>NC_091986.1:3828550-4194506 GCF_044704955.1 Pristiophorus japonicus
CGTAGGATACTAATAGATTGCTGTTGTGTTCGATAGGCTATGTGCATGTGTGTGTGTTTAATAAATGTATTCCAAATTGCTTTAAAAGAATCAGTCTTGCTGTCAGTTTAATACCAGAGATTTAGAAACCGTACAAAAGTGGGGGCTTGTCCGGGATCTGGCGAGATCAGCTTTAGATCATTCTTTTAAACAATTGGAAATTTTGGGAGTTGCGATTCTAACCTGTGTTGCGAAGTTTAAAACAATAAACTGTTAAACGGATCAGGAGAGTTGCGTTTTGGAGGTAGTCGTCTCGGTAGTTGCAACTGTTTAAGGGGGGCAGTTAAATTCAAAAGACAGGGATGAAGGGATCGGTGACGTACAAAAATCCAGCAAAAGACATAGCTGTAGCCTACCATGAGAAAATATACGAAAAGGTGTTCTTAAGGGACTTACAAGAGTTACGGGCACGAAGCATCTGTAAGGGCCAACATGAGGAGCTCATGGTATTTATCCAGGAGAAAGTAGAGGAGGGAAAGCGAAGGCCCAAACGGGCAAACGGTCTCTTGGCATCTGTGCTCAAAGAGATGAGGAACTAATGAGGCAGGGTACACAAGAGTATCGAAATTTAAGGGAAGAGATACAAGATTTAAAAGAATTATAAGTAAAAGAGATCTGAATAGAAGAAAAAGAGATTCAAAGTATGAAAAAACAGAAAGAAGAAGGTATCCAGCTTGTTAGGCAGTTAAAGGATGGTGAAATCCAGCATTTGAGACAAGAAATTGATCGATTAAGCCACAGTACTAGGCAATTAGAAAGAGGGGCTGAACAGGCAGCTTCATTGCTACAGCAACAAAGCCTCAAATTTAAATGCTGGAGCAGCCATTGCTGCCGCAAATGAAACAGGATTGGAATTCAAGAAATATAAATGAGAAAACTTGGGGGTCTGGCAAGAGGTAGAAGATGTTAGGGGACCATTAAGGGAAGCAATTAAGAGGCTACATAAGGAGAGACAGACCACTCCGGGTGCCAACTAGAATTAGCGCAGCTAAAGAGTAAGTTAGGGCGGCAGCAGGCTCTGGTATGCGCTGTAACACAAGGAGCCATAACGGATTCATCAGAAGGGGACAAGTGGGAGACAGATTGGGAAGAGGAAGGCAATCAGCATAATCCCACGTTGGATACTAACAGACTGCTGTTGTGTTCGATACGTTACGTGCATGTGTGCGTGTTTAGCAAACTTATTCCAAAACGTCGACCAAGACAGATAGATAGACTTGAATTTAGAAAGGGCTTTTCACAACCACCGGACATCTCGAACGCTATACAGCCAATGAAGTACTTTGAGTGTAGTCACTGTTCTAATGTGGGAAACGCGGCAGCCAATTTGCACACAGCAAGCTCCCACACACAACAATGTGATAATGACTAGATAATCTGTTTTTTGTTATGTTGATTGAGGGATAAATATTGACCAGGATAACTGCCCTGCTCTTCTTCGAAATAGTGCCGTGGGATCTTTTACATCCACCTGAGAGAACAGACGGGGCCTCGGTTTAACGTCTCATCCGAAAGACATGCACCTCCGACAGTGCAGCACTCCCTCAGCACTGCACTGGAGTGTCAGCCTAGATTTATGTGCTCAAGTTCCTGGAGTGGGACTTGAACACATGACCTTTTGACTCAGAGACGAGTGTGCTGCCCCCTGAGCCACAGCTGAATAGAGGGTTATACTGATAGATTGAGATGAGGAAAGATGGGAGGAGGCTCGAGTGGAGTATAAATGCCGGCATGGACTGGTTGGGCCGAATGGCCTGTTCCTGTGCTGAAAGTCCTATGTAATGCTTGCTTCTGACCAAATGTCTTTTTATTAAGAATATTTTCCTTTTAGGCTCAGGTCTCCTGATTATGCCAATGGCAATCACTATTTCAACAAATATAATTTTAAATGTGAACAGAACGAAGAGAAAACAAACAGTGATCTTTTAATTATTTCTAATCCTTTATAGTTAATTTTTATATAGGCCCCAGGTGGTGATCATCCTTCTTCAAACATGACTATCGGTGTAGACAATTGTTAACAATGTTATCTCCAGGACCACTGTATAATAATCATACCATATTTTCCTTTCGCTTGAACACATTTCCATTAACTATGAATAATATATGCATTCATAGCTGTCATGGACATATAGGCTTTTTCACATTTTTGTTTTATGAATTCTATTTGTGGCAGTGAAATGACTGTGGCCACTTCTACAAATATCTGTTATAACCTCTTTTTTTATAACTTTAGTTGAGCAGATAATGATAGTTAAATTCAATTTGAACAAAATGGCCTGGAAATCCCGACCTCCCCGGGTCCGTATGGGGTGTGTACGGAGCATGTATGGGGAGCGTACGGACCCGGGAAGGCATCGCAAAAGCCGGTTTTCAGCGCACAATGTGCATGCGCTGAAAACCGGCTTTTCCGATCCATCAAGCTGGAGCTGGAGCTGGACAGATCCTCCGTATCTCGGGAGCGAGGACATTTGCCAGGGCAGGATTGCGGGATTTACCCATATCTTGCCCAGCAAATGTCCTCAAAACTCTTGCGCCTGATAAAAGCATAGCCGACCTTTACAGGTGTAGGGGTTTAAAAACATACACAAATATAATAAAATTAAATTATAAAAACACATTTTATTGTTAAAAACCTTGCCCACTAAGGTAAGTTTATTTTTAACCCTAATTACAAAACTTTAAAAAAAATTGGGAAAATATCTTTTTTTTCTCAATTAATTTTAATTATGTGAGGTGTGTTTTTTATTTTTTATTATGGTGTTTAGTGTGTGTGTTTTTTTTCCCCCATTATTAGCAATGAGAACTGGTAGATACGGAGCTCCCATTGCTATTAATGAGCAAGCTGTGGAATACTGTACCTGATTGGCTGAACAGTCACACGTGACTGCACCGTCTCCGTGGGAACCTGGAGGACGGGAGACGCTTCGCAGCGAGGGAAGAGAAGGCCTCCCCACCGGAATCCCACGCTCCCCCCGGACCACCAGGTACTTGCGTAGAAATGTTTCAGATCGGAGGCAATTGCCCGCGGGAAGCCTCCGACCCCAATTTCTAGGCCAATATGATTTAGAAAATGACATGTAGTGTACAGAGGGTATATGAACTCTGCTGAATATGGCTATATTGCATTAGTATTTGTATTTTTGTATGATTCTTTGTTAATATAGTGTATATCAGCTATTAAAGTTACCATGCCCTGAGTCATTCACATTTTTCACAAGTACATGGATTTGGTGCAAACTACAAGCACAACAGAAACTTGAAGCCAGTTTCAATACAGGTTGCTGAAAAACTACTAACTACTTTTACAGTGAGTCTGAAAACCCTGACTGATATTGCTATTTCTGATGTGGATGGCGCTTAGACAAATTAAACAAATTTAACTTACTGACAATGAACCCATTATTGGCTTAATCGGAAACAAATAAAAAATTAATACAGCTGTAAAAACAAATAGAGAGAATCCGGTCCTGCTGCTCGCCCCTTCCACTGGCAGAAACTATGGAATTCTGACTGAGGAAACTGAAATCAGGACTCAATGTTAGTGTGTGGATTGCTGAGATGAATGCTGGCTTTTTTGTCTCGGTATATGGAACTGAAAGTGCTGATGGAAAAAAGTACCATGCTTTTCCCAGTAATACCACTTACTTCCAGCTTTGAGAACTTGATTTGCTTTTGAAAGATTCAGGACCTAGTAAACTCCCCCTGATTTTATCTCAATCTTACTCTGTTGTTATTAAATATAAGCACAAGATGCCTTTATTACGCCATGCTGAATTTGGTGCGTGAAATTGATGCCTTACTTTTATGTATCCTGATTTTCCATAGTAAGAAGTAGTAAAACCCTAAGCCTAATTATGACTTCATAGTTTACTTCTACTTTTAGAACCATTCCTTTAGCCTGCAATGAGGGATTCAGCCCTCATCATAAACAAACTTATAAAAAAAAAAATTTTTTTTTATTATTTTAAAAATCATGACATTTTTAAATGTTATTCTGAAGGAATGAAACTCCATATGTGTAAAATTAGTTTTCAGGGCCAGACAGGTTATTCATCAGTAATTTTTGATTTAGTACGCTGTTTAAAAACACAGTTACACCTCACACAACAAGGATCAACATTTTCAATGTTTTTTTACAGTGAGAATAGTGCATAAAAAGTTGAATTTCACGTCAAATCACTGATTCTTGAAGAATGCAACAGCAGACTCTGTGGAGAAAGCAGGGTATCATTGACATCAACTTCCGGATTTCCGCAATTAACTGGGCATGTGTGGACACCAGAAGTTGCTGTCAGTTTTACACAGTAATGACGGTAAGCGCTGACAGTTTTGTCGTCATTACAACCATAAATTTGGGGCCAATATCTTCTCTCTCTCCAAAGGCAAAGCTGGCCGACAATCAGTGCTAAAGAAATACAAGCAGGGGAGGAACAGCAGTGCTGGAAACCCTCAACACACACAAAGAGGATTTGCTGAAAATCATAAGTCAGCAGACAGGAGAACCTGTGGAAGAGGGCAAGACGGGTTGTTCAGGGCAAGGTTGCAGTAGAAGGCTGGTAAAAGCTGGGAAATGCTTATCACCCCTGAGTCAGGAGGTTGTGGGTTCAGGTCCCACTCCAGGAACTTGAGCACAATAATCTAGGCTGACACTCCCAGTGCAGTGCTAAGGGAATGCTGCACTGGCAGAGGTGCCATCTTTCGATTGAGATGTTAAACCGAGGCCCAATATGCCCTCTCAAGTGGATGTGAATGATCCCTATTTCGAAGAAGACAGGGAGTTATCCCCGGTGTCCTGGGCCAATATTTATCCCTCAATCAAGATAACAAAAACAGATTATCTGGTCATTATCACATTGCTGTTTGTGGGAGCTTGCTTGTGCACAAATTGGCTGCCGCGTTTCCCACATGACAACAGTAACAACGCTCCAAAAAGTACTTAATTGGCTGTAAAGTGCTTTGAGACATCCGGTGATCGTGAAAGGCGCTATATAAATCCAAGTCTTTCTTTCTTTTCTTTCTTTCATAGGACATAAAGCTGACAGAACCTTTCTCAAAGTATAGCAATGCCCTTGCACTTAATAACTTTGAGAGGGGATGTCACTACAGAAAAAGAACAGCCACAATAATGACCATCTTTTAATAGCCACTGAGGAATTAGCTGCTGGAATCACAGACACAATCGTAGCCACCTGCTCACCAGTTGCATCTTGCATGCATGGAAACACTCACCTGGGAGAAAGAACGCAAGTCGCCTTATTTGTTTCTGTGTTTGGTGCCACCCCTATACAAGTACATTAGTGAGAATGTACCAAGTAAAGCATGGATACAAATAAGTTGTTAAACTAGAGGCTCCCACAATGAGTTTATTCAGTGTGGAACAGCCATAGAGAACAATCAGATCCGAAATTGTGCTGAATTACCTGAACTCAGCTGGGAGGGGTGCTACAATTGGTTCTGTGGAGGGAGGGTCCCTGCTTTGCTGTGTGCTAAGGAGAAGAGAAAAGAGAGCTAGCAATCTTTTTGGCTTGACTTTTTATTCTCATATGGTCCATTGTCTCTCAGAAAGCCTCAGGATTATGTCTTGGTTCCAGGGTCGTTCCTTATTGGCGTTCCTCACTAGAGGACCGCTGCCATTCCTTGTAAGCCAAGGTTACAGCGAGTGGTTGGAGATCTCCTGTGGGACTTTTACTCTTCAGGGTTTGCGAGAACTGCAACATTAGATCATGGGGATGTGGGGTTGAGGGGAGTTATTTGTAGATGAAACATCTAGCTTAGCTGTGAATCAGTTATGGGTCAACAACCATGGAACCAATTCTAGTTTTGTTGACACAAATAAGCAATATATTTGTGGCTGTACTAAGTTTGTAAATCATTGATCTCTATGGAACTTGAATAGACACGTATTTATTGTTACAGAAGCTGCATTGTTAGGAGTATTGCTTGAAACAAGAAACTCCTGTTGAACACCAATGTGTATTAAAGGCTTTGCAGTTCTTATAGCAGAATGTCAGCAACAGCACAGTTGTGACAAACAGAATCAATTCACTGCAATTTTATCATGTTCAACATTTGATTGGACTCGCATAATGATACAGAGATGACAATTCTGCTATTGAGTCTGTTTAGAATACTGTTACAGGTTACAGATAAAAAAAGTTCTCAGGTTTCTCATTCCTTGTCACTACCCAGGAACAGGTGTAAGATTTCTAAACCTCTGCATTAAATTGACAGCAAGACCAATTATTTTAAAACAATGGAATAAGTTTATTAAACACACGCACACATGCACGTAGCCTAGACAGACAGCAGTCGATGACTATTCTACGGATCTATTTAGTTACAACAGATACAATGATGTTACAATAATAAGTTACAGATTTATAAAGATGTATACTTCCCTCTGGTGTTCGTCCTAGCTTCTGGTTCTGTGGAGGGAGGGTCCCTGCTTTGCTGTGTGCTAAGGAGAAGAGAAAAGAGAGCAAGCAATCTTTTTGGCTTGACTTTTTATTCTCATATGGTCCATTGTCTCTCAGAAAGCCTCAGGATTATGTCTTGGTTCCAGGGTCGTTCCTTATTGGCGTTCCTCACTAGAGGACCACTGCCATTCCTTGATTAGGTTAATCACTTTCCAATTAACACCTTTCAAGAACATAAGAACATAAGAAATAGGAGCAGGAGTCGGCCATTTGGCCCCTCAAGCCTGCTCCGCCATTCAATAAGATCATAGCTGATCTGATCATGGACTCAGCTCCACTTCCCTGCCCATTCCCCATAACCCTTTACTCCCTTATCACTCAAAAATCTGTCTATCTCCACCTTAAATTTATTCAATGACCCAGCCTCCACAGTTCTCTGAAGCAGAGAATTCCACAGATTTACAAACATCTGAGCGAAGAAATTCCTCTTCATCTCTGTTTTAAATGGGCAGCCCCTTATTCTAAGACTATGTCCCCAATTTTAGTTTCCCCTATGAGTGGAAATATCCTCTCTGCATCCACCTTGTCGAGCCCCCTCATTATCTTATAAGTTTTAATAAGATCATCTCTCATTCTTCTGAACTCCAATGTATATAGGCCCAACCTACTCAATCTTTCCTCAAAAGTCAACCCCCTCATCTCCAGAATCAACCTAGTGAACCTTTTCTGAACAGCCTCCAATGCAAGTATATCCTTCCTTAAATACAGAGACCAAAACTGCACGCAGTACTCCAGGTGTGGCCTCACCAATACCCTGTACATTTGTAGCCCGACTTCCCTGCTTTTATACTCCATCCCCCTTGCAATAAAGGCCAACATTCCATTTGCCTTGGTGATTACTTGCTGTACCTGCATACTAACTTTTTATGTTTCATGGACAAGTACCCCCAGGTCTCTGTACTGCAACACTTTGCAATTTTTCTCCATTTAAATGGTAATTTGCTTTTCTATTATTTCTGCCAAAGTGGATAACTTCACATGTTCCCATATTATACTCCATCTGCCAAACTTTTCCCACTCACTTAGCCTGTCTATATCCCTTTCCGGATTTTTTGTGTCCTCCTCACAAATTGCTTTCCCACCCATCTTTGTATCATCAGCAAACTTGGCTACATTACACTCAGTCCCTTCATCCAAGTAATTAATATAGATTGTAAATAGTTGGAGTCCCAGAACTGATCCCTGAGGCACCCCACTAGTCACTGTTTGCCAAACGGAAGTACCATGGTACCTGGGTGCAGATTCAGTTAAGTCTTCCCGATTATCTTTTAAGACTTTCTGAAAGCTTTTGGCAAAGCTGCACATGAAAGACTTCGACTTAGAATAAAAGTTATGCAGGAATCCAGGATAGAACTTGGGATAGGATAAAAAGCGAATTAAATGTCTGTGGGAGGGTTCTCCTAATCTCCCGCCGTGACTTCATTGGAAGATTCTCCGCCAAGGTTACAGCGAGTGGTTGGAGATCTCCTGTGGGACTTTCACCCTTCAGTGTTTGTGAGAACTGCAACATTAGATCATCGGGATGTGGGGTTGAGGGGAGTTATTTGTAGATGAAACATCTAGCTTAGCTGTGAATCAGTTATGGGTCAACAACCATGGAACCAATTCTAGTTTTGTTGACACAAATAAGCAATATATTTGTGGCTGTACTAAGTTTGTAAATCATTGATCTCTATGGAACTTGAATAGACACGTATTTATTGTTACAGAAGCTGCATTGTTAGGAGTATTGTTGAACACCAATGTGTATTAAAGGCTTTGCAGTTCTTATAGCAGAATGTCAGCAACAGCACAGTTGTGACAAACAGAATCAATTCACTACAATTTTATCATGTTCAACATTTGATTGGACTCGCATAATGATACAGAGATGACAATTCTGCTACTGAGTCTGTTTAGAATACTGTTAATATAATTTAGAGCTGATTTGTTTGCACAATGTCTTATTTGTTACTATTAAATATCCTGATCTATTCACTACCAGAATGCGATTTGCAATAACTTTTATTATGAACTTAAAAATAAAATAAGCACATTGGACTTGAAGTTCATTTGAATTTGAATTCAGCTCAACACAATTTGTTTGAACCAATGTTTTCTTCATATGGGAGGCCTTCACATCGAGGCTGCCACCTTCCACTATGGTCCACGGAGCAGTATTCTCGACAGATCTGGCAGTGCTGCCCCACAACTGGCTAATGCCAGTTGTGTGTCCTTCCTTGGCGATCTCATTGACAGCTCAGAGACGTGGACCATATACAGTAGACACCTCAAATCGCTGGAGAAATACCACCAATGCTGTCTCTGCAAGATCCTGCAAATCCCCTGGGAGGACAGACACACCAACATTAGTGTCCTCGATCAGGCCAACATCCCCAGCATTGAAGCACTGGCCACACTCGACCAGCTCCGTTGGGCGGGCCACATTGTCAGCATGCCCGACACAAGACTCCCAAAGCAAGCGCTCTACTTGAACCTCCTACACGACAAGCGAGCCCCAGGTGGGCAGAGGAAACGTTTCAAGGACACCCTCAAAGCCTCCCTGATAAAATGCAACATCCCCACTGACACCTGGGAGTCCCTGGCCAAAGATTGCCCTAAGTGGAGGAAGAGCATCCGGGAGGGCACTGAGCACCTCGAGTCTCGTCGCCGAGAGCATGCAGAAATCAAGCGCAGGCAGCGGAAGGAGCGTGTGGCAAACCAGTCCCACCCACCCTTTCCCTCAACCTCTGTCCCACCTGCGACAGAGACTGTAATTCCCGTATTGGATTGTTCAGTCACCTGAGAACTCACTTTTAGAGTGGAAGCAAGTCTTCCTCGATTTCGAGAGACTGCCTATGATGATGATGATCCATTGTCAGCAGCATAGCATGAAATCCTTCAGCAGTATTCTCACGAGTATTTCAGTGTAGAGTACTGCTTGGTGTGCAATTCTGTCCACTTCAACTGTGAGAAAATGATCAGCGGTAAAATGAGATATTGGGGGTTAAATTGGTCTTCAGTAGCACAAAATGGGCGATAGTAAATTGGTAACACCTTTTACACACTGCCCAATTTTCTTTTCCATTGAAGTCAAATTGAGGGTAAAAATTAAGAGCCAAGGACAAGTTAAAAATACAAAACTTGCGAATGCACCTCCAATCTGCTCACTTCTAATGAGGGAAGAATCAAAATAGTTATTTTGTATTTTGTAAGCTTCTCCAAATTAAACAAACTAATAGTTACTAATCTATATCAGTCTTTGCTTTCTTGGAAAAGTGGAACAATACAATGCTAAAATACACCATTTTAGATGGTAGAATTGTCAGGAAAGAATTCCTTTCTTATTTTAGGAACTGGCCATGCAGAAATTTTGCACTTCACACCTAGTCATTAAGCCAGAGATTGACTGGCACTATCTCTTCTCACCTCCAGGATCTAACTCCAAATTCAGCCAGCACAGAAATCCTTCATCCTTGCAGACGATAACGACTCTTTGTTAAATGGGTTTGAGCAATCTCAAAGCTAACCCTAGTAGATGCAGCACGACACTCTCCATAATTCACACAAATTGATCATTTTACTCGGCCGTGCCATAAAGACACTGTGTGTGGAGAAATGGAAGAAAACTACACTGGTGCAATAGATGGCGCTTCTCCGATGTTGAGTTTAAATCATATTGCTGGGTAGAACACTCGTGATTTTAAAATGCATCTGTAAGTACTTGATACCAACAGTGGGTAGACAAAGTGTTAATAGACTGACATGTCTTACCGTGATCAACTTTAAACTTCGCCAGAAAAAAATACAATTTCATTTTGAAAGGTGAAGCTCTTAATTATTATAGAAGATAAATTGATAAAACTAGATAAACTGATCAAACTAAATAAACAGATGAAACTCATTCCTTGTTTATTACACCTATGAATCAAGTCAGTCAAGTGAAATGATTAATAATAGTTTTCTAACTTGTAATATTAGTTGTAGCTTGGCCATAGTGCTTAACGCTTTAAGTTACAGTTATTGAATCACGTTCTGTTGTGTTTGAAATAGAATGGGATTGTGTGAGCAGTACTCACTGCTGCAGTGAAGGAATGCAGAGTTTTTTGAACCACATAAGTCAGTTCCAATTAAGCAGATATTCTGCTCTATATGTTTAAATTAGTTATGCCTCTCCGTTGATTTGTGTGTTGCTTGACACACGCAGAAATTGTTACACTTTTTGAATTGTGTGCGACTGGAGTGTAGAAAGATAGGCCGGGAAGTCCGCCCAATATTTTCAAAAGCTCCATATTCTTCAGTCACCTTTGTGGGGAAGGGGGACATTGCTGAAGCACTCTGCGTGTTTGAACCACGTCCCATAATATCACAGAGACTCCATTTGTCTTTCTGTGTGCTTTCACTAATTAAAATGTGCACCGAAGGTATGCAGATAAGAGTAAGTAGCAGACTCAAAATTAGTTGTGAATACTTAAAAATCTATGACAAATGTTATTTGATCTAATAGCATCACTAAATCTTATCAAACAGCTGTGAAGTCCTCAAGTGAGAGATTCTACGTTCATCTGTATCAATGTAGATTGTCAAGGAACAGCTTCCCAATGATTTTAAAATAATGGATGGCTGAGAATATAGATCCATATTTTGTAATTTTGCACTCCCAAAGCAGAGCTTTGTGTGACAGACATATCCAGAGGGCTATTCAGATCTAGTTGCTGTTGTCGAAGTGAGATGGTTTGTAAATGCTCAGCTTTGTCCCTTTGAGAGCCTCGAAGAAAGAGTAGCTTTCTGGTTTTTAATACTTTTATAAACTAAAATGTTAGTTCTTCATTGTGTGGTCCCCTACCTGGTCATTGCTGCATTATACAAGCAGGTGCAAGGTGTGACCCTTTCAAGTGTGTTGGTGCACTGGATATAAGGCTCACATGTATAGGTGTTGTGAATTTGGTGAATTCAATTGTATTCCATAGTTCCAGTACTTTCTCCCTCTTTTAGTTGTCACAACAGATATTAATGGCTGAGATAGAAACATAGAAACATAGAAAATAGGAGCAGTAGTAGGCCATTGGGTCCTTCGAGCCTGCACCACCATTCAATATGATCATGGCTGATCCTCTATCTCAACACCATATTCCCGCTTTTTCCCCATACCCCTTGATGCCTTTTGTGTCTAGAAATCTATCTATCTCCCTCTTAAATATATTCAGTGACTTGGCCTCCACAGCCTTCTGTGGCAGAGAATTCCACAGGTTCACCACCCTCTGAGTGAAAACATTTCTCCTCATCTCGGTCCTAAATTTCCTACCCCGTATCCTGAGACTGTGACCCTTTGTTCTAGACTTCCCAGCCCCGGGGAAACATCCTCCCCACATCCAGTCTATCCAACCCAGTCAGAATTTTATACGTTTCAATGAGATTCTCTCTCATTCTTCTAAACTCTAGTGAATGCAGGCCTAGTCAATACAGTTGATGTGCAATGATAGTCTCCCTGAATGACTGGTGTTACACTGATGTAAGCATTGTCACATCAGTGATGTCATCCATATCTTTGTTACCTCTAGACTTGACTATTCCAACGCACTCCTGACTGAACACCGACTTTCTACCCTAGAGGTGATCCAAAACTTGGCAACCCATGTTCTAACTCGAACCAAGTCCCGCTCACCCATCACCCCCTGTGCTCGCTAACCTACATTGGCTCCTGGTTAAGCAACACCTCGATTTCAAAATTCTCAGCCTTGTTTACAAATCCCTCCATGGCCTTGCCCCTCCCTATCTCTGTAATCTCCTCCAGCCCCACAACTCCCCGAGATGTCTGCACTCCTCTAATTCTGCCCTCCTGAGTATCCCTGATTATAATCGCTCCATCATCGGTGGCCGTGCCTTCAGCTGCCTGGGCCCCAAGCTCTGGAACTCCCTCCCTAAACCTCACCGCCTCTCTCTCCTCCTTCAAGATGCTTCTTAAAACCTCCCTCTTTGACCAAGCTTTTGGTCACCTGCCTGAATTTCTATTTTTGCTGCTTGGTGTCAAACTGATTTATCTCATAATAGTCCTGTGAAGCGCCTTGGGATGTTTCACTACATTAAAGGCGCTCTATAAATACAAGTTGTTGTTGTTGTAGTGATACTTCACCATTGGTGATCAGAAGATAACCTTCGGTAGCTATATCAGCAGGTTGTAACTCAATCAGGCAGTTTTGATGACCTGGCACACTACAAGAGCTAAGCAGCAGTTTGTAAAAACCAACAGAGCTGCTCGATTGAATTGCTGCCTTAAACATGGGCAGACCTTGTTTACCCTTTAAATTACTTTAAAAAAATTAATTCTTGGGATGTGGGCATCGATGGCAGAGCCTACATTTATGGTCTGTCCCTAGTTGCCCTTGTAAAGGTGGTGGTGGTGCAGTCTGTGTGGGGAAGGTACTTGCACAATGCTGTTCGGTCGGGAGTTCTCGGATTTTGACCCTGCGACGGTGGAACTGCACATACATGTCCAGCTCAGGATGGCGTGTGATTTGAAGGGGAATTTGGTGTTGATGGTGTTGTTATGTGCCTGCTGGAGCGTATTCCACATCTAATCTTATGATGGAGGGAAGGTCATTGATGGAGAAGCTGAATATAGTTGGACCTGGGACACTGCTCTATAATGTCTAATGCTTCAAAAAAATTGCTTAATGCTTTCATCCGACAATTGCATGGAGCGCGATGGAGGTGGTATGAAGTAGGTAATAGAATAATAAATTGAATAGAAGGAAGGAGGTCGACTGTGAGCAAAGGTATATGAAATTTTTTCAGTGGTAGATTATAAGAAAATATAGCACACATAAGAGCATAAGAACATAAGAAATAGGAGCAGGAGTCGGCCATTTGGCCCCTCGAACCTGCTCCGCCATTCAATAAGATCATGGCTGATCTGATCATGGACTCAGCTCCACTTCCCCGCCTGCTTCCCATAACCCTTCACTCCCTTATCGCTCAAAAATCTGTCTATCTCTGCCTTAAATATATTCAATGACCCAGCCTCCACAGCTCTCTGAGGCAGTGAATTCCACAGATTTACAACCCTCTGAGAGAAGACATTTCTCCTCATCTCAGTTTTAAATGGGTGGCCCGTTATTCTGAGACTATGTCCCCTAGTTTTAGTTTCCCCTATGAGTGGAAATATCCTCTCTGCATCCATCTTGTTGAGCCCCCTCATTATCTTATATGTTTCGATAACAGTTCATTCTTCTGAACTCCAGTGAGTAGCGGCTCAACCTATCTTCATAAGTCAACGCCCTCATCTCCGGAATCAACCGAGTGAACCTTCTCTGAACAGCCTCCAATGCAAGTCTATCCTTCCTCAAATACGGAGACCAAAACTGCACGCAGTACTCTAAGTGTGGCTTCACCAATATCCTGTACAGTTGCAGCAGGACTTCTCTGCTTTTATACTCTATCCCCCTTGCAATAAAGGCCAACATTTCAGTTGTCTTCCTGATCACTTGCTATACCTGCATATTAACTTATTGTGTTTCATGCACAAGGACCCCCAGGTCTCTCTGTACTGCAACACTGTAAGTTGCTTTTCTATTTTTTCTGCCAAAGTGGATAATCTCACATTTTCCCACATTATACTCCATCTGCCAGATTTTTGCCCACTCACTTAGCCTGTCTATATCCCTTTGCAGATTTCTTGTGTCCTCCTCACAATTTGCTTTCCCACCCATCTTTGTATCAATGCATACTATAGTCAGTTTTCTAACTACTTACCAAAACCTGTTCAGACCTGACCAGCTGAGAAAATAATTGAATGTAGAGGAACACTTTTCCAAGAACAATATCAGAAATCTGGAAAGAAAGTTAAATTTGCATTGGCACGGGAAATAGCATTTGATCAGATATGGGCAGTTGTAAGGTCAATGGTGTTGTGTATGGAGAAAGAGTCAGACTGAACACTGTGAGCTCAAAGTAAAGTGTGACCGTAGTCTTTTATTGCAGGTCTCCAGAGTGCCTCTCCAACCTGTGAAGCCTACTTAAATACCTGTGCTCCCAAGGGATTATGGGATCCCTTGGAACTCCAGGGGATGAGCCCTCTGGTGGCTGTACAGAGTAAATACAACTTTACATATATAACAAATGGGTTTAGCTCTATTCACACGAAGCTAAAGAAAATGACTGCATCCAGGAGGTAAACTCATTGCTAACATACAGTACTTAGTATGAGCATATTAAATTGTTTTACTGGGAACCAGTGAACACATGAACTGCTGCAGTAGGTGGTATTCACAGGTCAGCAGATGGATGTGCCATTTGTTATGAAAAGAAATGCATAAATGATGCTGGAGGAGGAAAACCACAAGTTTATTTGAACAGCCGACCATGAGCATTGAGTGCATAACAAATCTCAGTACAACAAACTATTATTCTAAAACCTCTCACTAGAACACATTTTTCATCTGATCGCAACAGCAGATGTATTTAACTTGCAACCGGAGATCAAACTTGTAATGTCCTCACTCAATGACACAAAACCCACACGAGGCACATTCATAGAAACATAGAAACATAGAAAATAGGTGCAGGAGTAGGCCATTCGGCCCTTCAAGCCTGCACCGCCATTCAATGAGTTCATGGCTGAACATGCAACTTCAGTACCCCATTCCTGCTTTCTCGCCATACCCCTTGATCCCCCGAGTAGTAAGGACTACATCTAACTCCTTTTTGAATATATTTAGTGAATTGGCCTCAACAACTTTCTGTGGTAGAGAATTCCACAGGTTCACCACTCTGAGTGAAGAAGTTTCTCCTCATCTCGGTCCTAAATGGCTTACCCCTTATCCTTAGACTGTGACCCCTGGTTCTGGACTTCCCAACATTGGGAACATTCTTCCTGCATCTAACCTGTCTGAACCCATCAGAATTTTAAATGTTTCTATGAGGTCCCCTCTCATTCTTCTGAACTCCAGTGAATACAAGCCCAGTTGATCCAGTCTTTCTTGATAGGTCAGTCCCGCCATCCCGGGAATCAGTCTGGTGAACCTTCGCTGCACTCCCTCAATAGCAAGAATGTCCTTCCTCAAGTTAGGAGACCAAAACTGTCCACAATACTCCAGGTGTGGCCTCACCAAGGCCCTGTACAACTGTAGCAACACCTCCCTGCCCCTGTACTCAAATCCCCTCGCTATGAAGGCCAACATGCCATTTGCTTTTTTAACCGCCTGCTGAACCTGCATGCCAACCTTCAATGACTGATGTACCATGACACCCAGGTCTCGTTGCACCTCCCCTTTTCCTAATCTGTCACCATTCAGATAATAGCCTGTCTCTCTGTTTTTACCACCAAAGTGGATAACCTCACATTTATCCACATTATACTTCATCTGCCATGCATTTGCCCACTCACCTAACTTATCCAAGTCGCTCTGCAGCCTCATAACATCCTCCTCGCAGCTCACACTGCCACCCAACTTAGTGTCATCCGCAAATTTGGAGATACTACATTTAATCCTCTCCTCTAAATCATTAATGTACAGTGTAAACAGCTGGGGCCCCAGCACAGAACCTTGCGATACCCCACTAGTCACTGCCTGCCATTCTGAAAAGTACCCATTTACTCCTACTCTTTGCTTCCTGTCTGACAACCAGTTCTCAATCCACGTCAGCACACTACCCCCAATCCCATGTGCTTTAACTTTGCACATTAATCTCTTGTGTGGGACCTTGTCGAAAGCCTTCTGAAAGTCCAAATATTCTACATCAACTGGTTCTCCCTTGTCCATTCTACTGGAAACATCCTCAAAAAATTCCAGAAGATTTGTCAAGCATGATTTCCCTTTCACAAATCCATGCTGACTTGGACCTATCATGTCACCTCTTTCCAAATGCGCTGCTATGACATCCTTAATAATTGATTCCATCATTTTATCCACTACTGAGGTCAGGCTGACCGGTCTATAATTCCCTGTTTTTTCTCTCCCTCCTTTTTTAAAAAGTGGGGTTACATTGGCTACCCTCCACTCGATAGGAACTGATCCAGAGTCAATGGAATGTTGGAAAATGACTGTCAATGCATCCGCTATTTCCAAGGCCACCTCCTTAAGTACTCTGGAATGCAGTCCATCAGGCCCTGGGGATTTATCGGCCTTCAATCCCATCAATTTCCCCAACTCAATTTCCCGACTAATAAGGATTTCCCTCAGTTCCTCCTCCTTACTAGATCCTCTGACCCCTTTTATATCCGGAAGGTTGTTTGTGTCCTCCTTCGTGAAGACCGAACCAAAGTACTTGTTCAATTGGTCTGCTATTTCTTTCTTCCCCGTTATGACTTCCCCTGATTCTGACTACAGGGGACCTACGTTTGTCTTTACTAACCTTTTTCTCTTTACATATCTATAGAAACTTTTGCAATCCGTCTTAATGTTCCCTGCAAGCTTCTTCTCGTACATCATTTTCCCTGCCCTAATCAAACCCTTTGTCCTCCTCTGCTGAGTTCTAAATTTCTCCCAGTCCCCGGGTTCGCTGCTATTTCTGGCCAATTTGTATGCCATTTCCTTCGCTTTAATACTATCCCTGATTTCCCTTGATATCCACGGTTGAGCCACCTTCCCTTTTTTATTTTTACGCCAGACAGGAATGTACAATTATTGTAGTTTATCCATGTGGTCTCTAAATGTCTGCCATTGCCTATCCACAGTCAACCCCTCAAGTATCATTCGCAATCTATCCTAGCCAATTCACGCCTCATACCTTCAAAGTTACCCTTCTTTAAGTTCTGGACCATGGTCTCTGAATTAACTGTTTCATTCTCCATCCTAATGGAGAATTCCACCATATTATGCTCACTCTTCCCCAAGGGGCCTCGCACAACGAGATTGCTAATTAATCCTCTCTCATTACACAACACCCAGTCTAAGATGGCCTCCCCCCTAGTTGGTTCCTCGACATATTGGTCTAGAAAACCATCCCTTATGCACTCCAGGAAATCTTTCTCCACTGTATTGCTTCCAGTTTGGTTAGCCCAATCTATGTGCATATTAAACTCACCCATTATAACTGCTGCACCTTTATTCTATGGACAAGGTCACTCTTTGACATGAACCTTTATTCACAGGACCAAGAAGAGATGACCGTGCGTGGGACCTCCTTTTATATACCTGGATGACCAGGTGAGATGTGTCTCCCACAAGTTCACCCCCTGTGATCAAGGTGTGCATTGCTTAAGTACATACAGTATTGCAGTGGTGTTACATACATGACTTCACCTCCCCCCACAAAGTCTTATTGGGATCATAGGTTAAGTCTTTCGGGCGGTTTACGGTCCCTTGTGGAGCACCGCAGTTGGGGCTCTGGTTGTTGAGCCTTGGCGTGAGTGTCTGTAACCTGTGGTGATTCCGGCCTGTCCAGGCTGACCGCAGGGACTGTGCATGCTGCTGAATGTTCTTGTTGCTCGTTCACTGGCGGTGGTGCGAGCACCATCTCATGGTCTTCCTCGGGTTCCTCAGTGTCCATGCTGAACCTTTTTTTTTACTTGGTCCAGATGTTTACGGCATATCTGCCCATTGTTAAGTTTAACCACGATGACCCTGTTCCTCTCTTTGTCTATTACAGTACCCTCGAGCCACGGCGTGATTGAGGGCAAATACAGAGTAATTTATTTCAATACATATCCCCTTTGAAT
The DNA here is from genome assembly GCF_044704955.1 of Pristiophorus japonicus. Taxonomy (NCBI): domain Eukaryota; kingdom Metazoa; phylum Chordata; class Chondrichthyes; family Pristiophoridae; genus Pristiophorus; species Pristiophorus japonicus. Next base: position 3,846,707 of record NC_091986.1, read on the forward strand.
TTTGGTCATGGTACTCGTTTTGGGACTGGTGCTTGCCCTCAACTATGTCGGTCAGGAGTGGGTGAATGAGGGACAACCGAGTTCTGAGTGTTCGTTTCATAAGTAGCTCAGCGGGCGGGACCCCGGTGAACAGAACATAAGAACATAAGAACATGGAACAGGAGTAGGCCATCTAGCCCCTCGAGCCTGCTCCGCCATTCAACAAGATCATGGCTGATCTGGCCGTGGACTCAGCTCCACTTACCCGCCCGCTCCCCGTAACCCTTAATTCCCTTATTGGTTAAAAATCTATCTATCTGTGATTTGAATACATTCAATGAGCTAGCCTCAACTGTTTCCTTGGGCAGAGAATTCCACAGATTCACAACCCTCTGGGAGAAGAAATTCCTTCTCAACTCGGTTTTAAATTGTCTCCCCTGTATTTTGAGGCTGTGCCCCCTAGTTCTAGTCTCCCCGACCAGTGGAAGCAACCTCTCTGCCTCTATCTTGTCTATCCCTTTCATGATTTTAAATGTTTCTATAAGGTCACCCCTCATCCTTCTGAACTCCAACGAGTAAAGACCCAGTCTACTCAGTCTATCATCATAAGGTAACCCCCTCATCTCCGGAATCAGCCTAGTGAATCGTCTCTGTACCCCCTCCAAAGCCAGTATATCCTTCCTTAATAAGGTGACCAAAACTGCACGCAGTACTCCAGGTGCGGCCTCACTGCTTTTGTACTCCATCCCTCTCGCAAAGAAGGCCAACATTCCATTCACCTTCCTGATTACCTGCTGCACCTGCAAACTAACTTTTTGGGATTCATGCACAATGACCCCCAGGTCCCTCTGCACCGCAGCATGTTGTAATTTCTCCCCATTCAAATAATATTCCCTTTTACTGTTTTTTTTTTCCAAGGTGGATGACCTCACATTTTCCGACATTGTATTCCGTCTGCCAAACCTTAGCCCATTCGCTTAACCTATCTAAATCTCTTTGCAGCCTCTCTGTGTCCTCTACACAATCCGCTTTCCCACTAATCTTTGTGTCATCTGCAAATTTTGTTACACTACACACCGTCCCCTCTTCCAGTTCATCTATGTATATTGTAAACAGTTGTGGTCCCAGCACTGATCCCTGTGGCACACCACTAAGCACCAATTTCCAACCCGAAAAGGACCCATTTATCCCGACTCTCTGCTTTCTGTTCGCCAGCCAATTCTCGATCCATGCTAATACATTTCCTCTGACTCCGCATACCTTTATCTTCTGCAGCAACCTTTTGTGTGGCACCTTATCGAATGCCTTTTGGAAATCTAAATACACCACATCCATCGGTACACCTCTATCCGCCATGCTCGTTATATCCTCAAAGAATTCCAGTAAATTAGTTAAACATGATTTCCCCTTCATGAATCCATGTTGCGTCTGCTTGATTGCACTATTCCTATCTAGATGTCCCACTATTTCTTCCTTAATGATAGCTTCAAGCATTTTCCCCACTACAGATGTTAAACTAACCAGCCTATAGTTATCTGCTTTTTGTCTGCCCCCTTTTTTAAACAGAGGCGTTACATTAGCTGCTTTCCAATCCACTGGTATCTCCCCAGAGTCCAGAGAATTTTGTTAGATTATAACGAATGCATCTGCTATAACTTCCGCCATCTCTTTTAATACCCTGGGATGCATTTCATCAGGACCAGGGGACTTGTCTACCTTGAGTCCCATTAGCCTGTCCAGCACTAACCCCCTACTGATAGTGATTGTCTCAAGGTCCTCCCTTCCCACATTCCTGTGACCAGCAATTTTTGGCATGGTTTTTGTGTCTTCCACTGTGAAGACTGAAGCAAAATAATTGTTTAAGGTCTCAGCCATTTCCACATTTCCCATTATTAAATCCCCCTTCTCATCTTCTAAGGGACCAACATTTACTTTAGTCACTCTTTTCAATTTTATATATCTGTAAAAGCTTTTACTATCTGTTTTTATGTTTTGCGCAAGTTTACTTTCGTAATCTATCTTTCCTTTCTTCATTGCTTCCTTAGTCATTCTTTGCTGTCGTTTAAAATTTTCCCAATCTTCTAGTTTCCCACTAACCTTGGCCACCTTATAAGCATTGGTTTTTAATTTGATATTCTCCTTTATTTCCTTGGTTATCCACGGCTGGTTATCCCTTCTCTTACCGCCCTTCTTTTTCACTGGAATATATTTTTGTTGAGCACTGTGAAAGAGCTCCTTAAAAGTCCTCCACTTTTCCTCAATTGTGCCACCGTTTAGTCTGTGTTTCCAGTCTACTTTAGCCAACTCTGCCTTCATCCCACTGTAGTTCCCTTTGTTTAAGCATAGTATGTTCGTTTGAGACACTACTTCCTCACCCTCAATCTGTATTATAAATTCAACCATACTGTGATCACTCATTCCGAGAGGATCTTTTACTAGGAGATCGTTTATTATTCCTGTCTCATTACACAGGACCAGATCTAAGATAGCTTGCTCCCTTGTTGGTTCTGTAACATACTGTTCTAAGAAACAATCCCGTATGCATTCTATGAATTCCTCCTCCAGGCTACCCCGTGCGATTTGATTTGACCAATCGATATGTAGGTTAAAATCCCCCATGATTACTGCCGTTCCTTTTTCACATGCCTCTATTATTCCCTTGATTATTGTTCGCTCCACCGTGAAGTTATTATTTGGGGGGCCAATAAACTACGCCCACCAGTGACTTTTTCCCCTTATTATCTCGAACCTCCACCCACAATGATTCAACATTTTGTTCATTAGAGCCAATATCGTCTCTCACAACTGCCCTGATATCATCCTTTATTAACAGAGCTACCCCACCTCCTTTCCCTTCTTGTCTATCTTTCCAAATTGTCAGGTACCCCTGTATGTTTAATTCCCAGTCTTGGCCACCCTGCAATCATGTTTCTGTAATGGCCACCAAATCATACCCATTTGTAATGATTTGTGCCGTCAACTCATTTACTTTATTTCGAATGCTGTGTGCATTCGGGACCTATCGGCCAGCAGGAGGCGCGATAGGTGGCATTGAAGGGAAGGTCCTTGAATCCTGAGCATGCCTTGTTTAATGATTTGGACCGCACGTTCCGCCTGCCCATTGGAGGCCGGCTTGAACGGTGCTGTCCTGACATGGTTGATGCCATTGCCAACATGAACTCCCAGAATTTGTAGCTCGTGAAACATGGGCCATTATCGCTAACAAGGATGTCCGGCAAGCCGTGGGTTGCAAAGACCGCACGTAGACTCTCCACAGTGGTGGATGTCGTGCACGAATTCAAAATGATGCACTCGATCCATTTCGAGTACGCATCTACCACAATGAGAAACATTTTTCCCATGAACGGGCCCGCATAGTCTACATGAATACGTGACCATAGCCTGGTGGGCCAGGGCCACGGGCTGAGCAGGGCCTCCCTGGGGGCATTACCCAGCTGGGCACACGTCGTGCACCTGCGAACACAGTGTTCCAGGTCTGAATCAATTCCAGGCCACCAAACATGTGACTGGGCAATGGCCTTCATCAGCACGATGCCTGGATGCTCGCTGTGGAGTTCCCTGATAAATGCCTCCCTGCCCCTCTGGGGCATGACTACCAGGCTGCCCCATAATAGGCAGTCAGCTTGGATGGAGAGCTCATCCAGCCGCCTGTGAAACGGGCTGACCTCCTCAGGGCATGCTCCGTGTGCGGGCGCCCAATCCCCAGTCAGGACACATTTCTTAATCAGAGATAGGAGGGGATCTCTGTTTGTCCAGATTTTGATCTGGCAGGCTGTGATGGGGGAGCCTGCGCTGTCAAAGACATCAACGGCCATGACCATTTTAGCGCTTTGTTCCGTTGCCCCCTCAGTGGTGGCCAGTGGAAGCCTGCTGAGCGCGTCAGCGCAATTTTCGGTGCCGGGCCGGTGCCGGATGGAGTAGTCATAAGCAGCCAGCGTGAGAGCCCATCGCTGTATGGGGGCTGACGCGTTGGCATTGACAGCCTTGCTGTCTGACAACAGGGATGTTAACTGCTTGTGGTCCGTTTCTAATTCGAACCTCCTGCCAAAAAGGTACTGATGCATTTATTTTACACCATAGACACATGCGAGTGCCTCCTTCTCAACCATTCCATATCCCCGTTCTGCTTGGGAGAGCGAGCTAAAGGCATAAGCCACAGGTTGTAGTTGGCCCTCAGAATTGCCCTGCTGCAACACGCACACAACCCCATAGGACGATGCATCACATGTCAGAACTAATTTCTTACAGGGGTCGTACAGGGTCAATAACTTATTTGAACAAAGTAGGTTCCGCGCCCGATTGAAAGCCCGTTCTTGACAGTCCCCCCAAAACCAATCACAACCCTTACGCAGGAGCACATGAAGTGGCTCCAACAACGTGCTTAAGTTCGACAGAAAGTTCCCGAAATAGTTCGAGTCCCAGGAATGAACGCAATTCCGATGTGTTGCAGGGCCTGGGTGCTCGTTGAATCGCCTCTGTTTTGGATTCAGTGGGCCGAATCCCACCTGCAGCAACCCTCCTGTCCAGGAACTCAACCTCAGGAGCCAAAAACACACATTTATACTTCTTGAGTTGCAGGCCTACCCGGTCCAGTCGGCGTAGCACCTCCGCTAGGTTGTGGAGGTGTTCCTCGGTGTCACGACCCTTGATGAGGATGTCATCCTGAAATATGATTGCTCCAGGAATGGATTTGAGCAGGCTTTTCATGTTTCTTTGAAAAATCGCGGCCGCTGATCAAATGCCAAACAGGCAGCTGTTGTAAACAAACAGTCCCTTGTGCGTAGTGATGGTGGTCAGTAGTTTAGATTCGTCGGCCAGTTTTTGGTTTATGTTGGCTGAAGTGAGATCCAACTTGGTAAACAGCTTGCCGCCTGCCAGCGTGGCGAAAAGATCCTCCGCTCTCGGGAGCGGGTATTGGTCTTGTATGGACACCCGGTTGATAGTGGCCTTGTAGATGCCACAGATCCTGATAGAACCATCCGCTTTTAGGACGGGAACGATGGGGCTCGCCCAGTCGCTGAATTCAATGGGCGCGATGATGCCCTCTCTCAGCAAACGGTCCAATTCGCTCTCAATTTTCTCCCGCATCACATACGGCACCGCTCTGGCTTTGTGGTGCACTGGTCTGGCGTCTGCGGTGATGCGTATCACTACTTTGGTACCTTTGAACGTCCCGACGCCAGGTTGGAATAGTGACTCAAATTGTTGTAGTATTTGTGAGCACAAACTTCGCTCCACAGATGACATTGCGTGCACATCCCCCCATTTCCAGTTCATCTCTTCTAACCAGCTCCTCCCCAACAGTGTGGGACCATTGCCCGGGACAATCCAGAGCGGCAGCCGGTTCACTGATCCATTGTGTGTGACTACCAACATTGCACTGCCTAGTACTGGAATGATTTATTTGATATACATCCGTAGTTGTGTCTCAATGCGTTCTAGTTGGGTCTACTGGCTTTGAGTGCCCACAGCTTTTCGAATTGTTGAACGCTCATGAGTGACTGGCTGGCCCCCATGTCCAGCTCCATGCGTACAGGGATGCCGTTTAATAAAACCTTCAAATTTGGTGACGTTTTGGTATATGAGCTGTGAATGTTTGCCACATGAACCTGCTGAACTTCAGCGTCCATTGATTTGCCCCAAGAGTCATCCTGCCTCACAGACCCCTCTTCTGGTCCATCTGCCTCGTAAATTAGCCTGGTTACAGGCTTCCTGCACATTCGAGCTAAATGGCTACTGAGGTTGCAATTTCTGCAGACACATTGTTGAAACCTGCAAGTCCTGGCAGAGTGTTTGCCCCCACACGTCCAGCATGAGCTGAGATTCCCATTGTTGTGAACAAAGGAGCTATGACACGGCATTCCTCGCTGATTGTCTCTTTGACTGCCCTTGAGTACCCTGTTATGGGTGTCAATGGCCCCATCCTGGACCGCATTGTCCACTGTGATGGCTTAAATGTCCGTTCAGCCTGCCATTGTCTCTGTTGAAAACCTACTCTGGGGTCTATTGCTGCCTGGGGTATGTCGAACTGCCCTTGCCTGCCTGCAGGGCTCTGAGTCGCGTTTATAATATTGACTCCTTGATCCCCCGCCGCGTTGGAGGCAGAATTGCGCTCGTATATTATTTTGGTTTCCTCCTCCCCGGCCATGAAAGTCTGAGCCATCAACGCCGCCGCTTTCAAAGTCAAGTCCTTGGTCTCAATTAACTTTCGGAAAATCTCCGCATGACCGATGCCCTCAATAAAGAAGTCCCTAAATATCTCCCCCCCTGCAGGCGTCTGTGACCTTACAGAGGCTGGCCAAATGCTGGAGGTCCGCAACAAAGTCCGGTATGCTCTGTCCTTCATGACGTCGGTGGGTATAGAATCTGTGTCGGGCCATGTGCTCACCGGTTTCAGGTGCTCGCCGATTAGTTTGCTGAGCTCTTCAAAGGTTTTGTCCACTGGCTTTTCGGGTGCTAGTAGGTCCTTCATGAGTGCGTACGTCTTAGGTCCGCAGCTGGTCAGCAGATGGGCCCTTCGCTTGTCGGCCGCTGCATCTCCAAGCCATTATTTCGTGACAAAGCTTTGCTGGAGCCTCTCAATGAAATCGTCCCAGTCCTCACCAACACAATACCGTTCCTCTGTGCTACCGGTGGCCATTCTCGTGGGTCGTTGATTCCCGTTTCTCGTCGCCAATGTGATGTCCTTACTCAATGGCACAAAACCCACACGAGGCACATTCTATGGACAAGGTCACTCTATGACCTGAACCTTTATTCACAGGACCAAGAAGTGATGACCCTGCGTGGGACCTCCCTTTATATACCTGGATGACCAGGTAAGGAGTGTCTCCCACAAGTTCACCCCCTGTGGTCAAGGTGTGCATTGCTTAAGTATATACAGTATTGCAGTGGTGTTACATAGAGGTTACAGACATGACAAAACTCTAATAAGAGGAACTAGGATGTGAACAATTCTGCTGGTCCCCACATGCTTGCAAGAATATCTATTGAACACAATTATCCAAAAGGCGAATAAATATTTTTGGACAGCAATTGTCCATTTTGAACGGCAGTTGATTAAGTTGAAGATAAAGGTGATCTTAAAACCCAGGGGGAAACTATGGAAGGTTTTTCAGAAAGTCATTCAATCCTTTAGGGGGAAAGAAAAGATGGAATTCTTTAATTTATTGATATTTTAAATCAATAATCCACAACAGCTTGTATTTTACCTTTGGCAGGGTAAAAAACCAAGAAGATAAATCAAATGCTTACTGAGGCATAGACCCAGGGAATGCTTTCTCCCATAAAACTGTCTGTAATGATCCAATTTGCTCATGATGTTATGTCCTAAACCATTAATTTTGTAAATATCTTAAGGCTAACAAGGTTTTTTTGAAGAAGTGCCTCATAGCTTATTTTTTCCAGCACTTTGGTGCTCCGAGGACGACCTTGAGGCCACAAGCTACTGCACAACAGACTGGTGGGTGGAAACCCACTTCAAAGACACCACTTCGACAGCTGCTAAATACATAACAAGAGCCCTTTGGGGACATCCAATCCTGCATCTGATTTTCCTTCCCAACCCTCACCTTGGAGCCTCCTGCTATTATCCCTTGCACTTACGGAGATATGTCGGAGAGACTCGCTGACTCTCACCCTCTCTCTGCAGGACACAACAGCGTCCAACACAAGAGAGAGATGATAAGAGAAAGAGTGGGGCCCATTAGAGACCAAAAAGGTAACCTGTGTGTGGAGGCAGAAGATGTGGGTATGGTTCATAATGAATACTTTGTATCTGTTGCAATACGTTGCAGACGCAACATGGATTCATGAAGGGGCAATCATGTTTAACTAATTTACTGGAATTCTTTGAGGATATAACGAGCATGGTGGATAGAGGTGTACCAATGAATGTGGTGTATTTAGATTTACAAAAGGCATTCGATAAGGCGCCACACAAAAGGTTACTGCAGAAGATAGAGGTACGCGGAATCAGAGGAAATGTATTAGCATGGATCGAGAATTGGCTGGCAAACAGAAAGCAGAGAATCGGGATAAATGGGTCCTTTTCGGGTTGGAAATTGGTGGTTAGTGGTGTGCCGCAGGGATCGGTGCTGGGACCACAACTGTTTACAATATACATAGATGACGTGGAAGAGGGGACAGAGTGTAGTGTAACAGAATTTGCAGATGACACAAAGATTAGTAGGAAAGCGGGTTGTGTAGAGGACACAGAATGGCTGAAAAGAGATTTAGATAGGTTAAGCGAATGGGCTAAGGTTTGGCAGATGGAATACAATGTCGGAAAATGTGAGGTCATCCACCTTGGAGAAAAAAAACAGTAAAAGGGAATATTATTTGAATGGGGAGAAATTACAACATGCTGCGGTGCAGAGGGACCTGGGTGTCCTTGTGCATGAATCCCAAAAAGTTAGTTTGCAGGTGCAGCAGGTAATCAGGAAGGTGAATGGAATGTTGGCCTTCATTGTGAGAGGGATGGAGTACAAAAACAGGGAGGTCCTGCTGCAACTGTGCAGGGTATTAGTGAGGCCGCACCTGGAGTACTGCATGCAGTTTTGGTCACCTTACTTAAGGAAGGATATACTAGCTTCAGAGGGGGTACAGAGACGATTCACTAGGCTGATTCCGGAGATGAGGGGGTTACCTTATGATGATAGATTGAGTAGACTGGGTCTTTACTCGTTGGAGTTCAGAAGGATGAGGGGTGATCTTATAGAAACATTTAAAATAATGCAAGGGATAGACAAGATAGAGGCAGAGAGATTGTTTCCACTGGTCGGGGAGACTAGAACTAGGGGGCACAGCCTCAAAATACGGGGCAGCCAATTTAAAACCGAGTTGAGAAGGAATTTCTTCTCCCAGAGGGTTGTGAATCTGTGGAATTCTCTGCCCAAGGAAGCAGTTGAGGCTAGCTCATTGAATGTATTCAAATCACAGATAGATTTTTAACCAATAAGGGAATTAAGGGTTATGGGGAGCGGGCGGGTAAGTGGAGCTGAGTCCACGGCTGGATCAGCCATGATCTTGTTGAATGGCGGAGCAGGCTCGAGGGGCTAGATGGCCTACTCCTGTTCCTAATTCTTACGTTCTTATGTTCTTATGTTCTTCACAAAAGAGAGCAACGATGCAGACATTGTAGTTAAGGAGGGGTGTGAAATATTAGATGAGATAAACATAGTGAGAAAGGAAGTATTGAGGGGTTTGGTATCTTTGAAAGTGGATAAATCCCCAGGCCCAGATGAAATGTATCCCAGGCTGTTAAGAGAAGCAAGGGAGGAAATAGTAGAGGCTCTGACCATCATTTTCCAATCCTCTCTGGCTACAAGTGTGCAGCAGGACTGGAGGACTGCAAACATAACGTTGTTTAAAAAGAGAGAAAGGGATAGACCGAATAATTACAGGCCAGTTAGCCTAACCTCGATGGTGGGAAAATTATTGGAATAAATTCTGAGGGAAAGTATTAATCATCATTTCGAAAGGCAGGGCTCATGAATGGCAGTCAGCACGGATTTGTTAAGGGAAGGTCGTGTCTGACCAACTTGATTGCATTTTTTGAGGAGGTAACCAGGAGGGTCGATGAGGGTCGTGCATTTGATGTAGTGTCCATGGATTTCAGCAAGGCTTTTGACAAGGTTCCACGTGGCAGACTGGTCATGAAAGTAAAAGCCCATGGGATCCAGGGCAAAGTGGCAAATTGGATCCATAATTGGCTCAGAGGCAGGAAGGAAAGTGTAATGGTTGATGGGTGTTTTTGTGACTGGAAGGCTGTATCCAGTGGGGTTCCACAGGGCTCAGTACTCGGTCCCTTGCTTTCAGTGGTATATATCAATGATCTAGACTTGAATATAGGGGGTATGATTGGAAAATTTGCAGATGACACTAAAATCAGCTGTGTGGTTGATAATGAAGAAGAAAACTGTAGACTGCAGGAAGATATCAATCAACTGGTCAGGTGGGCAGAGCAGTGGCAAATGGAATTCAATCAGGAGAAGTGTGAGGTAATGCATTCGGGGAGGGCTAACAAGGCAAGGGAATACACATTAAATGGTAGGAAACTGAGAATGTGGAGGAACAATGGGACCTTGGAGTGCATGGCCACAGATCCCTGAAGGTAGCAGGCCAGGTATATAAGATGGTGGTCCTTAAATCAATAAGTATTAATTCTTTAACTCATCTTAGTGTAGAGCCAGGAGGAGCAGGAGGGCTCTGCCCGACTTCACATTAAATCCATGGACCGCTGTCAGCCATGACTGGCCCCGCTCCTGATTGCCTCTCCTCCCCCAGCACCCCCGCCCCTGCCCCTTTTTAGAACCTTGGCTGGGAGTCGAGGTGGTCATCCTGGTGCCTGCTGGAACCGGTCAGCTGCCTTTCGGGTCTCGGCTGGGTCCTGCAGTTTGCCAGTAACAAACAAACGAGTCCGACAGGCAGATTATGCATGGTTCTGTCACTGTCCTCTTTAGGTACATGCAATGTACCCTGCGCCCAGATTGTTGTGTATGGATAATGTATGTACAGTTACATTAGACCACTGAATGTATCTTCACACTGTATACACTATGCCTGTACCACCAGAGGGTGCTACTGGCGGAGATCTAAGGGTCACCTACACACCGCAGGTAACCAAGTATAAAAGGGAGCTCACCTGACTGTACCCTCATTCAGGAGCTGCAATAAATGGACTAAGGTCACCACAGTTCAAGTACAATACCTTACCTCGTGGAGTCATTGCTGGAGTGCTTACAGACAAAACACAGATCATGCCCCAGCGTAGGCACGATTCAACATCTACGCCATACTTTTCTGCATTTTTATACAACCTCTGACTGATATGAACCACAGCAATCCTTAATCTAGATTTTTCATTGTATGTGCGTTAGATTTTACTGCATCTTTCTGAACTGTTCGAAGATATTACCAAGTTTACAATTTCTTTCATAAGGTAAACATTTTAGAAATAATTTTCTCTTTGAAACAGGCAAGTGCACAAAATTCTATCCATAAGGTACTGTAGACATAAGGAATTTTATAAAACACAGTAGCTTTTGAGAGAAACCTTGAGAAAATATTTTTAATAGAATCATAGACATTTACAGCATGGAAGGAGGCCATTGTGTCCGCGTCGGCCGACCAAGAGCTACCCAGCCTAATCCCACTTTCCAGCTCTTGGTCCGTAGCCCTGTAGGTTACAGCACTTCAGGTGCACATGCAAGTATTTTTTAAATGTGGTGAGAGTTTCTGCCTCTACCACCCTTTCAGGCAGTGAGTTCTAGACCCTCACCACCCTCTGGGTGAAGAAATTTCCTCTCATATCTCCTCGAAACCTCCCCCCCAATTACTTTAAATCAGTGCCCCCTGGTTGTTGACCTGCCTGCCAAGGGAAACAGGTTCTTCCTATCCACTCTACCAGGCCCCTCATAATTTTATACACCTCAATCAGGTCTCCCCTCAGCCTCCTCTGTTCCAAAGAAAATAGATGCAGCATCTCCAATCTTTCCTCATAACCAAAATTCTCCAGTCCAGGCAACATTCGTGTAAATCTCCTCCGCACCCTTTCCAGTGCAATCACATCTTTTCTGTAATGTGGTGACCAGAACTGCACACAGTACTCCAGCAGCGGCCTAACCAGTGTTTTATACAGTTCAAGCATAACCTCCCTGTTCTTGTATTCCATGCGTCGACTGATAAAGGCAAGTGTCATGTATTCAACGATCATTGTAACCCTGACTTAAGTTGTACACCTTGAGAACATTGACCACAAGGGGGCGAACTTGTGGGAGACACTCCTAACCTGGACTTTCAGGTATAAAAGGGGAAGCTCCACCCACCTTCATCACTTGAGGTCTTGGTAATAAAGGTGACTGGTCACAGAGTGACCTTCTCTCAAGTATGGGCCTCGTGTGCATTTATACTGTATAGTAAGGACATATCAACAAGTATTCCATATGCCTTCTTAACCACTTTATCTACCTGGCCTGCTACCTTCAGGGATCTGTGGACCTGCACTCCAAGGTCCCTTTGTTCCTCTACATGTTTCAGTGTTGTACCATTTAATGTGTATTCCCTTGCCTTGATAGACCTCCCCAAATGCATTATCTCACACTTCTCCTGATTGAATTCCATTTGCCACTGTTCTGCCCACCTGACCAGTCCATTGATATCTTCCTGCAGTCTACAGCCGCCTTCTTCATTATAAACAACACAGCCTATTTTAGTGTCATCTGCAAACTTCTTAATCATACCCCCAACATTTAAGTCCACATCTTTGATATATACCTCAAAAAGCAAGGGACCCAGCACTGAGCCCCGTGGAACCCCACTGGAAACATCCTTCCAGTCACAAAAACACCCATCGACCATTATCCTTTGCTTCCTGCCTCTGAGCCAATTTTGGATCCAACTTGCCACTTTGCCTTGGATCCCATGGGCTTTAACTTTCGTGACCAGTCTGCCATGTGGGACCTTATCAAAAGCTTTGCAGTTACAGTTAGGCAGTCCCTCGAATCGAGGATAACTTGCTTCCACGTCAAAAAGTTCACAGGTGTTTCAACGATGGACCTAAAATTCCAGGTCCGAACGAAATCTTGAGGGTGGAAGATGCCTGTGCGTGCATTTTTTTTAACGTGGGGTGACTGTTACACACCAGCCACCACACAGGCTTGACAGAACTAAGTCTTGGTCCAGTGGCAAGGATTAACCAAGACGACTGGAGAGCTGCTCTGCTACACACATATCGCAGTGTGGGCTGCCCCTGGGCCCTCGCCGCTTCTAGACCCCGAACTCACGCCTCTCCTGGGCCCCGATCACATCCCTCTACAATCTCTCGCCGCTCCTTCGCCTCGACCTCACCGCTCCTGCTGTACCTGCCCACGCTCCAATCACCGACCTGGACCTTGGTGATGTCCCGTTTCACTGCCGTTGCTCTCCTGCTCCAGCACTTGCTGCTCCCTGGAGTGGTACACCGCCACGCTGCTCCTTCCGCTCCCCGGCCTGCTCCGATGGTGCTCGCAGGCCAGGGGCCACCCAGCCCGCCGGGCCAGGCTGCCACGCCGCTCCCCCCGCTCCCCGGCCCGCTCCGACGGTGCGCGCACCATCGGAGAGGCCGGGAAATGGAAGGAGCAGCGCGGCGGCCTAGCCCAGCAGCTCATACGGGCCCTGGCCCGCGAGCACCATTTATGCAGTACCAACTATTTTATCCAAAGGGTGCAAGCTTCAAATAAATTCATACACACTACATCATATGCACTGCCCTCATCGACCCTCATGGTTACCTCCTTGAAAAATTCAATCGTTAGTCAGACACGACCTTCCCTTGAAAAGTCCATGCTGGTTGACCTTGATTAATCCATGTCTTTCCAAATGAAGATTTATCCTGTCCTTCAGGATTTTTTCCAATAATTTTTCCACCACCGAGGCTAGGTTGACTGGCCTGTAATTACTCGGTCTATCCCTTTCTCCCTTTTTAAACAAAGGTACACCATTAGCAGTCCTTCAGTCCTCTGGCACCACATCTGAAGCCAGAGAGGATTGGAAAATGATGGTCAGAGCCTCTGCTATTTCCTCTTTTGCTTCTCTTAACAGCCTGGGATACATTTCATCTGGGCCCAGGCATTTATCGACTTTCCAAGCTGCTTAGCCCCGTAAATACTTCCTCTCTCGTTATGTTTATATCGTCTAATATTTCACACTCCTCCTTCCTCATTGCAAAGTCTGCATCGCCCTCTCTTTTGTGAAAATGGATGCAATGTATTCATTAAAAATCCTACTCACATCTTCCGTCTCCACAGATTTTCTTTATGGTCTCCAATAGGCCCCACTCTTTCTCTACTTATCCTCTTGCTCTTAACATATTTATAAATCATCTTTGAGTTTTCCCTGATTTTACTTGCCAACATTCTTTCATGTTCTCTCTTTGCTTTCCTGATATCTTTTTTCATTGCACCCCTGCACTTCTTATACTCCTAGAGTTTCTGCAGTATTGAGTTCCCGGTATCTGTCATAAACTTCCCTTTTTTTCTTTATCTTACCCTGTATGTCTCTTGACATCCAACACGCTCGAGATTTGTTAGCCCCACCCTTAGGATCTTCTCCTTGAATGCCTCCCACTGCTCTGACACTGATTTACCATCAAGTAGCAGTTTCCAGTCCACTTTGGCCCAATCCCATCTCAGCTCAGCAAAATTGGCTTTACTCCATTTGAGTACTTTTATTCCTGGTCCCCCTTTGTCCTTTTCCATAACTACCCCAAATCTTACTGAATTATGATCACTAGCACCTAAATGCTCTCCCACTGATACCCCTTCCGCCGGCCCCTCTTCATTCCCCAAAACCAAGTCCAGAACCGCCCCCTCCCTTGGGCTTGTTACATACTGGCTAAAGAAGTTCTCCTGAATGCATTTTAGGAATTCTGCACCCTCTACCATCCACACTACCCTTTTCCCAGTTAATATTAGGGTAGTTGAAATCCCCCACTATTACAGCTCTATGGTTTTTGTACTTCGCAGCAATTTGCCCACATATTTGTTCTTCTATCTCCCTCTGACTATTTGGGAGTCTATAGTACACTCCCAGTTGTGTGATCGCTCCTTTTTTGCTCTTTAATTCAACCCATATAGCATTTGATGACCACTCAAACATATCATCCCTTCCCACAGCTATAATTGTTGCTTTAATCAATACTGCGACTCCCCCTCCCATTTTACATCCCTCTCTATCCTGTCTGAAAATCATGCAAGAAGGAATGTTGAGCTGCCATACCTGCCTTTCTTTCAGCCAGTCCTGTGTTTCATTAAGAAGGTGGCAGTTGGTATTACAACCAAACAAATCTTGTCATACTTCTGACATTTGAAAATACAAACATGTTGGTTCGATTCTCCCAGTTTGGTTTTGGAAATATTTATTCCATAATAAAATATGTATCTAGCCCATGTGCATATTGATAAGTTGGTCACTACTTCATAGACTGCTTCACCAGCCTTAGTTTCTCAGGTTCATTTTGTTCTTTCTTAGCCTCTCGGTTCTTTCAGACTCTACCTTGGTTGAGTAGGTTGGGGAGGTTGGGCCTCTACTCATTGAAATTCAGAAGAATGAGAGGTGATCTTATCGAAATATATAGAAACATAGAAAATAGGTGCAGGAGTAGGCCATTCGGCCCTTTGAGCCTGCACCACCATTCAATAAGATCATGGCTGATCATTCCTTCAGTACCCCTTTCCTGCTTTCTCTCCATACCCCTTGATCCCTTTAGCCGTAAGGGTCATATCTAACTCCCTCTTGAATATATCCAATGAACTGGCATCAACAATTCTCTGTGGCAGGGAATTCCATAGGTTAACAACTCTCTGAGCGAAGAAGTTTCTCCTCATCTCAGTCCTAAATGGCCAACCCCTTATCCTAAGACTATGTCCCCAGGTTTTGGACTTCCCCAACATCGGGAACATTCTTCCCGCATCGAACCTGTCCAGTCCCGTCAGAATCTTATACGTTTCTATGAGATCCCCTCTCATCCTTCTAAACTCCAGTGAATAAAGGCCCAGTTGATCCAGTCTCTCCTCATATGTCAGTCCTGCCACCCCTGGAATCAGTCTGGTGAACATTCGCTGCACTCCCTCAATAGCAAGAACATCCTTATTCAGATTAGGAGACCAAAACTGAACACAATATTCCAGGTGAGGCCTCACTAAGGCCCTGTACAACTGCCGTAAGACCTCCCTGCTCCTATACTCAAATCCCCTAGCTATGAAGGCCAACATACCATTTTCCTTCTTCACCGCCTGCTGAACCTGCATGCCAACTTTCAATGACTGATGAACCATGACACCCAGGTCTCGTTGCACCTCTCCTTTTCCTAATCTGTCGCCATTCAGATAATATTCTGCCTTCGTGTTTTTGCCCCCAAAATGAATAACCTCACATTTATCCACATTATACTGCATCTGCCATTCATTTGCCCACTCACCTAACCTGTCCAAGTCACCCTGCAGCTCTTAGCGTCCTACTCACAGCTCACACGTCCACCCAGCTTAGTGTCATCTGCAAACTTGGAGATATTACACTCAATTCCTTCATCTAAATCGTTAATGCATATTGTAAAGAGCTAGAGTCTCAGCACTGAGCCCTGTGGCACTCCACTAGTCACTGCCTGCCATTCTGAAAAGGACCCATTTTTCCCGACTCTCTGCTTCCTGTCTGCCAATCAGTTCTCTATCCACGTCAGTACATTACCCCCAATACTATGTGCTTTGATTTTGCACACTAATCTCTTGTGTGGGACCTTGTCAAAAGACTTTTGAAAGTCCAAATACACCACATCACTGGTTCTCCCTTGTCCACTCTGCTAGTTACATCCTCAAAAAATTCCAGAAGATTCGTCAAGCATGATTTCCCTTTCATAAATCCATGCTGACTTGGACCGATCCTGTCACTGCTTTCCAAATGCGCTGCTATTTCATCCTTAATGATTGATTCCAACATTTTCCCCACTACTGATGTCAGGCTAACTGGTCTATAATTACCCGTTTTCTCTCTCCCTCCTTTTTTAAAAAGTGGTGTTACATTAGCTACCCTCCAGTCCATATGAACTGATCCAGAGACGATAGAATGTTGGAAAATGATCACCAATGCATCCACTATTTCTAGGGCCACTTCCTTAAGTACTCTGGGATGCAGACTATCAGGCCCCGGGGATTTATCGGCCTTCAATCCCATCAATTTCCCGAACACGATTTCCCGCCTAATAAGGATATCCTTCAGTTCCTCCTTCTCACGAGACCCTCGGTCCCCTAGTACCCTAGTAGGTTATTTGTGTCTTCTTTCGTGAAGACAGTAGCGAAGTATTTGTTCAATGGGTCTGCTATTTCTTTGTTCCCCATTATAAATTCACCTGAATCCGACTGCAAGGGACCTACGTTTGTCTTCACTAATCTTTTTCTCTTCACATATTTATAGAAGCTTTTGCAGTCAGTTTTTATGTTCCCTGCAAGCTTCCTCTCGTACTCTGTTTTCCCCCTCTTAATTAAACCCTTAGTCTTCCTCTGTTGAACTCTAAATTTCTCCCAGTTTTCAGGTTTGTAGCTTTTTCTAGCCAAATTATATGCCTCTTCCTTGGCTTTAACACTATCCTTAATTTTCCTTGTTAGCCACGGTTGAGCCACCTTCCCCATTTTATTTTTACTCCAGACAATTGCTGAAGTTCATCCATGTGATCTTTAAATGTTTGCCATTGCTTATCCACTGTCCTTAAGTATCCTTTGCCAGTCGATTCTAGCCAATTCACGCCTCATACCGTCGAAGTTACCTTTCCTTAAGTTCAGGACCATAGCCTCTGAATTAACTGTGTCACTCTCCATCTTAATAAAGAACTCTACCATATTATGGTCACTCTTCCCCAAGGGGCCTCGCACAACAAGATTGCTAATTAGTCCCTTCTCATTACACATCACCCAGTCTAGGATGGCCAGCTCTCTAGTTGGTTCCTCGACATATTGGTCTGGAAAACCATCCCTAATACACTCCAGGAAATCCTCCTCCACCGCATTGCTACCAGTTTGGTTAGCCCAATCAATATGTCGATTAAAGTCGCCCACGATAACTGCTGTACCTATATTACACGCATCACTTATTTCTTGTTTGATGCTATCCCCAATCTCACTACTACTGTTTGGTGGTCTGTACACAACTCTCTCTCACGTTTTCTGCTCTTTGGTATTCCGTAGCTCCACCCATACTGATTCCACATTATCCAGGCTAATGTCCCTCCTTATTATTGCATTAATTTCCTCTTTAACCAGCAATGCTACTCCACCTCCTTTTCCTTTCTGTCTATCCTTCCTAAATGTTGAATACCCCTGGATGTTGAGTTTCCAGCCTTGGTCACCCTGGAGCCATGTCTCCGTGATGGCAATTACATCATAACCGTTAACTGCTATCTGCGCAGTTAATTCGTACACCTTATTCCGAATACTCCTCGCATTGAGGCACAGAGCCTTCAGGCTTGTCTTTTTAACACACTTTGCTCCTTTATAATTTTTCTGTAATGTGGCCTTTTTTGTTTTTTGCCTTAGGTTTCTCTGCCCTCCACTTTTACTATTCTCCTTTCTATCTTTTGTTTCTGTCTCCGTTTCATTTCCCTCTGTCTCCCTGCATAGGTTCCCATCCCCCTGCCATGTTAGTTTAACTCCTCCCCAACAGCACTAGCAAACACTCCCACTAGGACATTGGTTCCGGTCCTGCCCAGGTGCAGACCGTCCAGTTTGTACTGATCCCACCTCCCCCAGAACCGGTTCCAATGTCCCAGGAATTTGAATCCCTCCTTGCTGCACCACTCCTCAAGCCACGTATTCATCTGAGCTATCCTGCGATTCCTACTCTGACTAGCACGTGGCACTGGTAGCAATCCTGAGATTACTACCTTTGAGGTCCTACTTTTTAATTTAGCTCCTAGCTCCCTAAATTCGTCTTGTAGGACCTCATCCCGTTTTTTACCGATATCGTTGGTACCTATATGCAGCACGACAACTGGCTATTCACCCTCCCTTTTCAGAATGTCCTCCACCTGCTCCGAGACATCCTTCATCCTTGCACCAGGGAGGCAACATACCATCCTGGAGACTCGATTGCGGCCGCAGAAATGCCTATCTATTCCCCTCACCATTGAATCTCCTATCACTATCGCTCTCCCACTCTTTTTCCTACCCTCCTGTGCAGCAGAGCCAGCCACGGTGCCATGAACTTGGCTGCTGCTGCCCTCCCCTGATGAGTCATCCCTTCCAACAGTACCCAAAGCGGTGTGTCTGTTTTGTAGGGGGATGACCGCAGGGGACCCCTGCACTACCTTCCCTGCACTGCTCTTCTTGTTGGTCACCCATTTCCTATTTGGCTGTGTACCCTTTTTCTGCGGTAAGACCAACTCGCTAAACGTGCTATTCACATCATTCTCAGCATCGTGGATGCTTCAGAATTCATCCACCCACAGCTCCGGTGCCGCAATGCCGTCAGTCAGGAGCTGGAGGCGGATACACTTCCCGCACATGTAGTCATCAGGGACACTGGAAGCGTCCCTGACTTCCCACATAGTACAGGAGGAGCATAACATGTGTCCGAGCTGTCCTGCCATGACTTACCCTTAGATAAACTTAATTTGACAACAACAATGCTAAAGGTTACTTGCTGATAAAGAATGAAAAAAGAAAAGCTACTTACCAATCACTAGCCAATCACTTACCCCTTTGGCTGTGACATCACCATTCGATTTCTTTCTACTTTTTTGCATTCTCACCCTGCTGCAACTGCACCGGTAGGCCTCTCGACTGCCCAAACTCCTCCTCGACTGCCACTGCCTCCGACGCACTTCACTGGGCCTTTTGTAGGCCTCTCGACTGCCCAAACTCCTCCTCGACTGCCACTGCCTCCGACGCATTTCACTGGGCCTTTTGTAGGCCTCGCGACTGCCCAAACTCCTCCTCGACTGCCACCGTATAAGATTATGATGGGGCTTGACAAGGTGGATGCAGAGAGGATGTTTCCACTGATGGGGGAGACTAGAACTAGAGGGCATGATCTTAGAATAAGGGGCCGCCCATTTAAAACTGAGATGAGGAGGAATTTCTTCTCTCAGAGGGTTGTGGATCTGTGGAATTCGTTGCCTCAGTGAGCTGTGTTAGCTGGGACATTGAATAAATTTAAGACAGAAATAGACAGATTTTTGATCGATAAGGGAATAAGGGGTTATGGGGAGCGGGAGCCGAGTCCATGATCAGATCAGCCATGATCTTATTGAATGGCGGAGCAGGTTCGAGGGGCCGTATGGCCCACTCCTGCTCCTATTTCTTATGCTCTTATGTTACCTTGGTTCTGTTACTCAGTCTCTAATCATTATCCTTTGTTACCCTAAGCCTCTCTATTTCTCACAAAGTTGTCTTATCTCTCACCTACCAACAGGGTCAAGATGAAAACTGATACAAACATGCTGGGGGTGATTTTCCCTGGATACATTAGGCAATATGGGAGTGAAATTCTCCTGTTGTGCCCCGCCCATTAGCGCCTCCAGGGAGTATTAATGAGGCATGAAAGTGTTTTCGCTTAGGGGTGGGGGGAGGGAGCTCTCACTTCCAGCGACATCGCGCGGGAGTTAACGGAGACGCGAATGCAGTGGTGCTGATGTCCCCCACCCCACACCACCCCGGTTAGCGCAATGATGGCATCATACTCATGCGCGGTGACCCACATTTTGCCATGCACGGCGGCCGTGTTCCGCCCCGCCCGGTTCGTAACCCGTGAGGCTGCTGCGGGTAATGCTCGCATCAGCTCGCGGTTTACGAACCGGGCCCGTGCACCCATTGCTCCACTTCCTGTGAGAGGAGCGAACCCCAATTACACTTTTGGGGTGGGAATGTCCAGAATGTCCAGCCCCGGAGAGGTTACTGCCCCCAACCGGGGCGGAAGGGAATTTCAGCCCCGATGGTTCTAAAGAGCCCCCGAGGTGTCCAAGATGGGGTCTTAAGCTGCAATGCTGCTTTTACCGTGTGTTTAGCGCAAGCCGCCATCTTGATAAAGGAGATGAAAAATGTTGATGCCAGGAACAGCTGCTCGGAGGATCGTTGAGGGGCTGATTTACAATTAAATTGCCTTTGAGTGCTTATTAAAGAGGCTGCGTGCCATTTTGGTGGATAATGCTTAAATTAATGACCTCTCCGAACAGAGACCAGCTGAGCAGGAGTAATCAAGTCTTTGCTGAGGATTGTGAGCGCTATTTAAAGCCTTGCTCAGCTTTTACTGTTCGCCCACGGATTGAGTTCGACTGACGATACAGTGTTTGAAGCAGACTTTTGAGACACTTCAGACTTTCTGGGACGCTTTGTTAGGATTTCACCAACACCGCATCAACATTTTTCCTGGGAATTCTCTCAAGACTTCACCTAAAAAGAGTGAGCGCTTATTGGAGACCTTTATAGGAGTCACCAGGAGAAAGGGAGTGCTGGGTTTAGGGCATTTTGCTGTGCATGAGGAATTGGAGGAGGAGATGAGGACAGGCAGAGCAGCACCAGCTGCTGCAGGAGAGAGGGACAGGAGGGCGAGGAGGGGTCTCAGCAGGAAGCCCTATCCACCCAGGGTCTTCACAGAGCCGTACTCCTACATCTACACGACCCAAGACCAGTGCACGAGGAGGCTGCACTTTACCAAGGAGGTCGTCACTGAGGTCTGTGGCCTCGTGGAAGGAATCCACGGACATCACAGCACAGCCAGGACTGCATTGCCTGAGGCAGTCAAGGTCATAATCGCACTTCCTTCTGATGCCACTGGAACCTTCCAAGCTGCGACAGGTGATGTAAGTCACCTATCACAATCCTTTGTGCACTTCTGCATACAGGTACGGTAGCGTAGCAGTTACATTACTGGATGAGTAACCCAGAGACCTGGACTAATGATCTGGAGACGCGAGTTCAAATCCTATGTAGGACTTAGGATCCATCAAGAAGTCCACTATCTACATTCAACCCCTTCCCCATGAAGAACCCATAAAAAAGGCCATCAATTGCACCATTACCCAATTACCATCATCACTCTTTATCCAGAGCAAAATGAAACATTGAAAACTTGATGCAACTACCAGCACTTACAAATATGAAACGATTCACCCTGGTGCTTATCCTCCGTGGCTATCTATAAGTGCTCTTCCCAAAGCGAGTGCTTCGAAGAAATCCAGCCACTGTGGCAGAAGGGATGGATGGCTGCGAGATTCTGAAGTTGCGATGTCGTCCTGTGAAGCTTCCAGTGCCTGCAGGCATGTTTAAATCATGATAATCATTAATTAGCCTGAAAAGTGCGTGCTAAATCCACACTTTCAAACAGGCGTTTCTTATTAAGCACAGCACCCATTTAGCGCCTGTTTTCACCCTCCGCCTAAAATAACCCCTGTTCTCTCCACGATCCATATGCTTAACAGACTGCTGCCACGTTAGATATCTAAGTGATCTGTGTCTGTTATTTGGAACTATTAAGAATCCATGGAAAGGAGTCAAAGGCTGACAGATAAATCATGTAGAATACTAAAGTTTCAGACCATCGTAGAAGATGCATTTTTACTCAAGCCTCCTATAGCGACAGAAATCCTTGTAAAGATTTTTAAACAAATTTGTTTTCAGTTTTTATCCAATATGACATGAGATTTCATTCTTCGAAAATCACGTCAATAATATACTGACATCCAGTAATGAAAAACTGCAATTAGTTTGGAGGTTAAGCTTGGTCCTATCTGAACCAGCCAGACACAAATGGGCCCAAGTTTCCACAGGAGTTGCTCCTATTTTTTTGGAGCAACTAATTTTTTTTGAAAGAGTATTTTAAAAATCGCAATTCTCCACATTTAGTTCGCTCCAGTTTCAGTGAGTTAGTACAGTTTCTTTTTAGTTCTCTTTTTTCAAAAAGGGGTGTTATCAGCCACTTACGCCTATTTTGACCATTTAACCAAGTTTAGACAGTGTAAAATTACTCCAAACTAACTTAGGCCAGTGTATGTGTCCACTTTTTACGCTCAGAAAAACCTTGTAGAGACTTAAGAAATCAGCGCAGGTAGCCAGAGATATGGCCGGGGGTGGGGGGGGTGGGGGGGGAAGGGAAGTTAGAGGATTTTCCAAAGCACTAAACACCTTCACAACAACATTAAAAAAGCATGAATATATTTAAAGCACCAAGCACGAAACAAAGCACAAAAATAAGCATTCAATAACAAATAAAAAATACAAGGAAGCTGAGAGGGCCTGCACCTAGCACCAAGATTTACAGAGCACTAAACAAAGCACAAAAAGTAATAAGCAATTAATTAACAAATAAAATATAGAAGGAACCATTCACCTAAAGCACCAAGACCAAAGTAATAAGCAATCAATCAATCAATAACAAATAAAAAATAGAAGTCCGACCTTTATGTGAAGGGAAGGCAGCGGGCTGCAGATGAGGGAGCCCATTCGGCCAGGGCTTGGGGCGGTAAGACGCACTCCGGGAGGCTAGGCTCAACGCGGCATCGGTGAAGGGGGGGTGGGGGGGAAGGAGGGGGGAGAAGGGGGGGAAGGAGGGGGGAGAAGGAGGGGGGAGAAGGGGGAAAGGAGGGGGGAGAAGGGGGGAAGGAGGGGGGAGGGGGGATGGAGGAAGGAGGGGGGGAAGGAGGGGGGAGAATGGGGGAAGGAGGGGGGAGGGGAGAAGGGGGGAAGGAGGGGGAGAAGGGGGGAAGGAGGGGGAGGGGGGAAGGAGGAAGGAGGGGGAGAAGGGGGGGAGAAGGGGGGAAGGAGGGGGGAGGGGGGAGGGGGGGAAGGAGGAAGTAGGGAGGGGAAGGCCTATCCACCTGACAGCCAGGGGAGGTGCGTCGGAGGCCATTATAAACTCATCCAGTTGTTTGTTTGAATGCGTGTATCGTGATATTCGCAGGAAAATTTCACAATGCAACTGAGAAATGTAAATTGATGTGTAGACTGGCCCCTGTTATCTTCAATTACTCCCAATTTGATTGATTTTCAGTTCTGCTGCCCTGATCGCTCCCTTGCTGCTTGATTTTCTACCCACTGCCTGGAGTCACCTCTTACCTAGGGAGCCCATTCGGCCAGGGCTAGGGGTGGTGCGCTTTGGCCCCGTCACACACAGCCTGCAGAGATTCGGGGGCGAGGAGCTACTGCACATGCGCGCGTGCTCTAGCGCACATGCGCAGAGGCCCCGGCACTGTTTTCAGTGCCGGGACCTGGCTCAGCCCTCCATTGAATGTGGTGCACTACGCTGAGCCGGAAGACGTCCTGAAGAGCGGGGAGAATTCCTCGGTAAGTTTTAGGCGCGCTTTTTGTTCCAGAAAGTCGGCGCACCTCATGGAGGTCCGCCATTCGAAGCGTGGGGGCAAACTTGAGCCCATTAATGCTGCAGCTAAAACTCAATTCGAAACTAAAAGAAAGCAAGACTTGCATTTATATAGCACCTTTCACAACCACCGGACATCTCAAAGTGCTTTACAGACAATGAAGTGCCTTTGGAGTGTAGTCACTGTTGTAATATCGGAAACGTGGCAGCCAATTTGCGCTCAGCAAGCTCCCATAAACAGCCATGTGATAATGACCAGATAATCTGTTTTTGTTCAGTTGATTATGTTGAAAAAAGCTGGAAAGGAATCCAATCGAGGAAAACATCACACATGAATGTGCACAGGATACATTAACATGGATCGACCCCTGTTGGTCATGACCTGGAAGCATTTGATGCTCATGTTTCCAATTTTGCTCAAATATGAACACAGGAAATCAACCACAACTACAACTGCTGTGTTTATAATAACAGTAACAATAACTGTTGTTTATATAGCGCTTTTAACATAGTGAAACATCCCAAGGCGCAGTGTTACAGAAAAACAGATACATTTGACACCGAACCACAGAAGAAATGACGGCAGATGATCAAAGGCTTGTTTAAAGAGGTCGGTTTTAAGGAGCGTCTTAAAGGAGGAAAGAGAGGTGGAGAGGTTTAGGGAGGGAGTTTCAGAGCTCGGGGCCCAGGCAGCTGAAGGCACGGCCACCGATGGCTGAGCGATTATAATTGGGGATGTGCAAGAGGGCAGAATTAGAGGAGTGCAGACATATTATATTATGTATTATAATATTATATTGTATTATATTATGTCTTTAACATGTCCTAGAAATGGGAGGTTTTAGCGCTGGCCATTAAGACTGGTTTTGGTGCAGAAATGGCGGTCGCCTGACTTCTGTCCGTTTCCCCGGGTCCAGCCATCGCCGCCATGGCCGGCAGCACTGCCGTTGCCCGAGTGCATGGAAAGTATTTTAATTAGCGGCAGCCTGACGTCAATCGGCGTGCCATGCCGTGTTGACGCACGCTCGGCCATTGTGGAGCTCGCCGCTGCTCTTACCGCCCTGTCCACAGCACGCCCGCGCGAGCAGCCGCTGACAGCGCGCAGAGACGGGAGAAAGCGATGGCGAGCTGGAACCTGTGTACGGTAAACAGCTGCTGGGAGAACCGGCAACTGTGGGGAGCTCAGATTGTGGAATTAGGCTGAAAACTGCTTCCAGTGAGACACATCAAATCTCCCTCCTGGTCAGTCAAACATTACAGGAGGTAAATACTTTTAAGATAACCTGTGCTGTACTGCAGTTGTAATAATCCCAGGAAAAAAAATCAAAGCTTAAATTTTATATATTGGGTTTTCTAGTTCGTAACTGATAAAATAAGGTGCAAAGGGTTTGAAATTCGGGAATGTCCCGTTTGACCCCTTAACTTTTAAAAGTTTGAAAAATTCAACGTTTGCACTCCGGGAAGGAAGTGGAACGCTCAATCAGACGCTGCACTTCCCCCCTGGAGTGCAGCGGGCAGCAGGCGGGGTGGTAGGTGAGCAGTGTTGCACACTGGGCCGGGCAGCACTCCCGCGTTGGAAAGCTCCTTCCCTCCCTTAAAGGGAAAGTCCATCGCTGCAGGCGCTGCAAAATAAAACACTGACCTTCTCCCCGACGGCCCCATCAGCCCGATGCACAGCCGCAGAGAGCCGGGCGGATCGATCGCGGGCAGGAACCCAGGGGGAAACCTGCAGGTGGGAAGGCAAGTTATTTTTTTACTTATCTCGGCCATCCCGCCATTAATCATCGCCCCCGAAGCGCCCGGCCACCCGATGGACGCCTCCTGCAGCTGCCGGTGTTTTCGGCCGGAGATGCTGCAGGGGGCGGAGCGCAATTCCGGGTCCGGGATGATGCGCAGGGCGATGATGTCACCATCTCCGGGTGAAGGAGATCAGAGCGCAACGCTGTACTGTCACCGCAAAATCTCCCACCGAATTTAGCGGGAGTCGTTGATCTCGCCGCGCCCAGTCGCAAACCCATCGCACCGCCCCCCCCCCCGGCCCCTCCCCCACCCCCGGAGGCACTAAAGTTTGGAAGTCTGTTGTTAAAAGGCTTAGCACCATATTCTCACCAGGCGTTCTTCAAGAGTCTGCTGTTGTTGAAAATGTTATTGAACTTTCTTCTGCACGATGTACGCCGGTAACCTCCTGACCAAGAGGTTCCTGGTCCCTTTTTAAAAATGTATTTCTATTGATATTTCATGCAACAGTCTAAGGACATCTGTGCCACAGCCTTTATGTGATGTTTCCAGCCAAAGTCCCTCCAGACCCGAGCCTGTGCTTTACGACCCAGCACCAAAAATAGATTGGTATTTGCAACATTCTTTTATATTTTATATTTTTTGATAGATAATAATCACATTGTCTGTCTATAGTTAAGTAACAGACTGACATTCCACATATTTTGGCTGCTAATTCAAATATATTTTCAGGGCATTTAACCAGATGGAGCTAAATGATGTAAGCCAAGCCTTAATCAAGTAATCAGATTTCTTTAATAAACATGTGCATTATAAATTCAAATATATTGACTTTCCTCTCTTTCTGCATCATTGTCAATTATTTAGTGCTAAAGGATATATTCATGTATTTTTCCATTTTCCACCTATACCACCTACTTTGCCAGTATCCATCTCTGCCACATTTTCCCACAGCAGTCTATAATCATTTCAGTGAGTTAGCCAGTAATTTCCATGGGGGTTCTCTCAATCTCCTGCCATTAATTTAGCAGAAACCCTGGAGATATGGAGTGAACAGCCATGTGTATAATTTCTCACAGGGTTTCTGTCAATCTTCTGCTGTACTTATGTCCAGAATCAAGGAACTCCTATCCCCCGTACATTATTCTGTGCAGATATTTGTCACCGGCCATACCCTGACCTCTGAAAAGATGCAACAAATGCAATAGTGCAAAGGACAGACACCAGCCATCAAGCTATGGGGTCTCCTCCCAATCACAGTAGCTTCCCGCTCGTAAAGTTAACTTTACAGCTACATGTTCTCCAGTGTTCCATGAATCTAATCAGGAGCAAGTACTAATCACGTGGTACATTAGTGGGAAGACAGCCAGACATTTGACCGTTATATTAGCATGTGCCAACCAACAGCTGCTTCACACACTTCCCTCAAAGCCTCCGTGATAAAGTGCAACATCCCCACTGACAACTGGGAATCCCTGGCCCGAGACCGCCCCAAGAGGAGGAAGAGCATCCGGGAGGGCACTGAGCACCTCGAGTCTCGTTGCCAAGAGCATGCAGAAACCAAGCGCAGACAGCGGAAGGAGCGTGCGGCAAACCAGACTCCCCACCCACCCTTTCCTTCAACCACTGTCTGTCCCACCTGTGACAGAGACTGTAATTCCTGTATTGGTCTGTTCAGTCACACA
This sequence comes from Pristiophorus japonicus, assembly GCF_044704955.1. Classification (NCBI taxonomy): domain Eukaryota; kingdom Metazoa; phylum Chordata; class Chondrichthyes; family Pristiophoridae; genus Pristiophorus; species Pristiophorus japonicus. Next base: position 3,873,967 of record NC_091986.1, read on the forward strand.
AGAACTCACTTTTAGAGTGGAAGCAAGTCTTCCTCGATTTCAAGGGACTGCATGTGATGATGATGATGATTCATTGGAAACATCCTCTCTGCATCCACCTTGTCAAGCCCCCTCATAATCTTATACGTTTTTCTTTTGGAGTGCCACCATGAACACGATCATGCACTTGTGGGAGTGGTGTGAAACTGCGTTGGAATGTTGCACATTCAAATATAAAACATAGTCGCCTCTACTTAAACACTGGTGCAATAGGAGGTGCTTTACTGAGATTGATTTTCCCTCCCTCCGTTTCCCACACCAACAGACCTTACCGCCTCCTATGTTAGCGAGTCATTTCTTGCCAATGTCTGCTGCCTGTTGGACAAGCTTTGCAAGGCTCAGCCAGGGCTCAGTGGGTAGTACACTTGCCTGAGTCAGAAGGTTGTGGGTTCATGTTCCCCCTCCAGGGAACGTAGTACATCATTCAGGCTGATACTCATGTACAGTACTGAGGGAGTGCTGCACTGTTGGCGATGCCATCTTTCAGATGACACATTAAACCAGGTGGATGTAAAAGATTACACAATTTCAAAGAAGAGCAGGTGAATTCTATTTGGTTTCCTGGCCAATATTTACCCCTCAACTAATATCACTAAAAACAGATTATCTAGTCATAACCAAATTTTTATTTGTGGGACCTTGCTTGTGTAAATTAGCTCCATGTTTCCCACATTATATCAGTGACTACACTTCAAAAGTACTTAATTGGCTGTAAAGTGTTTTGGGATGTCCTGAGGTTGGGAAAGGAGTTAAATAAATGCAAGTCTTTCTCGCGTTCTTTATGCCTTCACTCAGTGTTAGAATTTTGCCCCCTTATAGGCGAAATATATATTAGGCTTTCACAGGATAATGCATATCCAGACCCCTTTAAACAAGCATGAAAACTAGGAAACAATGAGATGTCTAATTAATGCATTTTATTCATACACTACAGGTTGAACCTCTCTTAATCCAACACCTTCGGGACCTGGCCAGTGCCGGATAAGGGATTTTCCTGCACGAGGGGAGGTCCCGTTAAATTGGATGGTACACGTACTGAGCGAGGGGATATCGGGGCTGGCTGGTTGGGGCTGGAAGTGCAGCAGAAAGATCATGGCGCGGGGTGGGGGGGCGGGTGGATCGGCCAGAGATTGCGGGAGTCGGCAGCGAGGAAGGACTTCAATTTGTTCATGTCGGAATGGCCGGGAATGGTACCGGACGAGGGATGGTGCCGGATAAGGGAGTCCTGGATAAGGGACGTTCAACCTGTACCCACTATATACAGTGACCATGAAACTACAGGTACAGACAGATACTCACAGGGGAACTTAGCAGGAAGAGTTGGAAGCTTGTCGTCTGTTTATACCGGTCAAAGCGCAAAGTTAGCCTAACATTAGCAGTCGGGAAAATGCTAGAATCTATTATTCCGTACATGATAACAGGGCTTTTGGAAAATCACAATATGATTAGGCAGAGTCAGCATGGTTTTATGAAACGGAAATTGGATTTGACAAATCTACTAGAGTTTTTTGAGGGTGTAACTAACAGGGTAGATAAGGAGGAACCAGTCGATGTGGTATATTTGGATTTACACAAGGCATTCAAGAAGGTGCCACACAAAAGGTTGTTGCACAAGATTATTAGGACCCATGAGATTTGGAGTAATATATTAGCATGGATTGAGGTTTGCTTAACGTACAGAAAACCGAGAGTAAGAATAAACAGGTCATTGTCAGGATGGAAGGGTGTAACTGGTGGAGTGCAGCAAGGATCAGTGCTTGGGTCTCGGCTATTTACAATCCTTAGACTTCGATGACTTAGATGATCGGACTGAGTGCAATATATTCAAGTTTGCTGATGATACAAAGCTCGGTGGGAAAGTAAGTTGGGAGGAGAATGTTTAATAAAGTTATAAGAATTCTAGGGTCTTCCGCACAGTAAAAGCTGGGTTAAGGCAACAAAAGGCAGTTTGAGTTGAAGTCCGTTTAACCAGCAACAGGACCGCTGCATTTCCACGACCGTGAGCAAAATCATAGCAAATAACAACAACAACCTTTATTTATATAGCACCTTTAAAGTAGTAAACAGTCCCAAGATGCTGCACAACAGTGTTACAAGACAAAGCAGATACATTTGCCACATTTATTATTGATAAATAAGCAAGCATGTAAGCCCCTGACTGGAAAGTGTGAAAAGTTACTCTGCTGAGAGGCTGCAAAATTATTGGCAGTATTTACAGTTCGCATTTGGCTCTCTGCTCAAGTCAAAGGAGCGCTGAAATCGAAATCTAACAATCAGACACCATCCCAAATCATGCTGGAGAACTATAAAACCCTGGAAATGAACAATGCAACATTTTGATGTTCATAATCAGCTCAATTTTTGGATTGAAAAATAAAGGGGGTTACTTTGGCCAACTGGTGAAAACAGGGGCCAAAAGGGTGCTGTGCCAAAAAGAAACACCTGTTTGAAAGTGTGGATTTGGCACACAATTTTCAGGGTAATTGATGATTATCGTGATGTAATTCTGCTGGCAGGCACTGAAACCGGCTACTGCAGGTTCAGCACTGAGCTGTTGATTAGACATAGTTTCCCTGCAGCTGTATATATATCCTGCACTCATCCAATTCCACTGACGGTATGGAGCGCGCTGGCTGGGAGAGAAGCCAACGTGGAAGGATGTAGAGAGAGTTTGCTCAGGTTCTCTCAACATGGCACAAGGAGGTCCTGGTGGAGGAGGTAAAGAGGAAGAGGGATGTCCTCTACCCACAAAGACGGGGGGCGGGGTGGGGGTGGGGAAGGAGGCCACAGAGGCAGCTAAAGCAATGTATGTGGGAGAAGATTGCCCAAGAAGTCACAGCCCGGAGCCCTGGCCCTTGGAGATGATCTAGTGCTGCAAGAAATTTAATGACTTAACAGGGAAGGTCAAGGTAAGATCCCATCTCACCAACACACTTATCAGTAACAGCACCACTACCATCAGCATCACAACCTCAACACACTTCATCCACCATCTAACTATACGCTGACATTCACACAGCCCACGCTATTGCATCCTTCAAAGGCACGACTCACACCTCTGACACATCTCACAGCTCTTCAACCATGTGGGGCATCAAGCACACACCTGTCAATACACTCATTCACAATCTCTTCCAGGACAAGATAGCACATAACAGGCAGCAACAGGACCTGACTGGGGAAGGGGAAGCACGCCTGCATGACATCACTTCCCTTGAGGAGGCAGTGTTGGCTGTGATTGGGAGGGGAGTGGTAGACGCCGTGCCCAGAGGCAGAGGAGGAGGCCTCTCGCCTCGAGGTAAGTGGCCACTGCAGCTTCCTTGCTGATGCACAACTATTCCTAATCCTTAATCCCCCAAAGTTATCCTCACTCCCGACCTCCATATGGTCTCCTCACACACATCCTCCCGATGTTGGCCACACATGGTGCACCCTAACCCATCCAGCTTTATCATTGCAGGCTCCCAGGAGCAAGAGCCACCTCACCCCCGGAAGAAGAGGAGGGGGAAGAGGAGGACAGCGAGGAAGAATGTACTGTGCCAATGACTACCACTGTCACAGGCACCAGCTCAGGCCTTGGCACCACATGTAACTTGGAGGCGAGGTTAGAAGAGGGATCCTCACAATGGGATGCACTGGCCACGCAGGATGGAAGGGATACTACAGGTGCCAGTTTTCCGGGCGCCAAGGTCGCAGACCAGTTCTGCTGTAGAGGAGTCAGATGAGGACCTCAGAAGGTGGCTGACTGGGTGCGACAAACCAAATGCTTGGTGCAGTGGAGAGCCTGTCTGAAAGCTGACGGGTCGTGGCTAGGGGGATAGAGGAGTCCGCCTCCACTTCGGTCCGTGGCTGGACACAGAGCCTGGAACCACTCCTCTTCATCGAGGAGAGGCTGACCAATTCCAGCCCGCGACCTGCGGAGCACGACATTATGCAGTGTCTGATGACTGAGGTCGCATCTTCCAGTGATTGCAGCTCGCAAGGAACGGCAAACTGCTGCAAACGAAATCCTCAGCAACGACTTATCTACTCCTCAACTGGTCGCTGTTGGGAGAGGTGGTCAAATGAAGCGTTATCCACCAAAATAGCATGCGGCCTTTGAACTGAGCAAATTTAGTTGCCAATCAGGCCTTTAACTCCTGTACCAAGATGGGGTCTTCCAATAAATACTAACTAAACTGGCGTTGCAGCGTAAGACCCCATCTTGGCCAATTCGGAGGCTCTTTAGCACCTAACTTATCTGGGGATGAACATCCCCAATGTATAACATTTAGCTGCACAGAAGACAATCCAGAATTAAGGAAATTAAGCCTTACAAATCTGATTTATAACAGACTTTTCCTTTTAAATCAGCCAAATTAACAATTATCCTGGCCCAGATAACCTGGAAATCCTCACATTCAGTTGTATTGTGCAAAGTATAATTCAAAATTTCCTTTTGAAGGTCAAACAAGGAAAATTTAGAATCTACAGACTGCTTTCAATCTTATGCAATAAGGTTGGAAATCCTTGTGTGGCAATTGCCCTGTGGCCTGATTGGGGCGGTAACTTGCTCGGTACTTCCTGCGCCCGGCGTGGAGGTCCCCCCTGGCCGAGGAATTGCCCTTACTGCCCCTCAGAGGAAGTGGAATGCAATCTCGCATGCCCCACCTCCTCTTGGGGCAAGTCCAGCGGCACTAACGGGGCGCAATCGGGTGCTCCGCGTGGCCCCAACGCGCTTCAACGCCCCGCCCCTTCGCTTAAAGGGGCGCACCCAGCACGGTCTCTGAGGGCCTCCAGGGCAGCGCAGGACCCGGGCCACAGCCCGCCACCCAAAACGGAGCTCCGGGCTGCACGAAGGTGGCCCTGACCACGCAAGGGGGCAAGAATTCGGGTTGACAAAGGTCGAGTTGTGGTGAGGGGATGGGGGGGAGTGGGGGGGGGAAGATTTGCGTGCTTACACCAGCAGCAACTTGTAAGTGAGAAGAGAATGTGGGATGAGGGGTAAGTGGGATGTGAGCATGCCCTCACCATCAAGGCTTTTAGCCTCGCTGGTCGCCACAGCCTCAGTGACGGCCACTCCAATTTTATCGAATCGTTTCTTTCAGCTGGGTCAGGTTCTGAAGCTGTACTCCTCCATGTTGAACACCACGTGGGAGAAGCACTGAGGGTAGCAAGGGCACAGAATGTACTCTGGGTGGGGGACTTCGATGTCCATCACCAAGAGTGGCTCGGTAGCACCACTACTGACTGAGCTGGCCGAGTCCTGAAGGACATAGCTGCCGGACTGGGCCTGCGGCAGGTGGTGAGAGAACCAACACGAGGGAAAAACCTACTTGACCTCGTCCTCACCAATTTACCTGTCACAGATGCATCTGTCCATGACAGCATTGGTAGCAGTGACCACCGCACAGGTCCTGTCTTCACACTGAGGACACCCTTCATCGTGTTGTGTGGCACTACCACCGTGCTAAATGGGATAGATTCAGAACAGATCCTGCAGCTCGAATTTGGGCCTCCATGAGGACCTGTGGGCCATCAGCAGCAGCAGAATTATATTCCACCACAATCTGTAACCTCATGGCCCGGCATATCCCTCACTCTACCATTACCATCAAACCAGGGACCAACACTGGTTCAATGAGGAGTGTAGAAGAGCATGCCAGGAGCAGCACCAGGCGTACCTAAAAATGCAGTGCCAACCCAGGGAAGCTGTCCACAAAAAACAGGACAAATCCAATCCATTCAAATCTCCCAGATCCCCCTCGCTCAGTGATCCTAGATCCTCGGATGTGCCCCAGTGTCCCAGAATCTTTCTCATTTCCAAAACCTTCCTCTCCAGACTTTCAGGAACCTCCTCATTCCATCTCTCGGTGCTGGGACTCGAGGACCTCCTGAAAATAGTGTCAAACTTGAGTCCCTATCCCAGTATTGACATTTTTCGGATGAGATATGAAACCAAGGCCCTGTCTGCTCTCTCAGGTGGACGTAAACGATCCCAGGGCACTATTTTGAAGAAGAGCAGGGGAGTTATCCCCGGTGTCCTGGCCTATATTTATCCCTCAATCAACATAACAAAAAAGAGATTATCTGATCATTATCACATTGCTGTTTGCTGTGCACAAATTGGCTGCCACGTTTCCCACATTAAATGAGTGACTACACTCCAAAAGTGCTTCATTTGCTGTAAAGCGCTTTGAGACATCTGGTGGCCGTGAAAGGCGCTATATAAATGCAAGTCTGTCTTTATGGTCACCTCGACAGCAACAGGGGAGGGGTGGTGGGGATGTGGGGGGGAGCGGGTGGGGATGGGGGATGAAGGGGGAGGGGAGATGGAGGGAGGAGGGGGTGGGGGAGAGAGGGGGAGGGGAGATGGAGGGAGGAGGGGGTGGGGGAGAGAGGGGGAGGGGGGTGAGGGGATGGGGTTGGGGGAGGGGATAGAGAGGACGAGAGGGAGGGAGGAGGGGGGTGGGGGGTGGGAGAGAGGGAGGGAGAAGAGGGGTGGGGGGAGAGAGGGCTGGGAGGAGGGGTGGGGGAAGGGGTGATGTGGGGGGTGAGGGGGGTGGGGAGGGGTCCTTCCTTTCCTTTAATGCGTGTCAGCTGTGCGAGGTTCAGAGTGGGCATAGGCTGCAGTATGGTGCTGGCCTTAGATCAGCACTGCTCACTGGTTCCTGTCAGAGTCTGTCTGCTCTGCATGTTCCGATGGGTTGTTGGCTGTACGCGAGCTAAGCCCTTTACCAAGATGGCGCCCAGCACACTTCCCCTCGACAGTGTGAGCGAGCATCTCAGACCCTATTGGACCGTTAGGAGGCCGCAAAACAGCTAAAAAAAACAATACTACACAGACCAATTTCCCACTAAGAGAATTTACTTCTGAGCATTAAATGAGGCAACTTTTTTTATTTATCCAGTTTATTCTTATTTAGTCTTCCAATGTGAAAAAGAGGATAAAGCACCATGTGCTGCTTACATAAGGCCAGTATATAGGTGCAGTATCACCATTTGCTTTTTCTATGCCCTGTCTCCTGGTCATCAAGTGCAATAAACTAAGCATGTTTGAGACAATTGTTTATTTTTGGGTAAAAAAAAGACATGAAATCATAAACCAAAACTATACATAAGAACATAAGAATTAGGAACAGGAGGAGGCCATCTAGCCCCTTGAGCCGTCTCTGCCATTCAACAAGATCATGGCTGATCTGGCCGTGGACTCAGCTCCACTTACCCGCCCGCTCCCCATAACCCTTAATTCCCATATTGGTTAAAAATCTATATCTGTGACTTGAATACATTCAATGAGCTAGCCTCAACTGCTTCCTTGGGCAGAGAATTCCACAGATTCACAACCCTCTGGGAGAAGAAATTCCTTCTCAACACGGTTTTAAATTGGCTCCCCCGTATTTTGAGGCAGTGCCCCCTAGTTCTAGTCTCCCCGACCAGTGGAAACAACCTCTCTGCCTCTATCTCGTCTATCCCTTTCATTATTTTAAATGTTTCTATAAGATCACCCCTCATCCTTCTGAACTCCAACGAGTAAAGACCCAGTCTACTCAATCTATCATCATAAGGTAACCCCCTCATCTCCGGAATCAGCTGAGTGAATCGTCTCTGTACCCCCTCCAAAGCTAGTATATCTTTCCTTAAGTAAGGTGACCAAAACTGCACGCAGTACTCCAGGTGCGGCCTCACCAATACCCTATACAGTTGCAGCAGGATCTCCCTGCTTTTGTACTCCATCCCTCTCGCAATGAAGGCCAATATTCCATTCGCCTTCCTGATTACCTGCTGCACCTGCAAACTAACTTTTTGGGATTCATGCACAAGGACCCCCAGGTCCCTCTGCACCTCAGCATGTTGTAATTTCTCCCCATTCAAATAATATTCCCTTTCACTGTTTTTTTTTCCAAGGTGGATGACCTCACATTTTCCGACATTGTGTTCCATCTGCCAAACCTTAGCCCATTCGCTTAACTTATCTAAATCTCTTTGCAGCCTCTCTGTGTCCTCTGCACAACCCGCTTTCCCACTAATCTTTATGTCATCTGCAAATTCTGTTACACTACACTCTGTCCCCTCTTCCAGGTCATCTATATATATTATAAACAGTTGTGGTCCCAGCACCGATCCCTGTGGCACACCACTAACCACCGATTTCCAACCGGAAAAGGACTCATTTATCCCGACTCTCTGCTTTCTGTTCGCCAGCCAATTCTCTATCCATGCTAATATATTTCCTCTGACTCCGCATACCTTTATCTTCTGCAGTAACCTTTTGTGTGGCACCTTATCGAATGCCACATCCACATACACCACATCCATCGGTACACCTCTATCCACCATGCTCGTTATATCCTCAAAGAATTCCAGTAAATTAGTTAAACATGATTTCCCCTTCATGAATCCATGTTGCGTCTGCTTGATTGCACTATTCCTATCCAGATGTCCCGCTATTTCTTCCTTAATGATAACTTCAAGCATTTTCCCCACTATAGATGTTAAACTAACCGGCCTATAGTTACCTGCCTTTTGTCTGCCCCCTTTTTTAAACAGAAGCATTACATTAGCTGCTTTCCAATCCGATTTATCATTTATCGGGGCTAAGTTTTCTTCTCTTAGATAAATTTTAGAAAAATACTGTGATTGACAGCAAGAATGGCTGACAATTTTGGGGCCGAAAGTAATCGCATTAAAATTTCTGTACAATTAAGGACCTGAAGACCCAGCACTTGTGTGTCCAGCTCAGAGCTGTGTTCAGTGGGACAACATCATTCTCAAACCCAGCAACTTTATGTTTTTACTTCAGATATTTTTTCTCAAGTTCTGCATCTCAGACCATTCTGATAGGGGATCTTTGATTCCCTATTAACCAGAGTTCCAATATCTGGATAATTTGTAACCAGCCCAAGGCTTGCTTAAAACTCGACTTACTGCATTTCACCTTGTTGGATATATCACATGCCCTCAGATGATCGTCCTGGAGTTTGGAAAGCATTAGAATAAAAAATCTACAATACTGTGGCTTAGCCAATGAACTGTCAAACAGATTTATTAAACCTGGCTGAAGGACAAAAATGGACAAAACTGAAGTATTTCTATTTGTTTCAGCCTTATGAAGGTTCCTTTCATTCGGTCGCTTGTCGTAAAAGGGAGCATTTTATGCTTTGTCAGAGAGTCAGTGCATTAGTCTTTGCCTAATTAATATTATATCGTTGAGCTCCTTAATGCAGACAGAATTCTCTCTTCTTGGTGGTGCAAGGGAAGGATCATAGTGGCAGCAGGTCTCAGGCAGAGCACAGCCAGATGCCTAAGGGACCGTTGAAGAGAAGGACCAATTTTGTCAAAAATGTGCTATTGTGCATCAAAAGACGCTCGGTCATTTTCTGTAAGTGAACTTATCTTTTTAAATCCATATGTCATTACAGAAAGCAAAAGAAGCAATACAGGTTGAAGCTCCCTTATCTGGCACCCTCGGGACCTGGCCTGTGCCCAATAAGGGATTTTGCCGGATAACGGGAGGTCAGCCCGGGGGCGAGGGTGGGGGGTGGGGGGAGGAGGTCGGTGCCCCGGGCGGGTGGGCCGAGTGTCGGGGGGCCACAAAGTTGGGGTGGAGGTTGGCCCTGTTCTGTGCATGTGTCATAGAAAACATAGAAACATAGAAAATAGGTGCAGGAGCAGGCCATTCAGCCCTTCTAGCCTGCACCGCCATTCAACGAGTTCATGGCTGAACATGAAACTTCAGTACCCACTTCCTGCTTTCACGCCATACCCCTTGATCCCCCGAGTACTAAGGACTTCATCTAACTCCCTTTTGAATATATTTAGTGAATTGGCCTCAACTACTTCCTGTGGTAGAGAATTCCACAGGTTCACTACTCTCTGGGTGAAGAAGTTTCTCCTTATCTCGGTCCTAAATGGCTTACCCCTTATCCTTAGACTGTGACCCCTGGTTCTGGACTTCCCCAACATTGGGAACATTCTTCCTGCATCCAACCTGTCCAAACCCGTCAGAATTTTAAACGTTTCTATGAGGTCCCCTCTCACTCTTCTGAACTCCAGTGAATACAAGCCCAGTTGATTCAGTCTTTCTTGATAGGTCAGTCCCACCATCCCGGGAATCAGTCTGGTGAATCTTCGCTGCACTCCCTCAACAGCAAGTATGTCCTTCCTCAAGTTAGGAGACCAAAACTGTACAAAATACTCCAGGTGTGGCCTCACCAAGGCCCTGTACAACTGTAGCAACACCTCCCTGCCCCTGTACTCAAATCCCCTCGCTATGAAGGCCAACATGCCATTTGCTTTCTTAACCGCCTGCTGTACCTGCATGCCAACCTTCAATGACTGATGTACCATGACACCCAGGTCTCGTTGCACCTTCCCTTTTCCTAATCTGTCACCATTCAGATAATAGTCTGTCTCTCTGTTTTTACCACCAAAGTGGATAACCTCACATTTATCCACATTATACTTCATCTGCCACGCATTTGCCCACTCACCTAACCTATCCAAGTCACTCTGTAGCCTCATAGCATCCTCCTCGCAGCTCACACTGCCACCCAACTTAGTGTCATCCGCAAATTTGGAGATACTACATTTAATCCCTTCGTCTAAATCATTAATGTATAATGTAAACAGCTGGGGCCCCAGCACAGAACCCTGCGGTACCCCACTAGTCACTGCCTGCCATTCCGAAAAGTACCCATTTACTCCTACTCTTTGCTTCCTGTCTGACAACCAGTTCTCAATCCACGTCAGCACACTACCCCCAATCCCATGTGCTTTAACTTTGCACATTAATCTCCTGTGTGGGACCTTGTCGAAAGCCTTCTGAAAGTCCAAATATACCACATCAACTGGTACTCCTTTGTCCACTTTATTGGAAACATCCTCAAAAAATTCCAGAAGATTTGTCAAGCATGATCTCCCTTTTACAAATCCATGCTGACTTGGACCTATCATGTCACCATTTTCCAAATGCGCTGCTATGACATCCTTAATAATTGATTCCATCATTTTACCCACTACTGAGGTCAGGCTGACCGGTCTATAATTCCCTGCTTTCTCTCTCCCTCCTTTTTTAAAAAGTGGGGTTACATTGGCTACCCTCCACTCGATAGGAACTGATCCAGAGTCAATGGAATGTTGGAAAATGACTGTCAATGCATCCGCTATTTCCAAGGCCACCTCCTTAAGTACTCTGGGATGCAGTCCATCAGGCCCTGGGGATTTATCGGCCTTCAATCCCATCAATTTCCCCAACACAATTTCCCGACTAATAAAGATTTCCCTCAGTTCCTCCTCTTTAATAGACCCTCTGACCACTTTTATATCCGGAAGGTTGTTTGTGTCCTCCTTAGTGAATACTGAACCAAAGTACTTGTTCAATTGGTCTGCCATTTCTTTGTTCCCCGTTATGACTTCCCCTGATTCTGACTGCAGGGGACCTACATTTGTCTTTACTAACCTCTTTCTCTTTACATACCTATAGAAACTTTTGCAATCCGCCTTAATGTTCCCTGCAAGCTTCTTCTCGTACTCCATTTTCCCTGCCCTAATCAAACCCTTTGTCCTCCTCTGCTGAGTTCTAAATTTCTCCCAGTCCTCAGGTTCGCTGCTATTTCTGGCCAATTTGTATGCCACTTCCTTGGCTTTAATACTATCCCTGATTTCCCTAGATAGCCACGGTTGAGCCACCTTCCCTTTTTTATTTTTACGCCAGACAGGAATGTACAATTGTTGTAATTCATCCATGCGTTCTCTAAATGTCTGCCATTGCCCATCCACAGTCAACCCCTTAAGTATCATTAGCCAATCTATCTTAGCCAATTCATGCCTCATACCTTCAAAGTTACCCTTCTTTAAGTTCTGGACCATGGTCTCTGAATTAACTGTTTCATTCTCCATCCTAATGCAGAATTCCACCATATTATGGTCACTCTTCCCCAAGGGGCCTCGCACAATGAGATTGCTAATTAATCCTCTCTCATTACACAACACCCAGTCTAAGATGGCCTCCCCCCTAGTTGGTTCCTCGACATATTGGTCTAGAAAACCATCCCTTATGCATTCCAGGAAATCCTCCTCCACCGTATTGCTTCCAGTTTGGCTAGCCCAATCTATGTGCATATTAAAGTCACCCATTATAACTGCTGCACCTTTATTGCATGCACTCCTAATTTCCTGTTTGATGCCCTCCCCAACATCACTACTACTGTTTGGAGGTCTGTACACAACTCCCACTAACGATTTTTGCCCTTTAGTGTTCTGCAGCTCCACCCATATAGATTCCACATCATCCAAGCTAATGTCTTTCCTAACTATTGCATTAATCTCCTCTTTAACCAGTAATGCTACCCCACCTCCTTTTCCTTTTATTCTATCCTTCCTGAATGTTGAATACCCCTGGATGTTGAGTTCCCAGCCCTGATCATCCTGGAGCCACGTCTCCGTAATCCCAATCACATCATATTTGTTAACATCTATTTGCACAATTAATTCATCCACCTTATTGCAGATACTCCTTGCATTAAGACACAAAGCCTTCAGGCTTGTTTTTTTAACACCCTTTGTCCTTTTAGAATTTTGCTGTACAGTGGCCCTTTTTGTTCTTTGCCTTGGGTTTCTCTGCCCTCCACTTTTCCGCATCTCCTTTCTGTCTTTTGCTTTTGCCTCCTTTTTGTCTCCCTCTGTCTCCCTGTATAGGTTCCCATCCCCCTGCAATATTAGTTTAACTCCTCCCCAACAGCACTAGCAAACACTCCCCCTAGGACATTGGTTCCGGACCTGCCCAGGTGCAGACCGTCCGGTTTGTACTGGTCCCACCTCCCCCAGAACCGGTTCCAATGCCCCAAGAATTTGAATCCCTCCCTGCTGCACCACTGCTCAAGCCATGTATTCATCTGCGCTATCCTGCGATTCCTACTCTGACTAGCACGTGGCACTGGTAGCAATCCCGAGATTACTACTTTTGAGGTCCTACTTTTTAATTTAGCTCCTAGCTCCTTAAATTCTTTTCGTAGGACCTCATCCCTTTTTTTACCTATGTCGTTGGTACCAATGTGCACCACGACAACTGGCTGTTCTCCCTCCCATTTCAGAATGTCCTGCACCCGCTCCGAGACATCCTTGACCCTTGCACCAGGGAGGCAACATACCATCCTGGAGTCTCGGTTGCGTCCGCAGAAACGCCTATCTATTCCCCTCACCATCGAATCCCCTATCACTATCGCGCTCCCACTCTTTTTCCTGCCCTCCTTTGCAGCAGAGCCACCTACGGTGCCATGAACTTGGCTGCTGCTGCCCTCCCCTGATGAGTCATCCTCCCCAACAGTACTCAAAGCAGTGTATCTGTTTTGCAGGGGGATGACCACAGGGGACTCCTGCACTATCTTTCTTGCACTGCTCTTCCTGTTGGTCTTCCATTCCCTATCTGGCTGTGGACCCTTCTCCTGCGGTAAGACCAACTCACTACACGTGATACTCACGTCATTCTCAGCATCGTGGATGCTCCAGAGTGAATCCACCTTCAGCTCCAATTCCGCAACGCGGACCGTCAAGAGCTCGAGGCGGATACACTTCCCACACACGTAGTCGTCAGGGACACCGGAAGTGTCCCCGAGTTCCCACATGGTACAGGAGGAGCATATCACATGACTGAGCTCTCCTGCCATGTCTTAACCTTAGATACCCTTAAATTGGTAATAACAATGTTATAGTTCACTTACTGATATAAAAAATAAAAGAAAAGCTACTCACCAAACACCAGCCAATCACTTACCCCATTGGCTGTGACGTCACTTTTTGATTACTTTCTACTTCTATTTTGCTTTCTCTCCCGCTGTAGCTGCACCGGTACGCTTTTGACAGGTCGCTCCCCTCTCACCAACTGCCGCTGGCTCTCGATCTCCCGCTGGGCTTTTGACAGGTCGCTCCCCTCTCACCAACTGCCGCTGGCTCTCGATCTCCCGCTGGGCTTTTGACAGGTAGCTCCCTTCTCACCAACTGCCGCTGGCTCTCGATCTCCCGCTGGGCTTTTGACAGGTCGCTCCCCTCTCACCAACTGCCAGGTGTCCCCAGCCACCAGGATCATGCCGGACGAGGGGTGGTTCCAGATAAGGGAGTGCCGGATAAGGGAGGTCCAACCTGTAGCAGTAATCCGATGCATCGAGATTTGTGACACATCCAGCAACACTGAGCCCTGGTCTAACTCTGTTTCCAGCAGGTGAACAGCACATTAAAATTGGAACCGGCTGCGGGATGTAGCAGGGTGAGACGGTTTTAAATACCGTCCTGGTATCCATTGAGCAGGGAGGGTTAAAATCGCTCCTTGATGCATGTTATCCCTAGTCCATCAAAATTCTTTAAGATGTGGAATGGGAGGTTTAGGAAAATCTGACTGCTATTCATTTTAATTAAGAGATTCTCCTGTGCCAAGGCAAATAACATCATATATTATCATATAGGCAGTCCCTCGGAATCAAGGAGGACTTGCTTCCACTCTAAAAAATGAGTTCTTAACATGGCTGAACAGTCCAATATGAGAACCACACTCTCTGTCACAGGTGGGATAGATAGTCATTGAGGGAAGGGGAGGGTGGGACAGGTTTGCCGCACGCTCCTTCCGCTGCCTGCGCTTGGTTTCTGCGTGCTCTCGGTGATGAGACTCGAGGTGCTCAGCGCCCTCCCGGACTCCCTCCACTGAGGGCGGTCTTTGGCCAGGGACTCCCAGGTGTCGGTGGGGATATTGCACTTTATCAGGGAGACATCATAGACATGTCTGGCTGATAGCAGATCCCATGTACTCACCCATCCACACAACTAAGCATCCACAGGAAACTCTGTAAAGACGTTTACGTTACAATTATAGCTACAGGAAATCTGACGTAGCTGAGTGCACTCTCCTCTTCTCCAGGATCAGTAAAGTTACTGCCTTATGAATCATCAGTGAAAGAGCGAACACAAAAATGCTGATACCATCAAAGTTATTGCATCCTTTGCATGAGAGAAACATGCTTTTTTGCATATTATTCCCATATAAAGCTGCTCATCTGGTGAGTTGGTACCTGTGGTGTCATCCTCCAAGCTATGGCTCAGTGGGTAACACACTTGCCTTGGAGTCAGAAGGTTGTGGGTTCAAGTCTCACTCCAAGGACTTGATTGTATAAATCTAGGCTGACACAGCGCTGCACTGTCGGAGGTGCCGTCTTTCAGATGAGACATCAGACCAAGGCCCCGTCTGCTCTCTCAAGTGGACGTAAACGATCCCATGGCACTATTTTGAAGAAGAGCAGTGGAGTTATCCCCGGTGTCCTGACCAATATTTATCCCTCAATCAACATAACAAAAGAAACAGAATATCTGGTCATTATCGCATTGCTGCTTGTGGGAGCTTGCTGTGCGCAAATTGGCTGCCGCGTTTCCTACATTACAGCAGTGACTACACTCTAAAAGTACTTCATTGGCTGTAAAGCGCTTTGAGACGTCCGATGGTCATGAAAGACGCTATATAAATGCAAGTCATTCTTTTAGCATAACGACTGGTCGAAGATCACTTTTTCAACATAGACATTTAAATCACTCAGGGACTAGCGAAAGGACAATTGATTCCCTCTGATGATGGAATATCTCTTTGTAAAAAATTCATTCTCAGGGTCTAGGTGTCACTGGCAAGGTCAGCATTGATTGGCCATCCCTCGTTGCCCTGAGAAGGTGCTGTCGGTTCTTCTTGAAACAATGGTTTGAAACAACTGTACGATTTGCTCAGTGAGGCAGTTAAGAATCAACCATGTTGGTGTGAAAGTGTTACCAAATATAGGTCAGACCAGCTAACGATCATAGTGTTCTTTCCCTGGGGAAGTTGAAGCATTCATGAAGCAGTTGGATTTTATGACAATCCAACAGTTTTACAGTCACTTTTACTGATATCTGTCGTGTATGCACCTGTGAGTATGCTCACAGGTTTGTGGAGCTGTTGCTCAGGGACCTGCTCGATGGCGGAGGAGCGGGCTGGATGGCGCCAGACGTGTTGGCATGGCACCTATCCTGGGCGGACGTCCGCCATGCGGCCAATGCCATCGTGTCGTTAAAAACAGCACTGGGCCCTGACACCGTTAGGTGTGTCGAGGAGGCTCAAGCATGTGGGGCGATCCCCTCCGAACTGACCCCCGTCCGGACGGAATTCCTCATCGGCGCCAAGTCCCGGAACCTCACTCGAGAGCCGGCGCTTCACAACTTGAGCCTCCTCGGGGAAATCCCCTACGTGCCTTTCAGTTCTGCGCGGAGGGGTTTCAAAAGAACATAAGAACATAAGAATTAGGAACAGGAGTAGGCCATCTAGCCCCTCGAGCCTGCTCCGCCATTCAATAAGATCATGGCTGATCTGGCCGTGGACTCAGCTCCACTTACCCGCCCTCTCCCCGTAACCCTTAATTCCCTTATTGGTTAAAAATCTATCTATCTGTGACTTGAAAACATTCAATGAGCTAGCCTCAACTGCTTCCTTGGGCAGAGAATTCCACAGATTCACAACCCTCTGGGAGAAGAAAATCCTTCTCAACTCGGTTTTAAATTGGCTCCTCCGTATTTTGAGGCTGTGCCCCCTAGTTCTAGTCTCCCCGACCAGTGGAAACAACCTCTCTGCCTCTATCTTGTCTATCCCTTTCATGATTTTAAATGTTTCTATAAGATCACCCCTCATCCTTCTGAACTCCAATGAGTAAAGACCCAGTCTACTCAATCTATCATCATAAGATAACCCCCTCATCTCCGGAATCAGCCTAGTGAATCGTCTCTGTACCCCTTCCAAAGCTAGTATATCCTTCCTTAAGTAAGGTGACCAAAACTGCATGCAGTACTCCAGGTGCGGCCTCACCAATACCCTATACAGTTGCAGCAGGACCTCCCTGCTTTTGTACTCCATCCCTCTCGCAATGAAGGCCAACATTCCATTCGCCTTCCTGATTACCTGCTGCACCTGCAAACTAACTTTTTGGGATTCATGCACAAGGACCCCCAGGTCCCTCTGCACCACAGCATGTTGTAATTTCTCCCCATTCAAATAATATTCCCTTTTACTGTTTTTTTCCCCCAAGGTGGATGACCTCACACTTTTCGACATTGTATTCCATCTGCCAAACCTTAGCCCATTCGCTTAACCTATCCAAATCTCCTTGCAGCCTCTCTGAGTCCTCTACACAACCCGCTTTCCCACTAATCTTAGTGTCATCTGCAAATTTTGTTGCACTACACTCTGTCCCCTCTTCCAGGTCATCTATGTATATTGTAAACAGTTGTGGTCCCAGCACCGATCCCTGTGGCACACCACTAACCACCGATTTCCAACCCGAAAAGGACCCATTTATCCCGACTCTCTGCTTTCCGTTCGCCAGCCAATTCTCCATCCATGCTAATACATTTCCTCTGACTCCGCATACCTTTATCTTCTGCAGTAACCTTCTGTGTGGCACCCTATCGAATGCCCCCCGGAAATCCAAATACACCACATCTATCGGTACACCTCTATCCACCATGCTTGTCATATCCTCAAAGAATTCCAGTAAATTAGTTAAACATGATTTCCCTTTCATGAATCCATGCTGCGTCTGCTTGATTGCACTATTCCTATCTAGATGTCCTGCTATTTCTTCCTTAATGATAGTTTCAAGCATTTTCCCCACTACAGATGTTAAACTAACCGGCCTATAGTTACCTGCCTTTTGCCTGCCCCCTTTTTTAAACAGAGGCATTACATTAGCTGCTTTCCAATCCGCTGGTACCTCCCCAGAGTCCAGAGAATTTTGTTAGATTATAACGAATGCATCTGCTATAACTTCCGCCATCTCTTTTAATACCCTGGGATGCATTTCACCAGGACCAGGGGACTTGTCTACCTTGAGTCCCATTAGCCTGTCCAGCACTACCCACCTAGTGATAGTGATTGTCACAAGGTCCTCCCTTCCCACATTCCTGTGGCCTGCAAATTTTGGCATGGTTTTTGTGTCTTCCACTGTGAAGACGGAAGCAAATTTCCACATTTCCCATTATTAAATACCCCTTTTCATCTTCTAAGGGACCAACATTTACTTTAGTCACTCTTTTCCGTTTTATATATCGGTAAAAGCTTTTACTATCTGTTTTTATGCTCCTGCACACTCTCCATGTTGCCATCCTCATCTGCCGTCCGGACACACCATGGCGCACTATCTTGCCATCCGGAGGAGGCGGGGGTCCCCGATGGAGTGCACTCTACGCGGGAGTCCTCCCACTGTTTATCGGGGACTTGGCCCGGAGCAGACCCGTGCAACAAATTTTTAAGTTGGTTCACGGGCTCCCAGGCCGCCTGTAATTTCTGCGGTCTGGAGGAGTCCGTGTTCCATGTTTTTATCGAATGCACGAGGTTGCAGCCCCTGTTCCATTATTTAAAGGGGCTGCTCCTCAATTTCTGGTTGCACTTCAGTCCCACACTCCTGATCTTTGGGCACCCTGTGAGGAGGGGAGCGGGCAGGTCCGAGGACCTCCTCGTGTGACTGCTCCTGGGCACGGCCAAGGGGGCCATCAGCCGGTCCAGGCAGCGGGCGGTCGAGGAGGTCGTTCAGCCTGACTGCCTGCCTCTCTTCTGCAGTTACATCCGAGCCAGGGTGTCCTTGGAGATGGAGCACGCGGTGTCCACCGGTACGCTCGCGGCCTTCCGCGAGAGGTGGGCGCCCCCCTGGCAACCAAATTTTAACTTGATTTTATTTGTTTTAAAGTTTAATTTGTTTTAATTGCCGGGTTTAGTGTCCCCCTCCCCTTTTATAGGGGGCATGTAAAAAAAATGCATGATTTTAGTGCCCAAAAAAAACAAAAAACCCACAAAAAACACAAAAAAACAAAAAACAAAAAAAAAGGGCCTTGAAAAATGTTTGGAGTTTCCCCCCAGATTTGGGGGGCACTTGATTGAATGTTTACTTTTTGTTGCAACCAAAAAGAGTTGTCAAGCTGTTGCTCAGGGACCTGCTCGATGGCGGAGGAGCGGGCTGGATGGCGCCAGACGTGTTGGCATGGCGCCTAAACTGGGCCGACGTCCGCCGCGCGGCCGATGCCATCGAGTCGCTAAAAACAGCTCTGGGCCCTGACTCCGTTAGGTGTGTCGAGGAGGCTCAAGCACGTGGGGAGATCCCGTCCGAACTGACCCCCAGCCGGACGGAATTCCTCATCGGCGCCAAGCCCCGGAACCTCCCTCAGGAGCCGGCGCCTCACAACTTGAGCCCCCTTGGGGAAATCCCCTCCGTGCCTTTCAGTTCTGTGCGGAGGGGATTCCTGTACGGGCTGCTCCTGCACACTCTCTACGTTGCTATCCTCGTCTGCCTTCCAGTCACGCCATGGTGCACCATCTTGCCGTCCGTAGGAGGCGGGGGTCCCCAATGGAGGGCTCTCTACGCGGGAGTCTGCCCACTATTTATCGGGGACTTGGCCTGGAGGGTGGTGCACGGAGCAGTCCCGTGCAATAAGTTTTTAAGTCGGTTCACGGGCTCCCAGGCCGCCTGTAATTTCTGCGGTCTGGAGGAGTCCGTGTTCCACGTTTTTATGGAGTGTGCGAGGTTGCAGCCCCTCTTCCATTACTTGAAGGGGCTGCTCCTCAATTTCTGGCTGCGCTTCAGTCCCACACTCCTGATCTTTGGGCACCCTGTGTGGAGAGGAGCGGGTATGTCGGAAAGCCTCCTTGTAGGACTGCTCCTGGGCACGGCCAAGGGGGCCATCAGCCGGTCCAGGCAGCGGGTGGTCGAGGGGGTCGTCCAGCCCGACTGCCTGCCTCTCTTCCGTGCGTACATCCCCGCCAGGGTGTCCCTGGAGATGGAGCACGCGGTGTCCACCGGTACGCTCGCGGCCATCCGCGAAAGGTGGGCGCCGGAGAGACTGGAGTGCATCATCACCCCCGGCAACCAAATTTTAATTTGAACCAGTTGACTGTCTAAAGTTTAATTTGTTTAAGTTTGTCGGTTTTAGTGCCCCCCGCCCCCTGCTGTAGGGGGTGATGGGTTTGTCAGCCTTTTCTGACTTTGACGGTTTGAATTGTCAAAATCCCCGGTTCTCGGGTTTGGAATTATTTCGGGGATGTCATCGATGTAGACAGACAACTGTTTGGTGCAAGAACAAATATTTTATTTAGAAAACAGCACACCACACTAATTAACTTAATAGCATATAACAAAATGTACAGAAAAAGGGGGAAAACGTATACACAACGGGTACAGAGGTTATACAGTGGAAAAAAAACACCTCCCACCACTACACGAACTAAGTTAGGCTCTGAAATTGCAGGGACTATGCTCACCAAAGGATTTCTCCACAGTTTAGACCAGTTGCACACTGCTTTCTCTCTCCTCAATCTTGTGGATTCTTTGGCTGGTTGCGGTGTCTTCGATATCAGCATTGGTCGACGGTTTGATGATCAATAAGTTTTTGCTTGAGTCAGCACTGGATGATTGTTGGTTTTTCAGTGACTTCGAGGCTTCTTGTTCGGCTCTTCTTGTTGCGTTGCTATAACCTCATGTGGCAAGTTAGATGTTTCAAAGCCAGAGTCAAAGAGCCCAGAGTCTAAGTGCTTTTCCAGAGTGTTCTCGGGTACATTTTTTCAAAAGTGCATCCTCACCACACAAGCTACCAGCAAGGCCCCCAGTTATACCTGAGAGGCTGTTTAAACTTTCGCATCAAAACTCGGGTGCACAGTTGATTTTTGATGACTGCTTTTGTACGATTTTGGCGGCTGATCAACTCTAATGTGATCCCTTTGTGAGAATTTTGGTGGGCTGATTGAGCATTAGCATGATACAAGATTCCCAAAGGTGTTGATGGGGTTTTCGAATGGTGCTGTTAGAATGTAATCAGGCCTTGATACTGTCCATTGTGTGTTTTGCTGATGCCAGGGTTTTTCTGTATAGCCGATTTAAGAACTATTAAAGTATGTATGTATCTGGGTCCCTGGTAAGTGGGCTTTTGTTAGACTGCTAATGTCTCCCTGGGGCCTGCCTCCCAGGTGGGTTAGTAGCCCTATAAGGATCCCATTACCCTCTGCAGACCCAGCATACAATTTTAAATGTCCAAACTCAATCTAAAAGGCCCTAGTTTAGTCCAAAGACGCCTAATAGTGAGATATTTCTGTCCACATTTCTCCTCCAAAAGTCTTAACACAATTCCCTTTTAAATTCCAGACACATTTCCATGAGTAGGGGGTCCCAGAATTTTGTGAATCCTACACCCTCCCCCCACCCTCCTTTTAGCCAGGGGGCACTTGATTTAATGTTTTATTGTTTGACAGATACAACAAAATAATTGTAGAGCTGTTGCATTGTGAGTGGCTTAGCCAGTCACATGATGCTCACAAGACTCAATAAAACCCCAGCCAGTTGGGTTCGGGGGATCCACGATGAGGCAGGTGGTTGTGAGCCTGGTGGATGAACTGGTAATGTGTAGTGTGATTGTTAAACCTTTGCTAATAAACCAACTAGTTCTTAATAGCAATGTGTTGTTATGAATTCTTCAGCAAAGAACCCATGAAGCAAATACATTACAATACCAACATTGTGCAGCAGCACAGAGTGGCATTCGTGAGTTTGGTAAGTGGGTGAGTTTTAAGGGTTATTCTCTTTAAACCATTTGGAGGCTGGAGTAAATTGTTAGTGGCAATTGCCAGTAGCTTCTAAGTAAGTAGCAGTTTAATTTAAAGGGGAAAAGTTAAATAGTTGGGAATCTTTCAGGTTTAGGCAGAGAAAAACAAGGTAACTCTTCAGTAGGAGGCAATTAGCAGCTAGTTAAAACCAGTTCTGTAAATGACTGACCAGTAGTGAGTCATCTGACCTTGATACAGTTTAAAAAGAGGCAGCTCGTGCAGAGCACGGAGTGTAGCAGCATAGAGTGGCATTCGTGAGTTTGGTACGTGGGCGAGTTTTAAGGGCAAGTGGGGGTGGCAGGTGCTGTTTTGTCTTGTTTTTCCTACCTGTGCTGACACTAGAGCAGCTGATAAGGAGTGTGAGAGTAGGAGACGGAGGACCAGAGATCAGCCCAACCAGCTGCAGACAAAGATAGAGGGGTGCGAAATCGAGAGGTGACATCACAGCCAAGCTGGTAAGTGGTTGGCTGTTTGACTGGTAAGTATAACTCTCTTTTAGACTGACTTTTAGATTGGTTTAATTGGCAGCGAAGTACTAATTAGCTGTTTGGTGTTTAAGTAAATTTTAATAAGTAAATTAATTTAAGGGTTAAGTCATGGCAGGAGAGCTCAGACCCATGTCATGCTCCTCCTGTGCTATGTGGGAAATCAGGGACACTGTGTGCGGGAAGTGTGTCCAGCTGCAGCTCCTGACAGACCGCGTGACGGCACTTGAGCAGCGGATGGACTCACTCTGGAGCATGCGTGATGCTGAGAATGTTGTGGATAGCACATTTAGTGAGTTGGTCACACTGCTAGTAAGGGTTAGGACAGATAGTGAATGGGTGACCAAGAGACAAGGCAAGAGCAGGAAGGTAGTGCAGGAGTCCGCTGCGGTCATCTCCCTCCAAAACAGATATACCATTTTGGATACTGTTGGGGGAGATGACTTACCAGGGGATGGCACCAGCAGCAAGGTTCATGGCACCGTGGCTGGCTCTGCTGCACAGAAGTGCGGGAAAAAGAGCAGGAGAGCGATAGTGATTGGGGACTCTATTGTAAGAGGAATAAATAGGAGTTTCTGCGGCCGCAACTGAGACTCCAGGATGGTATGTTGCCTCCCTGGTGCAAGGGTCAAGGATGTCTTGGAGCGACTGCAGAGCATTCTGGAGAGGGAGGGTGAACAGCTAGTTGTCGTGGTACATGCAGGTACCAACGATATAGGTAAGAAGCGGGAAGAGGTCCTACAAGCTGAACTTAGGGAGCTAGGAGTTAAATTAAAAAGTAGGACCTCAAAGGTAGTAATCTCTGGATTGCTACCAGTGCCACATGCTAATCAGAGTAGAGGGATCAGGATGAGTTAGAATAAATATGTGGCTTGAGCAGTAGTGCGAGAGGGAGGGATTCAAATTCCTGGGACATTGGAACCAGTTCTGGGGTATGTGGGGCCTGTACAAAAGGTTTGCACTTGGGCAGGACTGGAACTGATGTCCTGGGGGTAACATTTGCTAATGCAGTCCGGGAGTGTTTACACAAATATGGCAGGGGGATGGGAACCTATGCAGCGAGATAGGGCGAAGTAATAGGGAGTCAGAAACAGATGGTAGAAAGATAAAAAGCAATAGTGGAAGGCCGAGTAAACAAAGGCAAGAAACAAAAAGGGCCACACTACATCATAATTCTCAAAGGACAAAGTGTGTTAAAAAAACAAGCCTGAAGGCTTTGTGTCTTAATGCAATCCGTAATAAGGTGGATGAATTAACCGGACAAATAGATGTTAAGAGATATGATGTGATTGGGATTACAGAGACATGGCTCCAGGATGATCAGGGCTGGGAACTCAACATCCAAGGGTATTCAACATTCAAGAAGGATAGAATAAAAGGAAAAGGAGGTGGGGTAGTATTGCTGGTTAAAGAGGAGATTGATGCAATAATTAGGATGATGTGGAATCTATGTGGGTAGAGCTGCAGAACACCAAAGGGCAAAAAACGTGAGTGGGAGTTGTGTACAGACCTCCAAACAGTAGTAGTGATGTTGGGGAGGACATCAAACAGGAAATTAGGGGTGCATGCAATAAAGGTGCAGCAGTTATCATGGGTGACTTTAATATGCATATAGATTGGGCTAACCAAACTGGAAGCAATTCGGTGGAGGAGGATTTCTTGGAGTGCATAAGGGATGGTTTTCTAGACCAATATGTCGAGGAACCAACGAGGGGGAAGGCCATCTTTGACTGGGTGTTGTGTAATGAGAGAGGATTAATTAGCAATCTCGTTGTGCGAGGCCCCTTGGGGAAGAGTGACCATAATATGGTGGAATTCTATATTAGGATGGAGAATGAAACAGTAAATTCAGAGACCATGGTCCAGAACTTAAAGAAGGGTAACTTTGAAGGTATGAGGCGTGAATTGGCTAGGATAGATTGGTGAATGATACTTAAGGGGTTGACAGTGGATGGGCAATGGCAGACATTTAGAGACCACATGGATGAACTACAACAATTGTACATTCCTGTCTGGCGTAAAAATAAAAAAGGGAAGATGGCTCAACCGTGGCTATCAAAGGAAATCAGGGATAGTATTAAAGCCAAGGAAGTGGCATACAAATTGGCCAGAATAGCAGCGAACCCGGGGACTGGGAGAAATTTAGAACTCAGCAGAGGAGGACAAAGGGTTTGATTAGGACAGGGAAAATAGAGTACGAGAGGAAGCTTGCAGGGAACATTAAAATGGACTGCGAAAGCTTCTATAGATATGTAAAGAGAAAAAGGTTAGTAAAGACAAACGTAGGTCCCCTACAGTCAGAATCAGGGGAAGTAATAACGGGGAACAAAGAAATGGCAGACCATTTGAACAACTGAGGTCAGGCTGACCAATCTATAATTCCCTGTTTTCTCTCTCCCTCCTTTTTTAAAAAGTGGGGTTACCTTGGCTCCCCTCCACTCGATAGGAACTGATCCAGAGTCAATGGAATGTTGGAAAATGACTGTCAATGCATCCGCTATTTCCAAGGCCACCTCCTTAAGTACTCTGGGATGCAGTCCATCAGGCCCTGGGGATTTATCGGCCTTCAATCCCATCAATTTCCCCAACACAATTTCCCGACGAATAAAGATTTCCCTCAGTTCCTCCTCCTTACTAGACTCTCTGACCCCTTTTATATCCGGAAGGTTGTTTGTATCCTCCTTAGTGAATACTGAACCAATGTACTTGTTCAATTGGTCTGCCATTTCTTTGTTCCCCGTTATGACTTCCCCTGATTCTGACTGCAGGGGACCTACATTTGTCTTTACTAACCTTTTTCTCTTTACATATACCTCTAGAAACTTTTGCAATCCGCCTTAATGTTCCCTGCAAGCTTCTTCTCGTACTCCATTTTCCCTGCCCTAATCAAACCCTTTGTCCTCCTCTGCTGAGTTCTAAATTTCTCCCAGTCCCCAGGTTCGCTGCTATTCTGGCCAATTTGTATGCCACTTCCTTGGCTTTAATACTATCCCTGATTTTCCTAGATAGCCACGGTTGAGCCACCTTCCCTTTTTTATTTTTACGCCAGACAGAAATGTACAATTGTTGTAATTCATCCATGCGGTCTCTAAATATCTGCCATTTCCCATCCACAGTCAACCCCTTAAGTATCATTCGCCAATCTATCCTAGCCAATTCACGCTTCATACCTTCAAAGTTACCCTTCTTTAAGTTCTGGACCATGGTCTCTGAATTAACTGTTTCATTCTCCATTCTAATGCAGAATTCCACCATATTATGGTCACTCTTCCCCAAGGGGCCTCGCACAATGAGATTGCTAATTAATCCTCTCTCATTACACAACACCCAGTCTAAGATGTACTCAGATCTCTGGAGTGGGGGTTGAAGTGATGACCATTCTGGCTCCGTGGCAAGAGTGTTACCACTGAGCCAAGGCCAACACAACAATATAATATAATCTCTTCCCAACCTCCTACCACCTTTTAAGGCTGGTAAATATGGTATGATGGGGCTGGAGATGTCATTCACACAAGAGCTAAATGTTGCTGTTTGTCCTGGCCATTAGCTCGAGCAGAGTCAGATCCTCACATCATCAGCAAGCCCTGCCTTCCTTGAAAATGTGGACTTTTTACACTTTCATTGGTGCATTTTTAACAATTGATTTTTATTACAATTTGCCTTTTAAATATGGATAATTCTTTTCTGATGTCTATACTACATCTTATAAATGTACCTGTCTAAGTGAGGACCAAATGCTGCAATGGTGAATCATGTACCTTTAGGTAATGTATTAACAAAATAATACACGAAACATAATTTTGTTTTAGACGGGATATATGGCACAGAAACAGGCCATTCGGCCCAACCAGTCCATGCCGGCGTTTATGCTCCACTCGAGGCTCCTTCTGTCTTTCGTCATCTAAATCTATCAGCATAACCCTCTGTTCCCTTCTCCCTCATATGCTTTTCTAGCCTCCCCTTAAATGCATCGATACTATTAGCCTCAACCACTCCCTGTGGTAGCGTATTTGATTCATTTCTTGCTGTGTCACTATTGGAACATGGGATGTGTTGGACATGGTGAAGGAAGCAGCAGAGAGGTCGATGGGAAATTAAGGCAAGCTTAGCATTAGCCGATGAGTCATATGAGCGAGCTTGGTATTTTAATTCGTATTTCCTTACAGCCAGAATGATCATTAGTTTCAAGGTCTCCATTAACTATTGAATAAGGAAAGTTTGTAGGGAGCTGAGAACAAAGATAAGGGGAGCCTAAGCCTTGGCTCTGCCTAATTAGGTTAGAGCTAAGCACACTGGTACACCATCGTAATAATCCACAGATAGTGTGTGTAAGCTTGTTCACAACAGTTGATTGAACAAAATGTGGACCTTTAAAACATTTGCCAAAGAAGAGCTTTTTGGATAGTTACCTGGGAAACCAAATTGGACATTAGTGCTGCAAATTAGTGAGACTCCATTGTTCACGCAGAAAAGCGGGCCAATTAGCAGATGAGATAAGGGACATGTTACAGGCCATGAAGCTCAGTCTTTGGGCTCGGCTGGCTGCAATGGAAATGTACTGGAGGGGCGAGGCCACGTTAAGTCAGGTGACAGAAGGAATCTGACCAAGGGAAAAGAGTTCCCTACAGGCACAGAATTCTTTAAAAACAGACATTGAAGGGCTAGAAATTTCCCAGCCTCTCGCTATTTGATAAATAATATCATTTTTGTGAAGAAATGAGAATTAAAATGTCGCCATTTTTAACGGGGTAAATTTGGCCACGAAATACGCCCGTCGTTAAAAAACGGCATTGCACAAGGATTCACGGCGGAAACCGCGATCTCGCCAACTTTAGCCCGAGGTCTATCAACGCCAAAAATACAGGCCGGGGAGGGGGAAAACACAAAAAAAAAATTGCAAAAAAAAAACAAAACATTTACAAGACTCTGAACTAATCGCTGCAAAAAGAATTAAAAAATAAAAACTTTCACTTACCTTTTTTGCAGGTCTTCCTACTTACTGACGTTTCTGAAGCTGCAATGCCTGCTTTTCTTGTATGTTTTTATTTCACCCGAGAACTGGTTCGCCGAACGGACAAATTTAGTTGCATTGCAGCTTGGCGATCCGCTTTTCGGGATATTTTGAAAACGCCATTCTTAGACTTTGGGTAATTTTATGCACTTCAATTTAAGAACAAAAAAGCAGTTTTAACGTGAAAAAAATCCCATTAAAACGTGCGTAAGGCTGGCTAATTTCTAGCCCTTTGTATTTTAAAGGTTAATAAAATGTGAGAGTGCATGCTTACATCTATTTTACTCTGGCTGTGAATCTACTCATTTGTAGATTGCTTTGCATGCTGAAGGAAGAAATAAAGGTATTGATCCTGAAGCAATGACTATTTTCATTACTATTCGAGTAAAGAGACAACATGGGTCTCTTTAACAACCTCAATCATTATACATTTTTAAGCCTAGATGTTAGTATGATGTTCCTCTGTCTGCTATTTCAATGCCACTATTAGCCCATTTGTGATGAAGAAATGTCATATCAAGTGTTTGCCTGCTAATATTAACAGTTGTTTCAAGGTTTTGATCTCATAATAAATCACCGATAATTTAATAGTGTATAAAATGAGATGAGGAGGAATTTCTTCTCTCAGAGGGTTGTAAATCTGTGGAATTCTCTGTCCCAGAGAGCTGTGGAGGCTGGGATATTGAATATAGTTAAGGTGGAGATAGACAGATTTTTGAGCAATAAGGGAGTAAAGGGTTATGGGGAGCGGGCGGGATAGTGGAATTGAGTCCATGATCGGATCAGCCATGATATTGAATGGCAGAGCAGCAGTAGGCCATTTGGCCCCTCGAACCTGGAGCAGGCTCAAGGGGCCTAATGGCCTACTCCTGCTCCTAGTTCTTATGTTCTTATAATATAAATAGCTCAATAACTGTCACAGCCACAAACCTCATCAGAAGATGGCTGCCTTGATCACTTTGAATTTGGATGAGTTACTGTCTTGTGCTTCTGAATGCAGGATCTGCTGTATGTGACACCCACAAGGGAGGAGATGGTTTAGACAGGTACACAATCGGCAGTGTTTGAGGTAAGGAGCCTCACACTTGCCGGCCGGGGGAATCAGCTGCTGATAGTTCACCAGGAGTTCAAGATGCTGAGGATGGTGGAACTCCGAATGCAGAGAGTGTCCCCTGGTCCCGCCCTTCCTGCATCAATGGCTTTGTTTCGGGAGAGCTGAGGCCACACCCCAACAAGGGCAGGCAGAAACAGGAGCACGACACTGGGACCTGAATATTCTAGGTCCTGTCCTGGCCTTTTTCTCGGGCCCTCCCACACCATTTCCTCAGGGTCATGGCGGGAGCATGTTCGAGGGGCTGTCGATTTTTAGCCCTGTTCTTCTAAACAAGATTTGAACGTAGCGTTGATGAGGTAGTATGAATGGGAACTGTAGGGGTTACTGGTCATGGGCAAGGGTTTGTATTTGATGATATATTTGTGGTTAGAAGTGGAAAGATCTAACTACACCTGTTGATAGTGATCTAAAGATCAGACAGAAAGTGTGGCCATTTACACTGCTTCGCCAGGATTTCCACTGGTCTTCTGCCAATGTTATGGTGGAAGATTGGGAGAACCTCTATGGAAATTCTAGCCAGTGATGCAGAGTCTATAGCCTAAGTTGCATGGTCTAATATTGTTTATTCTTGCAATATTTGAAGTCCAAGAGAAGATAAGAGAGCTTACATTAATTCAGGTGAGGTAATCAGATTAACAAGAGTTTCTGTTTAACCCCTGATCAGTATTAAGTGATCAGGGCCCAGGACTCAGGGGCAGCACGGGCCAGCCCACACTGCGATATGTGTACGCACTAGGTCCATGCAGCAGAGCTGGTCTCCAGTCGTCTTGGTTAATCCTTGTTAAACCCGAGGATGTGGGCCGTCAGGTCCAGAGGATTTGTCGGCTTTTAATCCCATCAATTCCTCCAGTACTTTTTCTTTACTAATCTTAATTATTTTATGTTTCTCACTCTCATTAGACCCTCTGCTGCCCCCCAACTTCTGGAATGTTCTTTGTGTCTTCTACTGTGAAGACAGACACAAAATATTTGTTTAACATCTCTGCCATTTCCTTATTCCCCAATATAATTTCTCCTCTATCTGCCTCTAGGGGACAGCAAACTGTTTACTTTTTCTAATCTCTTCCTAAAGCTCTTACAATTTGTTTTTATATTTCTTGCTAGTTTACTCTTGTCATCCATTTTCTCTCTCTTTATTGATTTCTTGGTCATCCTTTGCTGATTTTTTAAAACCCTCCCAATCCTCAGACTTACTATTCTTTTTGGCAACATTGTATGCTGCTCCTTTTAATCTAATCCTCAATTATCCTCCGCTTCTCTCGTTAGCCCTGACTCTACAACTTTTCCAGTGGAGTTTTTATCCCTTAAGGGTATGTATAGTCATTGAGAATTATGAATTATTACTTTAAATGTTTTCCATTGCTTATCTACTGTCATATCTTTTAACCTAATGTCCTAATCTACCTCAATATATTCCACCCATATCTCCCTAATTGGCTTTGTTTAAATTTAAGACCCTAGTTTCGGACTTAACCATATCACTTTCAAACTTAACATGAAATTCCATCATATCATGACCACTCTTCCGCAGAGGAGAATGCTAGATCTAATGCACAATACTGGATCTAATATAACCTGTTCCCGAGTTGGTTCCTCGACATATTGTTCTAGAAAACTGTCTCAAATGCATTCCATGAACTTGTCCTCCAAGCTACTTTTGCCAATTTTGTTTGCCCAGTCTGTCTGAAGATTAAAGCCCCCCACCCCCCTCGCACCCCCTGCCCCACGATTATTGCTTTACCCTAATTACATGCTCCTCTAATTTCTTGATTTCACTCTGTCCAACACTGTGATTACTGTTAGGGGGCCTCTCAACTACTCCCACCAGTGTTTTCTGCCCTTTGCCATTTCTTAGCTCCACCCAAACTGATTCTATATCCTGATTATCAAGGCTGATCCTCTCAGTGACTGCACTCCAAAGGTATGTCTTTCTTTCTCTTTTTTTTTCTCTCTCTCTCTTTGTCGCTTTCTCCCTCTCTCTCTTTCACTTTCTTTCACCGGGTACGCCCCGATCCTTGCCGCAACATGCGGGGCACGGCCCTAATTGCCAATCTCGCCCCCAAAATCTCAGGGGAAATCTCAGTCGAGATGGCTCCGCCACCCGCCCCCGGACGGAAAGGGGTTTGTGACCCGTTAGCTTCACCAGTAGCACTATCGCACACAAAAGGGGCAATTTTGGCCTCGCTGTCTCTTTCTGACACAATCTGCTTGATTTTGACCCAAATCACTTCTCTGCTCTATAGCTGTGACTATTCTCTTCAGACTTATAAATTTATCATTATCTGAACGCTCCCTAGTTATCCTATTTGCCAGGACGCTGGTCCCTGCACGGTTTATGTGGAATCCAGCCCCACAGAATAGCTCCCTCTTTCCCCAGTACTGGTGCCAGGGCCCATGAAATAAAACCCTTGCCTCCCACACCACTCTTTCTGCCACGCATTTAAACCTTGTATCTGTTTGTCTCTATGCCAATTTGCATGTAGCTCTGTTGTTTAATTTGTACCCTAGCTCCTCAAACTCTCTCAGCACAACCTCATTCCTAGTTCATTATATATTTTTATTTTTCTAAGAACATCTCCAACTGCTGAAAAAGTCAAACCCATTTCCTGTTGTAGCTGCACTGGCTGCAGTTTGGAACTCCAGGCTATTGCAGTTTCTCTTCCTTGCTCCTGAATAATAGTACCTATCAATTCCGGGATTTTCTTCAGCCATCTGAGGTCTTAGAAACCTGAATTTCGGATGCTCCATTTTTGTCAGAAGTTCCTCTCAGTCTCCATCAGTTCTCAGACCTGCCCTTGAGCAATCCAGGATTTGGGGTGACATAAGTTACGGTCAGTACACAGGCAGAACAATATCTTCAGGGAATTTTTCCAAATGAAACACAGAGAGAGAAAAGTAGGCTGAATTTCAATCAAAATACTTGCAGGGAAAACACAACTATTGACGTGTGTGGCCACAAATCAAAGAACATTGGAGTGTTTTTATAAAATGGATGACACTGGTCAGGTCACATTCCGAGTTGCCTGGAGGTGATGGTCAGCCTGCTCTATGCACTGCTGCAGTCCATGAGGTGATCTTATTGAATGATGGTTTCCTGTGATGACATTATTTTGTGTAGTGTAAAAAGTTCAGAATTTTGCACAATTAATAAGAACATAAGAAATAGGAGCAGGAGTAGGCCATATGGCCCCTCGAGCCTGCTCCACCATTCAATAAGATCATGGACTCAGATCCACTTCCCTGCCCGCTCCCCATAACCCTTTACTCCCTTATCGATCAAAAATCTGTTTATCTCCACCTTAAATATATTCAATGACCCAGCCTCCACAACTTTCTGGGGCAGAGAATTCCACAGATTTACAACCCTCTGAGAGAAGAAATTTCTCCTCATCTCAGTTTTAAATGGGCGACCCCTTATTCTGAAACTATGCCCTCTAGTTCTAGATTCCCCCATGACGGGAAACATCCTCTCTGCATCTACCCTGTCAAGCCCCCTCAGAATCTTATATGTTTCAGTAAGATCACCTCTCATTCTTCTAAACTCCAATGAGTATAGGCCCAACCTACTCAACCTTTCTTCATAAGACAACCCCTTCATCTCAGGAATCAACCTCGTGAACCTTCTCTGAACTGCCTCCAATGCAAGTATATCCCGCCTTAAATAAGGAGAGCAAAACTGTACGCAGTACTCCAGGTGTGGTAATGACAAATTAGTCTGTTTAATTTAGCATTTTTGCAAATCAGTCACAAGGTGAATGCACTGTTGTACGTGCGTCATTCATTGACTGAATAAAATTGGGTTGAAACAAGAAAGGCAATTGCTAAAAGTAAGAATATTTCAATGTATTAGTCATGCTTGTGAATTTTTCTGTTCCTTCAGACCACTTTGCTAGTTTTGATGGTAAAATGTTTACACAGCAAGTAACTTCTCAAGGCTGTGCTATTACAAAGCTCCAACCTTGCAGCGTGTTTCTTCTTTGTAATCATAAAAGCAACAAATAGGAGAAATATTTTCCATTCTTGCCAGAGATTACTTGTCATAAGTTCCATTCTGAACTACCCATCTCCTCTGTGAATCACGGAGCTTAAGCAATAGAAGAAACTGACATGTCCTTAAAAATAATGAAACAACAGGTGCAGAGACCTCTGCAGCAACAAAGCCCAGAACCCTTCTGTTATATATGTATACTTGTATTTACTCTGTACAGCCACCAGAGGGCTCATCCACTGGAATCCCAAGGGATCCCATAATCCCTTGGGAGCACAGGTATTTAAGGAGGCCTCCACAAGAGGCACTCTGGAGACTAATCTCACACTTTACTTTGAGCTCACAGTGTTCAATCTGACTCTTTCTCCATACACAACACCTTCAGTTTTGACATGAACAAGATACCAATTCCTTACACCATGTCCCAGTGCCGTATATCCAAAATGCAATCTTTTAGATTGTGTGTCAACTCAATATAAAGAATCATCATCATTTAGACTTCATGCCAGCTCAACACAAGGTAAAATGTTCAAAATGTGCCAATAATGATCATCCTATTTTAACTCTTGAATAACATAAGTATTGAGTATCTATAAAGGAAAATCTATCAACGAAGATATGGAGGCCCATATAATATCAGTCTCACATCATATTGCTCATCATCTCTGAATTCTCTACCTCGTTACCGCAATATTCAATGCTCCATTTCTGCCATAGCAGGCTGGTTTTCAGACATAACTTTGGTCTCCAAATTTGGCCATTTTGGAACATGGGGGGAAAATTGCTCCGCGCCCCGTTTGGAGACGGTAACCTTCCAGGACTGGAACATTTATTGCCCGGCCCGGATGTTCCGCCCCTAGTGCAGAATTCGGCCCCTCCGCCTCTCAACAGAGACAGGGCGCGATTGGAGGAGCTCCATGTCCCGGGGCGGTAGCGCTGAGTCCAGCGGCGGGCTACAGAGCCCAGCGCCCCGCCTGCAACATCAACGCTACGCGGATGCTACGTGTACCGCTGACATGGCAGGACACCCCTCCCCTTCAAGTAAAGGGGAGGTCTGCTGCGTGTTCTGTAGTCTCTTTGGCGACCACCACTGGGCCACCAGTGACCCCCCCCTCGATCGGGCCAACAGCACGGCACCCAAACTAGAGTGTGCAGCCCGCTCGAGGCGAGGGCTGCCATTGTCGGGCCGACGGAACAATACGGTGACCACGGCGCAAACGGCCTCCCCTTTAAGGGGCGCCCCCTGTCATTGCCGCACGAGTACCTGCCCAGGCCGCAAATCCCGGGGTGCGGCATTAATTGCACAATGCACCCCCAAACCTCCGGGGCAATCGTTCACCGTCATTCTGTGTTTGAAACTGACCACAACTTGGGGTTTGATGCATGAGGAAATCCTGCCATTCACTGCTCCGAAACCTCTGCCCTGTGCCCCCCTCCCCCCACAGAGTCAGCAATCGGTGTAATTACTAAAGTCATAGAATCGTAAAATGGTTAAAGCACGTCGAGCCTGTGCTGGCCCTCTGCAAGAGCACTTCAGCTCGTCGCACTCTCCCGCCCTTTCCCCGTAACCCTGCAAATTGATTTCCTTCAGATAATTAGCCAATTCCCTTTTGAAAGCCACAATTGAGTCTGCCTCCACCACCCTCTCAAGCACTTGCTGCATTCAAAAGTTTTTCCTCATGTCGCCTTTGATTCTTCTGTCAATCACCTGTGCCCTCTGGTTCTCAATCCTTCCGCTAATGAAAATAGTTTCTCTCTACCAACTCTGTCCACGCCCCTCATGATTTTGGAACACCTCTATCAAGTCTCCTCTTTTAGTCGTTCAAAGGATGTGGGCGTCACTGGAAGGCCAGCATTTATTGCACTTGAGAAGGTGGTGGTGAGCGACCTTCTTTAACCATAGAGGACAGTTAAGAATCAACCATATTGCTGTGGGTCTGGAGTCACGTGTAGGCCAGACCGGGTAAGGACGGCAGATTTTCTTCCCTAAAAGACATTAGTGAACCAGATGGGTTTTTAACCACAACCCACTAGTTTCATGCCCCGGGTGTGTACCCGATCTCTTTTATTCCAACTTCGGATAAGGACAAGATCCGACTTCCTGTATTTCCTGTATGACATCAGACAGTGGCACCCCCTGGTGTCTGGTGACCCCAAGCATAAATATATTACAACATCCCCTTTTCAAGATCTTAGTATCAATCACTTTACAATACAAGCGATCTGGGGCTTTCCGTTCACGTGTTGATTGTCTCAGTTCAACACTAGTTCTAGGTGAACGTTCTAAGTCAGTTGTGACTGGAGGTTGAGTAACAGTTCTGGTGGGAGTGGTACTAACATCATCAGAGACTGACGGTCCGGGTTCAGAAATGACAACAGAGGCCTCTGGTGAATGAACGATAGTTGGTGGGTCACTGACTGGATCTTCCTCAAACGGTTCCAGTTCATCTGTGTGCCGCAGTTTTACCTGGTCAACATGCCTTCTGCATGTTTGGCCAACCTTGAGCACGACAATGAACACTCTGTTACCCTCCTCAGCTGTAACATTACCGGCGATCCATTGTGGACCCCGACCATAGTTCAGTACAAACACTGGATCATTGACAGAGATATCTCGTGACACAGCAGTACGATCGCGATACAATTGCTGACTTTGACGTCTGTTTTCAACATGATCATTCAAATCAGGATGAACAAGTGAAAGCTTGGTCTTGAGATTTCTCTTCCTCAGTAGTTCAGCAGGGGAAACCCCAGTAACAGGTCTTGTCCTATAACTGATTATACTTCGGATCTTGTCCTTATCCGAAGTTGGAATAAAAGAGATCGGGTACACACCCGGGGCATGAAACTAGTGGGTTGTAGTTAAAAACCCATCTGGTTCACTAATGTCCTTTAGGGAAGGAAATCTGCCGTCCTTACCCGGTCTGGCCTATACGTGACTCCAGACCCACAGCAATGTGGTTGATTCTTAACTGCCCTCTATGGTGAAAGAAGGTCGCTCACCACCACCTTCTCAAGTGCATTATACATGACAACCATCTTTGCAGTGAGCCCTGAGTTACACGTTTCATACTTTGTTTGATAGATTGAACAGCATGCTTTGCTTGACCGTGAGAAGCAGGTTTGAATGGCGCTGACCTCACATGTCTAATACCATTGAGTTTCATGGTCACCATTATTGATATTATTTTTTATTCCAGATTTATTGAATTGAATTTAATTTAAATTCCACAGTTGCTGTGGTGGGATTTGAACTCATATCTCTGGATCATTCATCCAGGTCTCTGGATTACTCGTTCAGTAACATCACCATTTTGCTACCATAACCCATGGGCCTGAAAAACTAATTATAGTTTTGTGCAAAGTGAAATTTACCCATTTTAATAAAAAATGACCATGATCTCTGCATGCTTTGAAAGATGTTACAAGTTGTGTTCATTTTTCTCAGAACATTGTATTTTGGAGGAAAATGTTTAAGGAACTTTAAAGTAGAATATTTAATAGTGGTCACTTTTGGTTTGTTGAGAAAATGCCTATTTCCTAACAGGCCACTTATTTGATACCAGACATGTTGACCTGGCCTGGATGAAGCCACTGCTATGGTGAATAAAAATCATTTTTAATTGTGCACTGCTCTGTACTGGAACACCACAATTAAGCTGATGAGTGGCAGATGTAATTTAATGTGGACAAATGCAAAGTCATGAGATTGGTGAATTAACACAAGCAATGCAAGCTACATAGTAATATTTTACAGGCATGACACAGGAGAGGGATTAGAGGGTACTGGTGGATACTCTATCATCACAATTCTGCCCTCCTGACCATCCCTGATTACAATCGCTCCACCATCGGTGGCCGTGCCTTCTGTTGCCTGGGCCCCAAGCTCTGGAACTCTCTCCCTAAACCTCTCCACCTCTCTATCTCTCTTTCCTCCTTCAAGACGCTCCTTAAAACCTCCCTCTTTTGGTCACCTGCCCTAATTTCTACTTATGAGGCTCGATGCCAAATTGTTTTTATCTCATAATACTCCTGTGAAGCGCCTTGGGATGTTTCACAACATTAAAGGCGCTATCTAAATACAAGTTGTTGTTGTTTGTTATAGCAGTAAAAATAGCAAATAGGATCCTGGGCAGTAAAGCGGTGATCCAATTTGATCCCACGATGTATAATTTGGGTCACAACAATCGAAAACGTATTAGAGAGCAGCACAGGGCAATTAAATTGATAGCTGGGATCAGACATTCGACACCTGAGTTATAAGAAGAGGTTGCAGAAGCCGGGCCTGTTTAGACTGAAGCAAAGGCTCAGGAGAGATCTTACTGGGTTATTCCGAAATCCTAAATGGTATCGACAAGATAGACATCACTGGCCTAGAAATTCGGGTGCTTTGCACCACCCATTACTGCCACGAAATGGCAAAAACTCGGCAGCCGACGCTCTTCAGCCGGCTGCCGGTGGGTCCTGCGGTGGCCGCCATTTTCGGCAGGTCGGCAGCGCTGCCGTTGACGAGAATATTTTAATGGGTCGGTAGCGTGATGTCACCGGCGTGTGACACTGAGTTGACACTGGCTCATCCATATTTGGAGTGCCCTGCGCGCATTGTCGCCTGCACTAAGTCACGCCGCTGACTGCTGTCGCCGAACGGTGTTTTAGCAGCGTTAATGGCCACGGGGACTCCGGCAGAACTTACGAAGCTGGACGCTGACAAGCAGAAAACATCTCAGGTGGACGCCGGACCTTCAAACACCTCCTTTTCTGAGGTTGTTCTTTCATTTTTGCCCATCAGTGGCGGGGTGGGAGCAGGGCGGGGAGAGGGGGGGGGGGTTGTATTTTCTGCCAGCTTTCTGGGAGGCCTACAGTGTTTGTGGGTCAGTAAATCAATGGGTGATCTCCATTGCGACGACTGAAGATGATCTCTGATAAGATCTCTTCTATCTAAATTCATGTCATAAACTAGTAAAGTCATCGATAAACATTGGGTGGCAGCTAATTTTTTGGGGTCAAGTACGGCAACTGTTGGGGTCGCTCCGCTCTTCCCAGTTCCCCTACACTGCGAGAGGGAGACCGAGGTGACCGTTGGCCTCCTTCCGACATTAGCGCTGCAAAGAGCGTGTTGCACCCGTCAATCACCGTGACGATGATGATGATGAGCGGGCAGGACCAAAATACAGAACTGCCTGCGCTTTCTCAGCCAGCAGCCACTAACCTTGATGCCAATGTTTCCGGTAGGTTTCCAGCGTTCTCCAATTTCTAGACCAATATGTTTAACAACGTCACATTATACAACAGGAGGGAATAGTCTCAAACTTAGAGGGGCCGAATTTGATGAACTCACCGCCCACTGCCACCGACATCCCTCTGCTCGAACCGCTCAGTGCCACTTTCGAGGTGGGCTGGAGCGGGCAGGAGGGGAGAGCCCCCAGGAAGCGCCCGCCGACGTCAGCGGACAGCCGATGCGCGTAAGTGACCTCCTGCCCGCCGAGATGCCAGATTGGTGTGGGAGGGAGTTGGTGGGAGGAGACCACTGCATGGAGGCTGCTCTGTCCTGAACGGTGAGTGTCAAGATCCTGTAAAAAAGGTACGTGGAATGTTTTAAAATTATTTCTCTACAGGCACTTACCTGAAGGTCCTCAGATGGTTTTTTTTTGTTGGTGATGATTTTTATTTCCAGGTCTTCGACCCTCCGTTGGCCGACTCCATCCTCGGCGGCACTTGGGCGGCAAGCGCCTCTGCCGCCGAGAGTGAGAGCTCCCGCCCGCTGCCGGCCAGATTGGCGACGTACGTTGTTGATTTGCTGCCCGCTAACCTTCGAGGGACCTCGCCGATGAATATCCCGCCCAAAATACCATCCGGTACATCGGGGGCCATCGGCGGTACATTGGGCGGCCGGAGACCTTGACCAAATTCGGGCCCATAGAGCACAATAGACAGTTTAGATTGAACTACTTTATGTGGAGAATGGTGAATCTGAGGAATGATCTGCCCAGTGAGGCAATGAGAACTAATTCCTGAAGCTGCTGACACGGTGCGTTGGATACGTCCCCAGTTAAAAACCTGCTCGAGTGGTCTCATAGGATATATCCTGGACTTTAGGACCAGCTTAATAGATCACAATGGTTGTTTCTGTTCCCCTACGATTGAAATTAAATGTGCACCAATTTCTCGAGATATATATATGGATGAGGAACGCCATTTGGTTTATTTTCACTCCTCATTCTATAGCAATCTGCAGTCATCCCATCACAGGGTCCAATTATTGCATCTATGATTCCAGGGTTTTCACCTCCAGTACTCTGCCTGGAAGTCTATGGCCCCAATATTGGTGGATTTACCGCCCACTGCCGCCGCCGAGTTTTCCTCTCTCGACATTTTCCTCTTAGGCTGGAGCGGGGGTGGGGGGGGAGGGGTGGGGGGAGTACCGCCGGGGGCCAAATGGCCTACTCCTGCTCCTATTATGTTCTTATGTAGGAGCACTTTGCAGGGTCAATTGGGCTGGGTATGTCATTGTCGTGTCAATACCCAGTGCCGAGGTCGATACCGGGTGATCGGTCCGGTTTTATTCTTGTAGTGGTTTGTTACAATGGAGTGTCTCGTTGGGCCATGTCACAGGGCATTGCTGTGGGTCTGGAGTCACAGATAGGCCAGACTGGGAAAGGACCCCAGATTTCTATCCCTGAAGAATATTAATGAACCAGGTGGGTTTTTACGATAATCCGATAGTTTCATGGTCACTAGCTTTTTATTTCCGATTTATTTAATGTAACTGAATGTAAATTCCCCAGCTGCTGTGGTCGGATTTGAATTCACGTCTCTGGATCATGAATCCAGGCCTCTGGGCTAGTCCAGTAACATAACCACTATGCGACCGTTCACCATAATGACAATGAAAAGACAAGTAGGATGAAGTTTGTGGAGGCTTTTAAATGGGATCAGTATTAAAATTATCAGAGGAATTTTTTCCGCAGTATGTATATTACTTCCCATTCAACTCATCTATTATATCAGAAGCGGAAGGATCGTGGATTTGCAGTCTTATTTATGATCAGATGCAGGAGTAAGATTCTACTAGTTTAAGAAGAAGCTGAATGATTGATGGATGGAACCTTTGATCCCACCCATCAATCATCAACCAACCATTCCTCAATTTGGTAAGACAGTACACATTCATGTGTCCATTAGTGGGTGAATAATTTACAAATGTGAAGCCTTTTAATGCCATCATCATTCACAGGCAGAAGAAAAACAAATTCCGGTATGCAGTCCAGCAAAGCAATATCTGCCTTACATCAGGATACGTGCTCAATAAATTTTCTGTTTGGGCTCAATTTGGCACGAACACAAGACAGGCAAGATAATGTGATTACAAGCTGCACCCTGTTACAGAGAGCTACTTGTTGGAGGTAACTTTACTCGATTAAACTCATGGTAGGAACATCAGTTTTATAGTTCATTCAATGCAATTTGTGAGACGTGCACATAACCTTGTTAAAATAAAATTTGGATATGGGTGAGCAAGTCTTTATCATTACTCACGAAATTAGTTAATTTTTATTCACAACATGGTCGATTCAATCACCATTAATGAGGATCTGCTTTGTTGCTCTTTGGCAGTTCCTTTGGACATATGCTGACGGACTGCCCCAAATACTATAAATGATGGTAAGGGGAGAGTCACACATGTTGGAAATGTTAAAGCGCTCCGCGCAGAGACACGAATGAAGGATCCCAGCTGTCCTTATGTTTAATGCATTACTCGGCTACAAAGAGGTTACATTATTCGGTCAGAGGCCAATGTCGCCATCCTGCTGCGGTCCATTTGATTGATCAACTCTACCTCCCTCGTGCTCTTACTGAGTGGAATACGTCAAAGTGGCCCCAACTCTTTCACACGATGCATAGGCTGCGAAATCCAATTTCACTACGCCCATTTTTCAGGCACAAAATGGGCGCCTGAACATCCAATATGGCAGGCAGGGGATGGGCGCTCCTTTCGTGCCATAGGTGTGCTGGCCACTTTATTCATAACGGCAGAATACAATGTGCCCAGGGCACATACCTAAACAGGAGTTAGTCCCTTTACATATGCAAATAGGGGATAGAAAGTCTGTTTGGGGCATTCCATGAAAATTGGTCCATGTGCGGCCTGACTAGTGGTTCTTAAAGGGTCAGCTGGAAGCCGCCACCAAAAAGGTATGGTTAAAAAAAGTATTTATACAAAAGCAAAACACTGCAGATGCTGGAATCTGGAATAAAAACAGAAAATGCTGGAAATACTCAGCGGGTCAGGCAGCATCTGTGGAGAGAGAAACAGGGTTAACGTTTCGAGTCTGTGACCCTTCATCAGAACAGGAGAATGTTCGAAATGTAACACATTCTTAAGGAGCACTGAAAGGGGGAGGGGAGAAAGAACAAAAGGGAAGGTCTGTGATAGGGTGGAAGGCAGGAGAGATTAGAGAGACACAAGGGATGATGGGCCGACTGGAGATGGTAATGGCAGGAGTTAGAAAAAGGTTAATCTGGATCGGGTGTGAATGGTGGGATAATTACCAGCTGCCATTGGAGTTAGAGAGAAAAAAAATTACATAAGATCGTATGGGCAGAGGTTACGCTCCGAAATTGTTGAACTCGATGTTGAGTCCAGAAGGCGGTAAAGTGTCTAAACAAAAGATGAGGTGCTGTTCCTCGAAGTACTTAAATGAAGTACTTACCTGATTGTGGTGCCGAAAACCATTGTCGACCTCTGCAAGGCCCTCTTCCTCCCTCCCAGTCATTCCCCTAGCAATCGTTGACTCCCCTCTCCCAGCCACCACCCATTCCCGATTGTTTCCCCACCCCCCGATGACCCAGCTGACGTTGGTACCAGTGCTGCAGCATTCTGAAATTGAAATCCTCTTCACCGGCCCCAGGGAATGGTCTACAGGTATCTGCAGCTCGCCGGTCTTCCGTAAGTGAGACCCGAGGACCAATATCAGTTGTTCCTCAGGCCTACTCACTCCGGGATTGCCCCCTGTGCCCAGTTTGCACCAACCAGCAACTCTCGTTCTCTAGTGTTCAACACTAAATGAAAGGGCTGGATTTTGGGCTTTTTCTGATTTTGGGGCGGTAATGGCGGTGGGGCGGTAAAGTTAGCGCCCGGGAACAGTTTGCGCCTCAGTCAGTAACATTGGGCAGCTGGGCCCTGAGTCAGGGGGCGCAGCGCTAAGGGAGGCGTTGTACACCTCTCTTGGGCGCTAGGATGGGAAACTCCCGAGCTAAAGAGCCGGGCCGGGAGCGCTCCCAGAGATGCCTGGGGAGGGGGAACTAAACCCACAAAAACATTCCCCAAACATTGCCCACGCCACCACAACACAAATCACAAAAACATTAAAAGAACAAACAATTGCACTTACCTCAGGAGCCCATTACTCACCTCTCCACTGTCGGGATGGTGGGACCGCCCTGATTTCCCGGGCGGTCAGTGCTGCGGGGCGGACGGGTCGGGCGGGAGTCAAAACTCGCGCCGGTGTCACAACCGGGGGCGTTACACACCGGGCGCAGCTCTTCCGGGCGGTGCTGCTCCGCGCCGCCGCTAAACCCGACCCGAGGATCACCGCGGGGCACTGGAGGCTGACCGCCCGCCCAGAACACCCCACCCCCGCCATTGTCACCGCTAAACCCGACCCGAGGATCGCCGCGGGGCGCTGGAGGCTGACCGCCCGCCCAGAACACCCCACCCCCGCCATTGTCACCGCTAAACCCGACCCGAGGATCGCCGCGGGGCGCTGGAGGCTGACCACCCGCCCAGAACACCCCACCCCCACCATTGTCACCGCTAAACCCGACCCGAGGATCACCGCGGGGCACTGGAGGCTGACCGCCCGCCCAGAACACCCCACCCCCGCCATTGTCACCGCTAAACCCGACCCGAGGATCGCCGCGGGGCGCTGGAGGCTGACCGCCCGCCCAGAACACCCCACCCCCGCCATTGTCACCGCTCTGGGGCGAGAAACGGAGCAGGAAATCCAGCCCTAAGTCTTTATAAAAACCACGAGTAACACTTTTATTTGTGCTGACCCAAACAGTGCTTGTGACATTTTTCCAAATTGAAACTTCTGTCCAGTAAGTTCAACATTTGTTTTGGTTTTTATCCTATTGGTATTTGTCTAATGGGGAATCTAAATGCTAAAAATGACAGCCCTTCACTAAAACCTCATTAATACATATATCATTGTCATGAGTTCCTGCATTAATACTTCTTTAGTTGGAAAAACAATTCTGTCTCAGTTGTAATTGTGACTTTTAGCACCTTGTTTATCCTGTGAGAATGATGTTTATGAATGAGTGCAATCTAATTATGCTTTTTGTTTATATGATGATTCTTGTATATATGGAACTATGAAAGAAGGATTTTATGCAGTGCATCAAGACTGTGCTCAGCCTGTTGTGCATCTGTTCTGCTCAAGCCCATTTGAGCGTGTACAGTCCATCACACAAACTGAATATCCTCAAAGTAATAATCCTACACATGCGTTAGCTCAATCCAAAAGATATTGTTCAATGACCTTCTTCCTTACTTTTAGGATGAAAGAACGCAACTTTTTTTAAAGCGACTTATGATTGTACCTTTCTTTTCAATATATCCACAAATAAAGCATGCTGTATGTCGGATTATTAAAGAAGCAGCATTTCAGGATGATGTCAACCTCTCTCGTTTAAACAGATTGATGCCTTAATTCAGAGAAAGGAATTTCATACAAACACCTTGAGCACTCGGATACGAACGTGTGAAGAGACAAATTTGCAGGCAACAGGTTCTACTTCTGAAAGCCAATCTCAGCTGAAAGTGTTGTCATTGGAGAAAGCAAGATAGGGAAAGGGCGTGAATGATCCAGGTGTCTAAAATTCCGGGTGGATTGAAAATGTCGCACCCTGTACAAGCAGACAATTTAATTCTACTGTTAGTGTAACACTAGAAGACACAAGTTGAACATTAATAAATTGACATGCCTCAAGCAAGAGTTGAGGATTAAAAAATGATTTGAAAAAACAGTGGAACTGACTCCCAAGAAAACCAATTGATGATAGATTGGAAGGTTAACAGAAACTTACAGCACAGAAGGAGGCCATTCAGGCTGTCTCTTTGAAAAGGCAGTTGTGTCAATAGTTTTGTTTAAAACATCCCTGTTATATGTCTGATTAGTGCTGGGTTTGCTGGTTATGGGAATAAGTAAAGGTAGAGATATCAAGCACTCCACAGAAGATGATTGTTGCGATGCTACCGAGACCGCGGGGAGAGATTAGGCACGTGGTGGGGCAAAATCTCGTGCAACGCTCGCTGGGCGCCCGGTCTGCAAACTTCAGTAGTGCCCCCCGCCTTGCCGACAGCGCCAGGGAGCGGAGGCATTAACCAGCCGGCCAGCCAATTGAAGGTATGCGCCCCAGCTGTCGAGTGACTTCCGTTCCAAAGGCCAGTTGTACGTGCCAGAGAGCGCAGGATATAAAGGCTGCTCAGTCCACAGAGTGTTGCGGGCCGTCAAAGGACTTTGCATTTCATCCCACAGCGTATCGCCGTTCTGCTCGCCCCGATTCATTGGCGGCTGGTGTGCAGACTGCAGCAACCCTCCCTTTTAATATCTGGAAAGCGCCTTCGCCAATGCTCACTCCCGATTACACACTTCATATTTGTTACCGCTTGGAGCCGAACGTCACTCACCCACGCCATTCGCGCCTGATTTTGCAGTCCCCTCCATTCTTTGAGCACTGAGACTGAATTTAATGGGCAGTAAAATTGATTAGTGCCTGGCAACAGAAGTATCCCAATCATATGAATAGTTTAGCTTTATAGCCCTTAAAATGCAAGATGTGCTTCCAACACAGATTCTTTCTTGATGGATGTGCAGACTCTGTGCCTGATTCTCCCATCTTCACTTCTGTCGAGCGAGAGAGCGGTAAACAGAGCATCACAATATCAAGGTCCAGGTCGGTGATTGGAGCGTGGGCAGGTACAGCAGGAGCGGCGAGGTCGGGGTGAAGGAGCGGCGAGAGATTGCAGAGCGACGTAATCGGGGCCCAGGAGAGGCGCGAGTCCGGGGCCCAGAAGAGGCGAGGGCCCAGGGGCAGCACGGGCCCAGCCCACACTGTGATATGTGTGCGCACTAGGTCCGTGCAGCAGAGCTGGTCTCCAGTCGTCCTGGTTAACCCTTGCCACTGGACCAAGACCTAGCTCTGTCAAGCCCGTGTGGTGGCTGGTGTGCAACGGTCACCCCATGTTAAAAAAATCCACGTACAGGCATCTACCACCCTTCAACATGTAGTTCGGGATCTGGAATATCAGGTCCTTCATCGAAACACCTGTGAACTCATCCTTTTTTGGCATGGAAGCAAGTCATCCTCGCTTCGAGGGACTGCCTATGGTGATGACAATATTTGGTATAAGACCTCCTCTTGCCTTGGAATTTTAACTGCAAATAATATTCAAAGGAATTTTGAATTTCAATTTGGAGTATCCCAAAATCTTCTCGTGCAAATCCGAAGCTTGAATTTATAGAGGTTCATTGCCATGCAGAGCAGATCCTATGGACCAGGGGTGCATACTGCCACAAGACTGAAAGGAGTCAGAAGTATCATGATGGGCAGTCCTTCGAAAAGAGGATGACTTGCTTCCATGTGGAAAGCGGATGAGTTCACAGGTGTTTCAATTATATTCCAGATCCCGAACTACATCCTGAAGGG
This sequence comes from Pristiophorus japonicus, assembly GCF_044704955.1. NCBI lineage: Eukaryota > Metazoa > Chordata > Chondrichthyes > Pristiophoridae > Pristiophorus > Pristiophorus japonicus. The sequence goes on from NC_091986.1 coordinate 3,918,940, forward strand.
TGGAAGATGCCTGTGGGTGGATTTTTTTAACGTGGGGTGACCGTTGCACACCAGCCACCACACGGGCTTGACAGAGCTAGGTCTTGGTCCAGTGGCAAGGATTAACCAGGACGACTGGAGACCAGCTCTGCTGCACAGATCTAGTGCACACACATATCGCAGTGTGGGCTGGTCCGTGCTGCCCCTGGGCCCTCGCCTCTCCTGGGCCCCGATTACATCCCTCTACGAACTCTTGCCGCTCCTTCGCCCCGACCTCGCCACTCCTGCTGTACCTGCAGTCAGCCGTCGCTCTCCTGCAGCAGCACACGCTGCCCCCTGCAGTGGTATACCGCCGCACGCTGCTCCCTCTGACGGCCCCGGCCCGCTGTTGGTCAGTAGGCGGTAAAGCTACTATTAGACAGCCAAAATAAACAGCATCAACAACCCTACAACAACGTAAAAGGATTGTGACTTTTGCCAAGTAATATTGACATGATTGTACCCTTGACAGAAGCCACCAAACAAACAATGAAATAATGATTTAATTATAGACATGCACCTTACAAACTTTTGGCAAAATAAAAATCTGTTCAAGTATTATTTCATCCATTTGTCACGCAGCTAAATCTGAATTGGGATAAATGTTAACATTTCTGAATAGATCTGAATGAACCCAATTGTGACCCGTCTTCCACCATATTCCCAGACCATGACAACCCTCTCCCTTTTCCCGATTTTCCATGGTTCCCTCCACCTCTGCTATTCTGCTGTAACCATTAACATCTCCCCTGGACCCATCTTTTGTTTCTATACTTGTCCGTTCATGACCTCCTTTTGCCTTACACCATCATCCCTTACATCATTTAATCACTCCTGCCCGCCATCCTATCATTTTCGTATTGTTCTTTCATTGCCCCCCCCCCCTCCATGTTCCCTACCTCTGCACTTACTTCAAAGCTGTTCATCTCTAACATCTTCCAGTCCCGATGACGTTAACATAGTTTCGCTCTACACAAATGTTTCCAGCATCTTCCGGTTTGGATTTGCGCCTCATATTCCTAGACCTTTCTTAGGTATTTTTTAGGTTTTTGAGTCTTTTAAAATCTGTCAATCTCACCAAATGCACATATACTTTAAAAGACACAATGGGAGCGATTTTCATTTGGAGTGTTTATCACGTGGGAAATGGCTGAAGCGATTGCACTACTAGCCCAAGCAACTTTGGTGTTTGGGCCTCGTTTAAATAAAATCAGCAAGTTGCGAGTGCTCATCGAGTGCCTATCGAGACTGAGTGAAATGTGAAGAGGAGTCTTACCATAGCAAACCTGGAGAGGTCATTCAATTTCTTCCTGCACTGCAGCCACGCCGAGGAACTATGCTGCCGGCACTGACCTGCCGAGACACCCTTCTCCACTGCTGCTGGTTAATATTTTGGGGCACCCGTCACCCATCGGAAGGCAGGAGAACCTCCTCCCTATGCATCAGGACCTCCATGGCATTATCTGAAAATTGAGATGCCCTTGTCCCGGTTATTCAATCAGATTGCTCAAGCAACATACTGTCCACTCACCACCACCTCTTATTTAAGAGCTGCAGGTTTGCTTTAGGGAGTGGCATGCCCACTAGAATTCCTGCCCTCCCAAATGGCGAGCGGCCTATGAGAGAGCAGGTTTAGTACTGGCAGCTTGCCTCCTATATTTAAATTAAACCAAACCACGAAAGTCGATCAAGCTACCACTGACATCATCGGGTGTGGAGAGCAAACATCCCACTCGAGCTCTGACTGATCTGCACCACATACCAAAATTATCCCAAAGGACTCATCAATTTATCATTGAGAGAGTGAAGAAAGAGTATCAAAGGAATTTCTGTTCACACAGCATGGAACATTTCACCACAAGGAAAGCTTAAGTTAGAGACCATACATCTTTTAAGAGAAAATTGGATAAATATTTGAAGCAGAGTAAGATATAAGCTTATACCTATCAGGAAAGGATGAAGAAGTCGAGTTTCTTTTCTCTTGGAGAAGGGCTGAGGGGTAACCTAATAGAAGTCTTTAAAATGTTGAAAGGTTTTGATAGAGTAGATACAGGCAGCATATTTCCACTGTGGGGAAGAGCAAAACTTGAGGCCATCAATATAAGATAGTTACCAATAAATCAAGTAAGGAATTCAGAGGAAACGTTTATACCCAGAGAGCGGTGAGAATGTGGAACTCGCTCCCATAGGGAGTGGTTGAGGCGAACACTAAGGGCTGGATTTTCTGCTTCCGGGGTTTTTTGACGAAAAGGGTAGCAATACGTGAAACTTACCGTTTTCGCTATGCTGCGTTTTTAGCCTGAACTTTCGGCCTTTACGATCGGTAAGGGGGACGTTGCACGAGGAATCACGGCGCAAACCGCGAGTTTCGCCAAATTTAGTCCGGGGCCAGGAGCACTACGAGAGAGACCTTGGGAGGGGGGAAAAAATTTTTTCCCAAAAACATTTACAAGACCCTTAACTATCTTCAAAACCGCCCCAAAACTTCAACTCACCTTTTTTTGCAGGTTTTCCTACTTACCGCTGCTAGCAGGGCTGCACCGTCAGGTTTGACCTATCGCTATTCCGAGCGCGGTGACCGGGTCGGGAGAGAGCCGAAAGTATGATGGTAACACAATCGGCGTCATTGCACGTCGGCCCGCCTCTCCCCGGCAGTATATCCCACCGCCGCCGCAAACAGGTATCCGAGGGTCCCGCCCGGGTTTTCACCGTGGAGGGTCAAATCGCGGCAAAAACCCGGTCACAAACCTCGCGAAAATCTGGCCCTATAGATGCATTTAAAGGGAGACTAGATCAGCATAAGAGGGAGAAGGGAATAGAGGGGTTTGCTGATACAGTTAGATGAGGTAGGAAGGGAGGAGGCTCGAGGGGAGGGTCTGGTTGGGCCGAATGGCCTGTTTCTGTGCCGTATATTCTATGTAATTTTATGCACAGGCTATCGGTAGAGAGAAGGGTAGTGGGATTAGTTTGTGACGCTCTTGCAAAAGGTTGGGCTGAATGACGTGCTTTAGTGCTGTAAACATCAATGGTCCAGTTGTTTACTATGTTCCCTGGTGTCACTGGGGAAAAAAGAAAGCAGTTCCTAACAATATTTTTGAGCTAATCAGCAGAATATCAAGCATGCTGATTTCTGCAATAGATTCTTTGATCTTTGTTCTAATCGAGTGCGGCTCCATACCAAAGGTCACAGCTGCAAATTGAATCCAGTATCATGTAGTTCCAGGTAATTCACTTCTGAAAGAAATCGCCTAGTATTACATAGAAGCACAGAAATTAGGTGCAGGAACAGGCCATTCGGCCCTTCGAGCCTGCACCGTCATACAATAAGATCATGGCTGATCATTCAACCTCAGTTCCCCTTTCCTGCTTTCTCTCCATACCCCTTGATCCCTTTGGCTGCAAGGGCCACATCTAACTCCCTTTTGAATATATCCAACGAACTGCCTCAACAATTTTCTGCGGTAGAGAATTTCACAGGTTAACCACTCTCTGATTGAAGAAGTTTCTCCTCATCTCGGTCCTAAATGGCTTATCCCTTATTCTTAGACTGTGACCCCTGGTTCTGGAACTCCCCAGCATCGGGACCATTCTTCCTGCCTCTAACCTGTCCAATTCCGTCAGAATTTTATACGTTTCTATGAGATCCCCTCTCATCCTTCTAAACTCCAGTGTACAAAGGCCAGTTGATCCAGTCTCTCCTCGTATGTCAGTTCAGCCATCCCTGGAATCGGTCTGGTGAACCTTCGCTGCACTCCCTCAATAGCAAGAACGTCCTTCCTCAGATTAGGAGACCAAAACTGAACACAATATTCCAGTTGTGGCCTCACCAAGGCTCTGTACAACTGCAGTAAGACCTCCCTGCTGCTATACTCAAATCCTCTAGCTATGAAGGCCAACATACCATTTGCCTTCTTCACCACCTGCTGCACCTGCATGCCAACTTTCAATGACTGATGTACCATGACACCCAGGTCTCGTTGCACCTCCCCTTTTCCTGATCTGTCACCATTCAGATAATATTCTGTCTTCACGTTTTTGCCACCAAATTGGATAACCTCACATTTATCCACATTATATTGCATCTGCCATACATTTGCCCACTCACCTAACCTGTCCAAGTCATCCTGCAGCCTGTTAGCATCCTCCTCACAGCTCACACCACCACCCAGCTTAGTGTCATCTGCAAACTTGGAGCTATTACATTCAATTCCTTCATCTAAATCATTGATTGTATATTGTAAATAGCTGAACCCTGCGACACCCCACTGGTCACTGCCGGCCATTCTGAAAAGGACCCGTTTATTCCGACTCTCTGCTTCCTGTCTGCCAACCAGTTCTCTATCCACGTCAGTACATTACCCCCAATACCATGAGCTTTAATTTTGCACACTAATCTCTTGTATGGGACCTTGTCAAAAGCCTTTTGAAACTTCAAATACGCCACATCCATTGGTTCTCCCTTGTCCACTCTACTAGTTACATCCTCAAAAAATTCTAAAAGATTTGTCAAGCATGATTTCCCTTTCATAAATCCATGCTGACTTGGACCGATCCTGTCACTGCTTTCCAAATGCGCTGCTATTTCATCTTTAATAATTGATTCCAACATTTTCCCACCTTTGGAGTGAGAGCTGGAGGTGTTTGGCTGTGTGATTCCTGTCAGGTTTTATGCCACTCTTATTTTTGTTACCCTATCACCAACTGCAAGAAGTATTGACTAAGTCCCCTAGTGTAAAACATGCACTTGTGAGCTTTTAGTTGAGCTGTAAAATATCACTCACACTAAGTAAAATGGGTTTGCAGGTCATAAACCTCCCTTTGTATTCAAGCACTGGGATATTATTTCACAGAACATTTACCATGCTTAACTGAAACAATGCCATGTAATTCACTGCCAGCCATTGATTACCCTACATATAACCACAGCCAATCAATGGGTAAATAACTGAAGAAGGAAGTTGCCCTTCCGTATCTTCAGTGACTTTGCTTTCTAAATTGTTCCACACACGCACAAAGAGAAAGAAAGATTTGGATTTATATAGCGCCTTTCACAACCACTGGATGCCCCAAAACGTTTACAGCCAATGAAGTATTTTTGGAAGTGTAGTCACTGTGGTAATGTGGGAAACGCAACAGCCAAGTTGTGCACAGCAAGCTCCCACAAACAGCAATGTGATAATGAGCAGATAATCTGTTTTTGTTATGTTGATTGAGGGCTAAATATTGGCCCCAGGACACCGGGGATAACTCCCCTGCTCTTCCTCGAAATAGTCCCGTGGGATCTTTCACGCCCACCTGAGGGAGCATCTCATCAAACACCCACTGCCATTTCACTTGCAACCCATTTTCAAAGAAACACAAAGCTGATTTCAAAGCTGGAAAGAGTACTGTTATTTTATTCTGTATTTTAAACTTTTACATCTTTTAAAAATAGATAATATAACTTTCAAATGTGCAATTTTCTGTACATTTCAAATGCTATCTGAAAAAAAACAATGTTATACATTTTAAAATTAATTTTGGAGAAACTGGTAATTCTTTTAGTTAAACAATGGCACACAACAAAATAGCTAGCATGCACCCAAAGATAGAAGTATTGAAATAGTTTTGTTTGTGAGAGTTTACTGGTATAATCTTTTGCCAATATTGCTTCTATTTGCCATATCTCTATCATTTATCACAGGCTTGTTGCTCACTTTATCACAATGAGGTCACAATATTAACTCTTTTGGAACAGAGTATTTTTAACCACTCATCACTCCATTTAGTGCAGTGATCTCGGCAAGGACTGGGCTGCAATTGTATTCATTAAGATGAGTATGAATCTCCAGAGATGTATTCTGCAAAGTCCAGTGTATTTACAGACTATCCACCTTGCTGTGCCAATCTTCCATAAGCACAACACACTCCATTAGGCCAGCAAGGTCACTGAAGAGTTTGAGTTATAACTCACAGAAGATTTTCAGACAGATAAACATGTTTTAACCAGCCGATCTCATGTTTAGTCCTAAGCACAGCCTGGTTCATTCAGAAAGATCTACACAGGATGTCTAAACAAATGGCTTTTAAAGAGTTTCTAAGACCCATAATTTAGTTAAAATAAACATGACATATCTCTCAATGTATATATAATCAGACACCAAGGGATGTTTTCACAACTAACCAGAACTAACGGCACTTTAGAGTCGTCCTGTTTTCTCTCACCACCAGCTATTTGTACAAAAATAAAACGCATCAATGATATTAAGCATATTGAGCAATCCTTAATAACAATAGTTGGATGTCACTCAACAATGGATTATTGCATCAAGTCTAGCATGCAGTTTCCATCCTCGATGCTGGAAGAAGTCTTTAGTTGCAGACATACATTGACTTATTCATTGTGATTTAAGAATGTTACTGTGTCGCTGGCACAGCTATAACTGGATAACTGTAGGCCTCAAACATTATAGTATATTCTGTCAATCTGGTTCAACATATGACCGATAACATAATTGCCATCTTTTCCTGCACAAGGTGAGCTAAAAAGATCTTTGTGACAGCTATCAGATCAATTATTCGCACAACAGAAAGTTTCACTTAACTGGGAACTGTGGCACTGCACATTTAATAGTTAATTGTAGAACAGAACATTCTTGCTTTACATGCACATTCACTGTTGCAGAAAATGGATTCTTCAGCCTGCGAAATAACACTTTCTATTTACATAGTAGCATTGAGTTAATCAATGGTCGCAGCAGATAAAAATGTAGCAGTTTAGAATTGACAACTTTTGAAATTATTTAAAATTTGCACATTTCTGTATAATGATAACAAGCGATAATATAACTACATATAATCCAATACTCCATTTACAGTACTAAAGAAAATAAAGCAGCATGTGAAAAGCAATATATTGTACATAGTTTGGTCAATCCCAATATATTTAATGCTAATGTTGATTACAACATAGTCAATTTTTGAAGAAAGAAAAACCCAACAATAATATTTAATTGCATACCATTCATTTCTAGCTTTCTGTTTCCATACGGGAAACACAGGAACCGAATATTTTTGTGTAACAAAACTACCATTATTTTGTTAAAACAAATATACCAATCCTCCTATAATGTTCCAACATTTTTAAAACAGTGGTTCAAACATTATCGGCTGCGTACAGGGACACCACTGTTCCTGGCCAGAATGGAGAAAATTGGATAATTGCCCCGTCAATCATAACTGGAGACCATACTGCTGTAAGTGATTGGGATTGATTTTATGCACATAATTTGTCTTATGTAACAATCCTCCACTCACTGTATTTTTCTGGATAAGTCACCCTGCTTTAATCGGGAGACATTACTATAGTTTAGGTCATATGCTCTCTTTGCTGTCATCGACCTGAAACATTAACTCTGGTTCTCCCTCCACAGCTACTGAGTATTTCCAGCACTTTCTCTTTCTATTGTTAAATAGATTCTGTTTGCAGAGTAATTAGACACTTCACTGTGAAATAGACTGTTCGTTGCGAGTCCTGCTGTAAATCCCACCCCGCCTCCAACACATTGGCTAACACTGTGGTGTCAACGGACACTTTGAACATTATCTGACCAATTGTACATCTGGATAAATTCCAGGAAGGAGCAGCTGATTTAATCGGACAAAAAAATCCCTGCAGAAGGAAAATTTACTTCCAATGTTTTATCTTGGATCATTCTGGTTCAGTACCCTGCAAAACTTTATTTATTTCATGGTATGGATAATTATGGTGAAACATTGTAATGAATATATTAAAATGTAAGCTGAAAGATACAAAAAGAAGTCTAACAAAAGATAAGTTGTGGATAGTTCTGTCTATTACAGATATTTAAAGGGGCAAAATTCGGTGCTGCCCCATTTGGGGGCGATAATTGAGGTGAGGAGGGACTTCCTGCGTCAGGCTTCCTTCCGCTAACTCCCACCGAATTTTGCGGGGTTGGTAATGGCCAGACACCCCCCCCCCCCGCGCGAGATGTCGTTTGTGTCCCCCATTAGGGACGCTAATGGGTGGCGCACACAATGCAAATTTCTCCCCCTTAATCTGTAATGGATGAACAGAAAGGAGTATTTTCACCAGCGCGATTTATATTATTCCACAGAATATTAATAAAAGTGTTCTTTGTGGTGCATACTTCAATTTATTTTAATTATATATAACGCTAAACAAGCAGATGCAAATCTCCATTGTGTTCTGGATGACGTAAAGGAGTGCCAACATTTGAAAGGGTTCATTGAATACAATCTCAAATCCTTTTGTTCTTTTGCAGCTTTCAAACTGCACAAATATTTGCATTTGATGAATAAACCTAGTACGGGCAAAGTAATTTTTTTAGGCCGTAACTTGTATCTTGTTGAAACTGTGTTGAAATACTTTATTACATTTTTACCAACGGGAGGAAAACATGAACTCCACATGTTAGATTTTACAAAGTTGCATTCCTGGTTCTGAGCACCATGTATTAGGAACATGTGCCAGAAATTCTGCATTGTCAGCACATCCCATGGGACTTTATATCCATTTATTTTGATGGATCTTGACACCCAAATTCTTACTATATGCTTCCAGGAGCTGCACACTGGGAGCACTAATTTGCAAAAGCTACCCTTTGGCAGATTATTCCATGACTCAAACATTCTTACCCAAGCTTTCTTCCAGATTACAATGAATGGGATGACTAAATTCTGGAGAATGAAACCCTCCCTTGCTGACCCCTTGCTGATGAACGAAAAGGTATATCAAAATTTCAATTGTTTTTCTTGGGGATAAGTCCACTTCCATATTTCACTTCCAGGTAAGGGCTTGCACCATCACAGTCTCAGCCACTGAGTCATCCTCCTCTGTCTCCTTCGACTTTAAGTCATGGGGGACAAAATTGCCCCTTTTTGTGCTCCGTTAGCATCTCAGGGGGCGCTAATGGGTCGCAATGGCGTTTTCACCCGGGGGGAAGGGGACACGAGCGCCTCCGATGAAATTGACTCGGAGGTTTGGGGTGGGGGGGGGTTGCTGTCCCGGCAGAGTCACGCTCCGCGATTAGCGCCCCGTGCCAGCGCAAAACCGCCGATGATGTAATTGCCGTGCGCACCAACCTCTCACCGCCCCACGACGACCCCTCGATGCCCCTCGATAACCCCTCGATGCACCACGACGACCCCTCGATGCCCCACGACAACCTCTCGATGCCCCACGACGACCCCTCGATGCCCCGCGACGACCCCTCGATGCCCCGCGACGACCTCTCGATGCCCCACGACGACCCCTCGATGCCCCACGACGACCCCTCGATGCCCCGCGACGACCTCTCGATGCCCCACGACGACCCCTCGATGCCCCGCGACGACCCCTCGATGCCCCGCGACGACCTCTCGATGCCCCACGACGACCCCTCGATGCCCCGCGACGACCCCTCGATGCCCCGCGACGACTCCTCACCGACCCCTCACCGCCCTGCGCCGACCCCTCGATGCCCCGCGACGAGCCCTCGATGCCCCGCGCCAACACCCCACCGCCCTGCGCCGACCCCTCGACGCCTCGTGACGACTGCCCACCGCCCCGTGACGACCCCTCACCGACCCCTCACAGCCCTGCGCCGACCCCTCACCGTGACGACCCCTCGCCGTGATGACCCCTCGCCGTGACGACCCCTCACCGTGACGACCCTCACCGACCCCTCACCGTGACGACCCCTCACCGCCCTGCGCCGACGCCTCACCGTGACGACCCCTCACCAACCCCTCACCGCCCCGTGACGACCCCTCACCGAGACGACCCCTCACCGTGACGACCCCTCATCGAGACGACCCCTCACCGACCCGTGACGACCTTTTTTCACTCCATGTTAGTTGCCAGGCCGCTGGACCGGTTGATCGTGTCCCTGGTAGCCCAGTGGCGGCCACCAAAGTGGCTGCAGAATGCGCAGTGGCCCTCCCCTTTAACTGAAGGGGAGGGGCATTGTAGTACATCAGCACAATATGGATGCTGCACGTAGCACTGGCCTGCTCAGCACACCCCTGGACTCAGCGCCACGCTGCTGCCCCGGGAGCGCCCTTCCAACAAAGTGGAGCATTGGAGACAGCGCTCCACTTCGTTTCAGGGGTACACGGCCCAATTTCGTGTCGGGGGCGGGACCGCTGGGCCAGGAGCAGGAAATCCCGGCCCTGGAAGGTTACCGCCCCCAATCAGGTCGAGGTGCAATTGCAGCCCCCATGGTTTCTTGCAACTCTGGCCTTTGCTTCGCAAACTTCTGCTCTCTATTTGATACTCGCATTGGATTAGCTTCCCAAGCGACACAGTCTGCCCCATATCCAGTTGGATGTGAGTGGCTGGAGTATCTGGGTGGGTGGGAGGGGAGGGGCTCTGCCTTACACAGAACAATAAAGCTAATCTGGGGCCAAGGACTTCGAGCAGCAGAGGCACAAATCAGCTGCTGCTAATGCACAATTCAAATGCTGGAGGTGCAAAAAAAAAAAAGACAACGGAGAAGAGCACCAAGTGAGCAAAAGAAACGAGAAGAAAAGACTGGGGATGTGGGCATGAGCAAAGAGAGATAAAGGTATGGAAAGACCCTGAGGACTGAAAACTAGATTAACCATACATCCAGAGTCAATATGTGGTACTTCGAGCCAAATTGTTCCTGGTCAATCCGGATGACGAGAGTGAAGATGAAAAATGAAAAACTTGCACATTATGTCTTAGTGTGTCTCATGTTTTCTATGCACCACAACAAGAATGATGGAAAAAAGTTCTGTAAAACTGAATATTGTAAAGCACTGTGATAAAAATAATTCGAACTAACATATCTTCATTTGCAGCACGCTCTGAATAAACTAAAATAATCAAAACAAAAAGCATTTTTAAAGCATAAGTACATCATTGCCATTAAAGTGTTAAATATTCCTTGCGTCACTGCTGTTTATCCAGTATTCAACTAAAAGGTGTAAGGCAAAAATGGAAAGATGTGAATTTACCAAAAAAGAAGCAAAACCACTAAATTTATCAGAGTAACCATTACATTTCCACTTGAGACCACGGCTCCACCACCAGGTTTACTTGAATAGCTGCCATCTTCTGCCCGAGTGGTTGTATCAACATCATCCAGAGCGAAATCATGTCTATTTTTCTTGTCAGGCAGTCCTACCGAAGCAAATAAGAAAGAGAAGATGATGAATTGCTTCATCAGTTCAGGTAAAATGATACTGTGTGTAACGGTCTAAATGTACAGAGCTCAGGGCCCACCACACCGTTTCCCTCACTCAGACTATCCAGGCCGGTTTCTAAACTCCAGGCAACGTGACGCAAAAGAAAAGATGTCAACCGTTGAACTGGAAGCAAGTCATGGTCAAATACAGTAAGTTACAGGAGATGTTTTCCCCGATGGGGGAGACTAGAACTGGAGGGCACAATCTGAGAATAAGGGGTCGCCCATTTAAAACAGAGATGAGGAGGAATTTCTTCTCTCAGAGGTTTGTAAATCTGTGGAATTCGCTGCTTCAGAGAGCTGTGGGAGCTGGGACATTGAATACATTTAAGACAGAAATAGACAGTTTCTTAACCGATAAGGGAATAAGGGGGCGGGCAAGGAAATGGAGCTGAGCCCATGATCGGATCAGCCATTATGGTATTAAATGGTGGAGCAGGCTCGAGGGGCCGTATGGCCTACTCCTGCTCCTATTTCTTATGTTCTTATCTAATGAAAAGATAAACCAGTCCTGGCAATAGCATCAGCTGAAAAGATTAGTCACCAGCATAAAACTTCATCCCCTGCCAAAAGAATCAGTTATGTATAATTATCCATCATAATGAATAACTCCAAATTCAATACTCTGATTAAATTACACCAATATTGACATACCAATTAAATCAGGGCAACTGAAGAAAAGGTTTCACATTAGTCAATACAAATATAATTAAATGAGTCAGCTGCACTGATAACAACAGAGTAAGGCAATGAACAAGTCTAACCACTTTCATTCAGCTTCTCTTTCCTTCAACGGAGTTTGAGGGGCCAAACTTCAGCTTCCCGATAAGGCCCGTTACCCCGGAAAGTGTTGGCCACCCGGCAGTGTCGAATATTCTCCCCGGTGGTTTTTCCGGCAGTACCCACGTCCCACGCTGCGGCCGAACCCTCCTGAGTGCGTCATCAAACCGCGCACCGCCCATCTCCCACCCCGCAAGCAAAACTCACCAGGAAAAATCTTGTGGTCACCGCTCGCTGCCCCCGACAAGTTTTTCTGTCGGTACAATGTGTTTGCAGCGTGTGGAAAATGGCGGTGCGGCCGCCATTAAAGGGGAGGGCGCATTGTCGCGGTAGCCATCTTACTTTTTTTTGTCAGCCGACTGCCAGGTCGGTCCCGACAATTATGCCCCCGGGTTTGGCCAACAGGCAGCCCCACACCCGGTCTTGGGTGCCCAGTGGACCTAACTTAAAAGAATCGCAGAGCTCGCAGTGGCCCTCCCCTTTAAGTGAAGGGGAGAGACGTGGTGACACCTGCCCCCACCCCTCTATGACCGAGCTTCTGCTCCCTGCCCCACTTCTGCTCCCATTATGACCAATTTCCGCTCCACTCGAAAAAAAAAAGACAGAGAGCTGAATTTCACGCAAGAGGCCATCGCGGCAGTGAAAACACAGGAAATACGGTCGGTGCAACCCGTTTCCGGCGGGTTGAATTTCTACCCCGAGATCGTTGCAGAGAAATTTGACATTAAAGCTGCAATGCTGGAGTAAGGTCTGGATCAGAGGCCTTGTGTTAACTTTCCATTCCAAGTATAGGTACTGCAATTCATGTGTCTTGTAGACACACCCGTGTCCACAAAATATCCTCTATCAACAGGTACAGCAGAGATAGGGGATACAGACAGGCTATGTGAGTGGGTAAGAACATGGCAAATGGAATATAAAGTGGAGAAATGTGAAGTTATCCACCTCGGTCAGAAAAATAGAAAAGCAGAGTATTTTTTAAACAGTGAGAGATTGTGAAATGTTGGTATTCAGAGGGACCTGGGTGTCCTTGTACACCAATCACTGAAAGTTAACATGCAGGTACAGCAAGTGATTAAAGCAAATGGTCTGTTAGCCTTTATTACAAGAGGATTTAAGTATAAGAGTAAAGATGTCTGACTGCAATTATATAAGGACCTGGTGAGACCACACCGGGAGTATTGTGTACAGTTTTGATCTCCTTACCCAAGGAAGGATATAACTACCACAGAGGGAGTGCAACGAAGGTTCACCAGACTGATTCCTGGGATGGGGGGATTGTCCTATGAGAAGAGATTGAGTAGACTAGGCCTGTATTCTCTCGAGTTTAGAAGAATGAGAGGTGATCTCATTGAAATATACAACATTCTTACAGGGCTTGACAGGGTAGATGCAGGGGGATGTTTCCCCCGGGCTGGTGAGTCTAGAACCAGGGGTCACAGTCTCAGAATAAGGGGTCGGCCATTTAGGACTGAGATGAGGAGAAACTTCTTCACTCAGAGGGTGGTGAATCTTTGGAATTCTCTGCCCCAGAGCGCTGTGGAGGTTCAGATTTATTCAGAGTATATTCAAGACAGAGATCGATAGATTTTTGAACATTAAGGGAATCAAGGGATATGGGGACAGTGCAGGAAAGTTGAGGTCGAAGATCAGCCATGATTTTATCGAATGGCGGAGCAGGCTCGAGGGGCCGAATGGCCGACTCCTGCTCCTAATTCTTATGTTCTTATGATCTTACATGCCATCAGAATCATTATAGCCCTGTACATTTCTGTGAATGTTGGTCAAACAAAATGTACAATCCTAATAACTTGTAAACCTGAGTAAAATTCCGAAAAAGAAATGAAAAACAAACCCTTGTAAATATAACCTTATGCAAAGTGCTGGTTGTCAGAGGTTAGTGTTTGCGTGGTTCAGGCAAGCTTACCTCCAGTATCAAACATTGCGGCAGCTGAACATATGTCATTTTGCTTTGGATGGTCAAAGCCTCAAACTATCAATTTCTGATAATCCGATCTTTGGACTCAGAGCACTGATACAGTCAGGAGAATCCAACATCTGAAGCAGAATTTAGACAATCGGAAGTGATATATCATGGGTATTTTAATCTACAGTTGCAATAAAATCTGGCAGATTTGCCCTCAATCATGTACATGCCAGCTGATAAAACACCTTAATGGCCAACCCTCAGGTACTTTGCAATATGTCAACATCATTTCAATTTTACTGACAAATACAGATATTCTGATATTCTCTTTATTCTATCATACATTACTGCAGTGAGCAGGATACTGGGGGAGAAATTGGTTTCCGCACGTTTTTGGGCAAAGAGTGCTTGGCAAGTGTGAGGCGTGCACCACAAGCCGGTGGCCTGAGGCTCGACTGGAATTGTGACGCGAGCCTCATCGTTCAAAATCAATCTGGTGTATATGTTGCAATAACATTCTCGGCGAGTTGCAGATGTGAATCAAGTCCAGAAGCAGCTCGCCGGACTCCTGAGCACAATTTGTGCTCGTTACCTCACCGACACCAGCGGACCATAAAATGGAGGGCAGTGGGCATCCCCGAGCACGACGCTCCCCACGCCCCCCCGAACCCGTTCCCCCTGAGCCAACACCCCCTCCCCCCCGAGCCTGCTTCCCCCCGAAAGCCACCCCCCCCCCGAGCCCCCGGAGCACGCTCTCCCCATGCCCCGTCCCGCAGCAAGCATGCTCACCACGAGCCTACACCCCCCCTGAGCCCCCAGAGCCCGCTCCCCCCCCCACCGATCCTGCACATCTCCCCCACTGGAGCACACCCCCCCCCCCAAGCCCCTCCCCCCATGAGCCCGCTCCCCGAGCCCCCTCCTCCTCCCACCGAGCCCGCTCCCCCCCACCCCTGCTACCCCCCCCGAGCCCTCTCCCCCCCCCTCCGAGCCCCCGCCCCACCTCCCGAGTCTGCTCCCCTCGCTCCCCTGCCTCTGAGCCCCTTCCCTTTCCCCCCCGAGCCCCCTCCCCTTTCCCCTCTCCTCCCCCCCCGAGCCCCCTTCCCCCCGAGCAACATTCCCCCAAGATCGCTCCCCCACCCCAGAGCCCGCTACCCGCCCCCGAGCCCCCTCCCCCCGAGCCCGCTCCACTCAGTGTTGACAGATTTCCAAGAAAGTTGCTTAAACAGGCTTTAGTCCCCTCGTTAACATATACAAAATTCTGAGGGGGATCGACAGGGTAGATGCAGGGAGGACGTTTCCCCCGAGCTGGAGAGTCTAGAACCAGGGGTCACAGTCTCAGGATAAGGGGAAGGCCATTTGGGACAGAGATGAGGAGGAATTTCTTCACTCAGAGGGTGGTGAATCTTTGGAATTCTCTGCCCCACAGGGCTGTGGATGTTGAGTTTCTGAATATATTCAAGGTTGAGATCGACATATTTTTGGTGTCTAGGGAAATCGAGGGAAAGTGGAGTTGAGGTCGATGATCAGCCATGACCTCATTGAATGTCGGAGCAGGCTCGAGGGGCCGAATGGCCGACTCCTGCTCCGTTCTTATATTCTAATGCCTGCTTTAACCAGCTACGTGGGATGCTTGAGTATCGCTAATATAGCATTGGATGTACCTGGTTATGAACCATACTTGGGAAGCTTTATTCAATAACATTAAACTGAGGCTCTATTTGCATGTTCCTAGGTGTCATAGCTGTTGTGTTTTTGCGCGAGAGATTTGCTGGATTCCAGCGATACCAATCGTCCCTGGAAGCACATTTCGTGGCCCACACAACCCAGAGTGCTGCTCTTTTCTGCTCACTATCTCAATAAACAATCGCACGTCCCAGAAATCATAACAGACAACCCTTGCTCTGCATCACAGCGCCTGAAATGCATCTCTTTATGGAAGATGGACTGAAATAACATCTTATCGACGGAGGCTTCAAACCATCAAATGGTTTATTTATATAAAATACATGAATAAACAATGAACAGTTTTCACAGTGCAAACAATCAATTTTCTGTTGGGCATAATAAGAAATCTGAAACTTAGCAACGCTATAAACACAGGGATACTTTTGTTGGCTTAATCTCACAAAGGTTTGGCTGGTTCAGAATTTTAGGACACAGTGAGATCACAGATCACCGAGTGTCTCAGTGATTGAGAGCAGGACCTGCCTTAAGTCGGTGAGATGGTTGTAAGGGGTGTGGCTCGAACCACTAAGCTCTCAACCCCAAAGTTAACAAGCTCGGGGCCGAAATTGCCCCCCCCCGCCTTTAAAGTGGCTCACCTACCATTTTATTTATTTTTTTCCCGCCCCAATCGACCGATATTCAGGTCTTTAACATTTCTTCCCCAGTCGGGGCAGTGTATTGGGGCGGCTGTGGGTCGGAAGTGCGCTGGGAGCGGAGCGGACGTCACTCAGAGTCATCAGCGCCACGCTGACACGTCACAACATCCCTCCCCGCCCTTCAGTTAAAGGGGCGGGCCGCTGCGAGCTCTGCAGCCGCGTTAGTGGCACCCACTGGCCGCCAGGGAGGGTTTCGGCCGGGCCAGCGACCCGGTACCCAAGAGGGGGTGTGGGGCTGCCTGTTGGTGGCCCGGCCGAACCCGTAGCCGCCATTGTTGGGCCAACCTCGGAGTTGCCCGACAATTCAAATAAAATGGCTGCCATGGCAATGCACCCTCCCCTTTAAGGGCAGACGCGCCGCCCAGCCATAAGAAGCCTCCCGCCGGGGAAAGCTGTCGGGGGCACCGAGCGGCTGTTGATCCTCTCCCGCGGGGCAATTTCCCACGCGGGTTGGAACGGGGTCGGCACTGGTCGGTGGGGGTGGGGTCGCTGCGTGCCCGTCGGGATGGTGACGAGCGCTGCTGGGAAAAACACGGAGGGCAACTTATGAAATGTCGGTGACTCCGCGCCGACTCAGGGTGAGTTATCATCGACCCATTATCGACCCGTGGTCACGGCTCTTACAGAAAGGGGGGATTTCGGACCCCCTACTCTTTGATGCAACAGCAGGAGGCTCTGACACAGCTGGCCAAGCAAAGCCCCCCCACTCTGCCGATGGCAGAGAATGAATCCTGGACTCTTGGCTGTCTCCAGGAGTGACCTTCTCACAAGGGTATGGAACGTCTGACATTGCACTTAAAACAATCCTCCGGTTGAATTGGTCCATAATTGTAACAGTCCAGGGTGATCTGCTGGACTAGTGTCGATCGCCTGGATGGGTCGGAGAGGAATTTTCCCAGATTTTTTCCCCCAATTGGCCTGGGTTTTTTCTGTTTTTTACCTCTCCCAGGAGATCACATGACTCCGGTTGGGGTGGAGTGCAGAATGTTTCAGTATAAGGGGTGTCGCAGTTGTGTGGGGTGGACTGGTTGGGCTGGGTGCTCTTTACCTTTCCGTCATTGTTCATTGTTCATAGGTTTATATGTAACCTTTAGGCCTGCTGACCGAGGGCCGTGCGGCTCTTTGTCGGCCGGCGTGGACACGATGGGCCGAAATGGCCTCCTTCTGCGCTGTAAATTTCTATGTTTCTACAACATTTCAAGTCACTGTTCTTGAATAGATTTCCATGCTGCAGGCTTATTGTTGACACAAACACTAAATCTAGCATTACAGAAATATTATGAGTTAAAAAATTCAGCTCTGGTAATCCAGGCAAAACCCAATTCATTACACTGTGTTCAGGAGGACATGAAAGGTCCCATTTACTATTCAAAACAGAGCAGGGCATTTTCCTGGTATCCTCGCTAAAATTCCTCGCTCACTAACATCACCAAAAGCAGACTAACTGGCCATTCATTTCACGTGTGGGATCGCCTCGATGGGTTGGAGAGGAATTTCACAGATTTTATTTTGCCAAATTGGCCTCGGTTTTAAATCCGTTTTTTTTTTGCCTCTCCCAGGAGATCGCATGGTTTGGGGTGGGGTGGGAACGTGGGGTGTACATGTTGTGATACACAAGGGATCGCAATTGTGGGGGACAGGCTCGATGTACCAGGTGGTCTTTACCTGTCCGTCATTGTCCGTATGTTGCTGTGCACAAAATGGCTGCCCCCTTTGTCCATTTATCAACAATCACTGCAGTGTTTTTGAGATATTTCTGAGAGACACAATAAAGTCCTATACGATACAATTCTTTCTATTCTTTTCATTTTATGATAAATACATGTCTACCTGAAAGAATGAAACATATTTAATGCAGGGGGGTGGTGGGGGAGAGGGGAGGATTTTAACCCCATCATGACGGCTGGGAGAGGGTCAGAGAGGATGAGGATAGAAATGTTAAAATGGATAACGTGGCCCCAACCCGCCATGAACACGGCTGCCGCCATTTTTACTGCGGCAGATTGTGTGGCACGTCTCATTATAATATTTAAATCCGCCTCCCACAGTGCAGTCGGGAGCCTAATTTAAATTTAACACTGGCTGGCTGGGTTACCCAGAGGTGGGGAAACCCGGCAGCTAATGGTAAATGCTTTTTATTACAATGTTTGAGAGCCAGGAGGAGCGCGAGTGTTCCCCGCCCAGCCCCGCCATTCTGCTGCCCACAACACCTCCTTCAAACCAGCAACCCCCAGCCTTCCTCCCCGTGATCTCCCCCTCCCATTGTCCCTCCCAATTGCTGGTCCGACCCCCTCCTCCCGCCCCACGATCTCGCTCTGCATTGTTACAAAAGCAAAATACTGCGGATGCTGGAATCTAGAATAACACCAGAAAATGCTGGAAATCTCAGCGGGTCAGGCTGCATCTGTGGAGAGAAAGCTTTTTATTTCACTGCTTGTCTCTCCACAGATGCTGCCTGACCTGCTGAAATTTCCAGCATTTTCTGTTTTTATTCTCGCTACATTCCCCCTCACGATTGCCGGTCTGACCCTTCTCCTGCCAGCCCCACGATCTCTCCCTCCAATCCCCCTCAAGATTGGCGCCTGCCTCCTCCGTTGCCCGGGACTATCTCCGACACTCCACGGCTGCGACCATCTGATGCTGGCTTTGCCCCCTGGCAGCCTGTCAATCTGGCCGGCTGTTGGGCAGGAAACAGAGTGAAAAAAAAAATGATAATAAAGTCCTGTCATTAAATTGGGCAGGACCTCCACGTTCCTGGGATTACTTGTCTTTCCTGCTGCTAACGTACTCCCCCACTTCCTCCCCATAAATATCGGGACCACGTGACAGACTTGTCATTTACTGTGCCTTGATTCTAGTTGATACGAACAGAGCGGCCGCAAAGAACAGCGACGATAGAAATTTCTTGCGAGGGATTGACAGCATGTGACCTTGCTTCAAGCAAACATGTCGGTGGAAAAAGCACTGGTTTCCCATTTAACATTCAGTATGGCTCAATGTGTTTTTAATAGGTACACCAGCAATCTAAATTCAGTCTTTCCAAATGACAAAGATCATGCAGACAAATCAATGATAATGAAAATGACAGACAACATTTGTGTTACTAATTGTATTACCTGGCAATGCAAGTTTTAGTCTGCTATGGACAAACCAATATTACTGGCAAAGAAGCAGAGGGAATTCATGTATGAGACAGTCCCGATGGGACTGAAATAGTCAGGCGAACAAAATTAACAAAAAGTGAGGGTGCTTGTTTTTTTGGGCTGAATGCAACATATAAAAGTGACATGGAATCATGGCCAGTGGCAAGTGTCTGAACATTTCCATTGACAGGGTAGATGCAGAGAGGATGTTTCCCCTCGTGGGGGAATCTAGAACTCGGGGGCAGAATCTCAGAATAAGGGGCCGTCCATTTAAAACAGGAATGAGGAGGAATTTCTTCTGTTAGAGGGTCATGAATCTTTAGAATTCTCTGCCCAGAGATCCAAGGACGCTGGGTCGTTGAATATATTTAAGGTGGAGATAGACAGATTTTTGAGCCAAGGGTGTCAAGGGTGATGGGGAGCGGGCAGGGAAGTGGAGTTGAAGCCAGGATTGAATCAGCCATGATCTGACTGAATGTCAGAGCAGGCTCGAGGGGCCTAATGGTCTATCACATTACAACAGTGACTACACTCCAAAAGTACATTGGCTGTAAAGCGCTTTGAGATGTCCGTGGTCGTGAAAGGCGCTATATAAATTCAAGTCTTTCTTTCTATTAATCTTGTTTTTTCTCAAGGAAACATTCCTAAATTATATCAGGTCAGGCCTGGGTCTTCAATGCTCTAAGAAAACAATTAATAAATGTTTTTAATGCATAGCTTATCCCGATTGAGGAATCTGTCAATACATTGTGCAGTCTTTGGTATTTAACAATGACTAATGCTACGCCCTACATATCACTGTACCAACAAAGTTTGTCGCCAACAAACTGTGGGCTGAATTTTTAATCTCTGTG
Organism: Pristiophorus japonicus; assembly: GCF_044704955.1. NCBI lineage: Eukaryota > Metazoa > Chordata > Chondrichthyes > Pristiophoridae > Pristiophorus > Pristiophorus japonicus. The sequence goes on from NC_091986.1 coordinate 3,939,256, forward strand.
TTCTGCCATGTCTGCAGAACACAAGTCACACAAGACAGATTTTCAGATGGATTTCATGCAAATGGTGCAAAGGTACTGCTGCAACACTGGGGAATTATCTCAGTGATACAGAGCCTGAGGGTGGTAGTAATCGTGTGAGGTGAGCGCAAAGCACTGAATTGAAGGGTTCTGTGGGTCACTGTACCAAAAAAAAGAATTTGAAACATTTTTGGGGATGATCTTCCTGTAGATTCCATTAAAAATGTTGGCTAATGCGTGAAGGAAAGCCTACCCAGACTACCAAAGAGCTCTGATGCATCAAACCCACTGGACCACCAGGGAACACACATATTACACCACCACAAATGGAACCAATTTTTCTTGTCAGCCACCCGACGGTTCCAAGTGAATCCTTTCTCTCTCTCTTGAGGTCGCCCCAGCAGCTGCCTGGCAAACAGAGATGTCAGGATCAAAAAGATGAACTTGCTTTAAAATTAAAGTAACGACTTGAACGGATGCAATTGTGTAAAGGAGCTTTATTGCTTCATTTTTTGGGGGGAGGGGGTGGAATTAACTTGATTGTTGGTGCAATAATGTACTCATTCTTTGTGAGGGGGGGTCATTGTTCATTTTTTTTTCTGGGCAATCAAGTCGAGTTAATTCACTGCTTTGAAAGCTCTGAGATTTTTTTTATCAACTGTGATGTGTCTCCTGTGAGCAGCTGTCACCGGGGCAACCAGATTGTGATATTATGTCGAGCCTACACCCCCTCAAGCACTGGCACAGTTACCGTTCACAGAGACCGCAATGACAATACCTGTGAACTGCCGGTTACGTCTGCAAGATCCTACAAATCCCCTGGGAGGACAGACACACCAACGCTAGTGTCCTCGACCAGGCCAACATCCCCAGCATCGAAGCACTGACCACACTCGACCAGCTCCGCTGGGCAGGGCCATATTGTCCGCATGCCAGACACGAGACTCCCAAAGCAAGCACTCTACTCGGAACTCCTTCACGGCAAACGAGCCAAAGGTGGGCAGAGGAAACGTTACAAGGACGCCTGCAAAGCCTCCCTGATAAAGTGCAACATCCCCACCGACACCTGGGAGTCCCTGGACAAAGACCGCCCTAAGTGGAGGAAGAGCATCCGGGAGGGCGCTGAGCACCTCGAGTCTCGTCGCCGAGAGCATGCAGAAACCAAGCGCAGGCAGCGGAAGGAGCGTGCGGCAAACCAGACTCCCCACCCACCCTTTCCCTCAACCACTGTTTGCCCCACCTGTGACAGAGACTGTAATTCCCGTATTGGACTGTTCAGTCACCTGAGAACTCACTTTTAGAGTGGAAGCAAGTCTTCCTCGATTTCGAGGGACTGCCTATGATGATGAAGATGATGATGATGTCTGCAGCCAATGTCAACCGGGCTGTGCTAAATGTGTGGAAGATCACAGCGCAAAACTCAGAACATACCTTCATCTAGAATAAAAGCTCCAGCAACAGACTTCAGCAAAAATTCCGCTAAGTTATGCAGAACTGAGAGAGAAAGAAAACATGGGGGCATAGATTTAAAGTAAATGGTGGGGCGGTATAGAGGGGATTTGAGGGGAAATTTCTTCACCCAGAGGGTTGTGGGAGTCTGGAACTCACGGCCTGAAAGGGTGGTAGAGGCAGAAACCCTCACCACATTTAGAAAGTACTTGGATATGCACTTACAGTGCTGTAACCTACAGGGCTACGGACCAAGAGCTGGAAAGTGGGATTAGGCTGGATAGTTCTTTCACGGTCGGTACGGACACAATGGGCGGAAATGGCCGCCATTCCGTGCTGTAAATTCCTACGATGATTCTTTGATTCTATAACCCGTAACTCAAGCAAGAAGACTGTCAATAGCAGTTAAAATTACTGCAGTTACAGTTAAATTATATTAGTATTAAATTAAAATGTGTTATTGTAAAGTTAAATTGTTTAAAATTACTGTAGAGTTTTAATTGTTGAAGTGCTTTAATATTCATTAAAGTGTTAAACAACAGGTCATTCATGTTTAAGTTTGAGTATTTAAGTTTCAGTGGCCAGTTTGAATTTGCTCGTCCCACATCCTTGTTTATCGAAGAAACATGCATGGTGCCATCTGGATTAACAAGTTAAGACTGTAAGGTATGTTCATTCCTTGTGGGCTTTCTAGATTTAAAGGATTATGGAACTGACATCCAAGTGTAGAAGGCCCTGCTTCTGTTCAACATCATGTGGATCAGTGGACAGGACAGTGAGCACGGTATAATGGGTGGGATTCGAGGTGGTTTAAAATTGTTGCCCTGACAAACCAGCAAGAGCAAAACTAAGCTTGCAATTATTCATTTGAAAATATAGAATTTTATTTTCCAGATTCTCAGTGGTAGAACAATATTAATGATTCCACTATCAATGCTGAACTTACTCATCCAGCTCTTTTAAATGCTGGATTAACTTTCAGTTGATGCATATATCCAAATAGATCTGGGCAGCAGCAGCATCTGTTACTACTGAGATGAAACCACTTCCACACTATTTAAGTCAAATAGAAGAAATAAGGAAAAAGCAAAAATGCCTGTCAAAATCATTACAATATAAAAAGATAAAATGTACCAAAAAAAATGGTGTTCAAATGTACGCTGGTTTGAAATGAGATCATCCATTAAAGCCTTACTGTAGCCGCACACTGGGAAGGTGCTGGAGGTGGCATAGGGTGTGGGGAGGACTGGCCTTGTTTCTGGCCCCTCTTGAAAAACATTTGAGCTAACTGCAAACATTAAACATTGGTTTTCTGCGATGAGAGGCAGAGTTTTACAGACCAGGAGGGTCTTAAGTTCAACCCCTCTTTTCTGAATTAACTGACTTCATGCTGGGCAGCAACTACAGACCTCAGCCCCTTCCGAGGAATTCAGAAATTGGCCTGGATTCCCGCTCCTGATTCCTACCCAGTGACCCCTGTTGCATATGTTCATGTGTCGATGTCAGATAAAAATGGTACAGGGCCAAGTCCCCTGTTGTCAAGTGGTCTGCCAACACTGAGGGCTCGAAATCTGGTCCCGCCGTGTTTGAGGCGGTGACACGGGCCGAGCGCTGAATTTACCGCCGGGCGGTAGGTGCTGTCTCAAACTGCAAAGTTCAGTTTTACCGCCCAAAGGTGAGAGAGCAGCGCTAAAGGTGTCATTGCACACTCACCCTCGAGCGCTAACGATGTGGGAGCTCAGGAGGCCAACCGAATTCCCCCACGGGAGGCTGCCCGCACGCCAGATGGAAAAAAATGAAAATAAAAAGTTCCCCACACTTCCCTCACCCACACCCACACTTCCCCCCTGGTCCCATTAATATATAAACGCTAAAAAAATAAACATAGCCACTGACCTTGCTCCCTGGACGCTCCCGCCTCGGATCCCCGATGTCCCAGCACCTTTCCCTGGTTGTACGGACGCCTGCCGGTAAGGTCACCGCACTCACCGAATATCGCCGCTGCGGCGGCAGCAAGGGGGCGGTGCACGCTCGATGACATCTCCACATGGGTGGCGACGCCCCCACCGCCCGACTAAATTTACCGCGAGCCCAGGAACCGCCGATGGTAAGGACTTAGCTGCCTGTTGGCCGCGCCTCTCTGGCGGTAACGGTCAGCGTAAGAACCCGAATTTTGACCCCTTACTGTCACACTAAAATGTTAATTCCTTGGACCATGGACGAGAGGGTGCCTGACTCCGCTGGAAATGTACTCCGCCACAAACTCAACATGTTGAGAAGGGGAAGGGAGGAGGAGAGATGAAAGGCATTGTGAAGGTCTGCACCCAGATAAGATGAGGCCTACACATTCCAATCATCCATGAAACCAAGTGAGATAATTGCATCTGGTTTTAACATTACAGAGAAGCTGAATGCAAATGGACAAGTGTCCGTCATTGAGGCCTGTTAACTATTGAGGCCTAGCAACCGGGGGCTGGTGGTGATTGGACAAAATGGGACTCTCCCATAACTTTTACTTACACCCCAACTCGCAAAAACTATATCATAAAAACACAGACGGCATATTTTAGCAGGTTTATGTCTCATATAACAGACACATTTTTGTGTTTCTGTCGATAGTCTGCCACTACTTAGACTGCCAGGAAATCTTACACCAATTAAAAGTATTAAGAAAACAAGTTCTCTGATTGTTCACTGCCTACTGTGAAAATCATCGTGGCGCATCCAGAAATCGACGGGAGCCCAAGGAAGCTCCGTCCAGAGGGGGCGTCCCACAGGAAGAAGTCAAGTGCCAGGTGAGAGCGCAGTGGATTGCTGCTGCTGCCTTGATGCTGATTCCATGGTATAAAGGTTGTATGTATTGCTGGAGGCTATCTTCATACTTGTGTAAACACTTGTAACACTGTGTGCAATGTTAAGTCATTAAAGGTAACTTTGATTGATTAATTAATATACAGAGTAGTGTGACTTCCTTTGGCTGGCTCGTGTTCAGGCCCATGAATCTCTGGATATCTGTATCCCTACGCTATTTCTTATTAATCCTTTTCAGATGTTTCTGACATTTTGATTAAGGGAATACCAAGTTCTAAATAACTCATCTCTTGTTACCTGCCAACAGATAACACGGTGCTATTGTTATATGTGCACTGTCATTTAATTGACTTTACAGGGGGGTGAAATTAGACCTCATTTCATCTATTTTCCAGGCGGAAAGAGATCCAATTTAGGGGGCCAACCTTTCACGCTCATACAGCATCAGAAACAGGCCGATGTGGTATTGGTTTGTGCACTGTAGAAGGAGCCACGTATCACGACGGACAGGGTCGGGACCCAAGAACCTCGATCTCACGTACCTCCCTGCTGACCACTATCTCTGGCAGACCAGCCTGTGATGCACCCACCATGGAGAGGGCACTCGTGCCTTAGGCTCCAGTATGGTCAAGCAATGAATAGATTAGCCTAAGGAATTCGTTGTTTATTTAACATCAAGTTTCTCCAAATAAAAAGAATCTAATTTCAGGTGGCTGAGTTGAGCAAAAGGCAAACATATAACGGAGCAGTTTACGAGCACAACAGCAACATAAGCAAAAATAGATAAGCTCACCGACAATCAATCTATTGTCCGCCAAGCAGACAGCAAAAGATAATCTGCCGCTGGTCATCAGCAGTTAAGGGTCCTAAACCCCTATTGTTCATCGGCACCCAAGGTTTAGCGGCTATTATCCATCTTTTGGATGAGACGTTAAACCGAGGCCCCGTCTGCTCTCTCAGGTGGACATAAAAATCCCACGGCACTATTTCGAAGAAGAGCAGGGGAGTTATCCCCGGTGTCCTGGCCGATATATATCCCTCAATCAACATAACAAAAACAGATTATCTGGTCATTCATCATCATAGGCAGTCCCTCGGATCGAGGAAGACTTGCTTCGACTCTTAAAATGAGTCTTTAGGTGGCTGAACAGTCCAATACGAGAACCACAGTCCCTGTCACAGGTGGGACAGACAGTGGTTGAAGGAAAGGGAGGGTGGGACTGGTTTGCCGCACGCTCCTTCCGCTGCCTGCGTTGGATTTCTGCATGCTCTCGGCGACGAGACTCGAGGTGCTCAGTGCCCTCCTGGATGCACTTCCTCCACTTAGGGCGGTCTTTGGCTAGAGACTCCCAGGTGTCGGTGGGGATGTTGCACTTTATCAGGGAGGCTTTGAGGGTGTCCCTGTAGCATTTCCTCTGCCTGCCTTTGGCTCGTTTGCCATGAAGGAGTTCCGAGTAGAGCGCTTGCTCTGGTCATTATCACATTGCTGTCTGTGGGAGCTTGCTGTGCGCAAATTGTCTGCCGCATTTCTCACATTACATCAGTAACTACACTCCAAAATATTTCATTGGCTGCAAAGCACTTTGGACGTCCAGTGGTCGTGAAAGGCGCTATTTAAATTCAAGTCTTTGTTTTCTAAGGCAGGGGTTCTCAACTCTTTTGCTCTGAGGTCCCCACTTCCCCCCCCCGCCCCGCCCCCCACATCCTCCTCCTGTGTTATAAAAATTCCACGCATCCCTGTAACACAACACATTCTTTTTTAAAGAGTGGCTTGTGATACGTTGTAAAAAAACAGCAACAAGTTCACGCACAGCAAGATCCCACAATAGCAAATCAGATGGATCACCGTATACAATGGGCACCCGAGCTGCAGGCTCACTTCCTGGGGCTTAAATGGTGTATTTTATATCTAAAACCATCCGCCCGCGCCTGGTGTAAGTGATGTCCCTGGCACTCGGACACAAGATCGCGAGTTCCCGGCGGAGGCAGCAGCAGGCAGTTTGATCGGCCGCCCGTGCCCCGCACGGCTCCGCGAACGGCTGCCGCGGACAAGCAGCGGTCAGCCGCATAAAGAACGGAAGGTGAAAGCCAGCCAAACATCCGCTGGCACTCTTCGGTTAATTCTTGGCCCATTCATCATCATCATCATCATCATAGGAAGTCCCTCAGAATTGAGGAAGACTTGCTTCCACTCATGAAATGAGTCCTTAGGTGGCTGAACAGTCCAATACGAGGACCTATCACAGATGGGACAGTCGATGAGGGAAGGGGAGGGTGGGACTGGTTTGCCGCACGCTCTTTCTGCTGCCTGCTCATGGTTTCTGCATGCTCTCGGCGATGAGAGTCGAGGTGCTCAGCGCCCTCCCGAATGCACTTCCTCCACTTAAGGCAATCTTTGGCCAGGGTCTCCCAGATGTCAGTGGGGGTGTTGCACTTTATCGGGGAGGCTTTGAGGGTGTCCTAGTCGCGTTTCCGCTGCCCACCTTTGGCTCGTTTGCCGGGAAGGAGTTTCGAGTACAGCGCTTGCTTTGGGAATCTCATGTCTGCCATGCGGACAATGTGGCTCACCCAACGGAGCTGATCGAGTGTGGTCAGTGCTTCAATGCTGGGGATGTTGGCTTGGTCGAAGATGCTAACATTGGTGTGTCTGTCCTCCCAGGGGATTTGTAGAATCATTGGTGGTATTTCTCCATTACCCCACAAAGCGGATATCAAACGCCACCGATCCGCTTCGGCATTCACCTGATTTCAGCGAGAGAGCTTGCGTTGTGCGGCTGACCAGGAAAAGAAGCCACTGCCAATGGTCACTGACGGATCTGGGGGAGGAGAGGGGTGGGCGCTCCCCTCCCCCACATCAGCGGTGCTGGCAGCTCATCGGCCGAGACTATTGGTGCACTGAACTAAACTCTCCTTTTGCTCTGCAGGTGGGTAAAAGAAAAATATAACATATTGCGAGGTCTCATTCTCAGTAATAAATGGGGAACCACTGACATCGGTAGTAAATACTCTCGCTGTGTGTTCTTTTGGTTGACTCTGCTTGCAAAATGTGATTATTAAAAAGATTGTGGCTGAGAAATTGGATAAGGCCTGAAAACGGGCGCTGTCATGGCCCAGCACTATTAAGCTGCACCAGGTCAAATTGGTCTTGGTAGCACGCAAAATTCGTGCTTAGTCTTATGAACATGATTGTAGTGCTGATCTCAACGCTTAAACCACTGCTCTTTGGCTTACCACTCAACAGCTGGGCCAATATCGAGTGCAGTCTAATTCCTAGTCATCTATGGCCTAGGCTTTGTCCAGTGCTTAAAGGGGAGGTGCTTTGATGCAACAGCAGCTCATTGTTATCCCACCTGGAATTCCATTTGGAAGGAGAATTGAGACCGAAGAGCTGGCCAAGCCTCAGCACGGGGAGAGAGTAAGATGTGTCTTAGATATGGCTCTGGAGGCACTGATGTTGGCTGTGGAGAGGAGGCGGTCTGTCCTCTTCGCACAAACCGCAGGAAGTCATCGGCCCACACATCCAGAAGGCTGTGGCGGGAGATATCTCATTATGTGATGACCAACGAGGTCCCCAGGTCCTCCATGCAACGCTCCAAGAAGTTCAATGACCTCACACGACAGGTCAAGGTGAGTGAAGGCTTCAGCAAATGTCACATCCCACCATCTGCACCCCCAGCCTCTCACACACTGCTCAACGCACCACACCCCCAGCGCTCACCCACCAACAATCTCTGCCTATCACCACTCGCACCTCGCAATCATGGCTTCACTTCACTCTCACAACCTTACCACTGCTGCAACACTCACATCTGCACCTCACACCTTGTCAGCTATTCAACTATGGCAGGCACTTCACCCAAACACACTGCACCACACTCACTGACACACTTCAAAGGGTGGCTCGGGGGCCAGCTCCCTGTGGGCGATTTCGCGTGCGAATTCTACCGAGGACCTTGATGAGGCGGCTTTCAGAAGAAGGGTGATGGGCATGCACAAAACTGCTAGGTGCAATGGCTAGCCTGCCAGAGAGCCACCTGGCAAAGTCAAAGAGCGCGGAGGAGTCCGTCTCCAAAATTGGCCGGAGCTTTGCACAGCGCGGGGATCAAGATTTCTAGGCTGTCATTCACAGCCCTCATGGCCCCCTCCTCCTCCCTCTGTGCACATCTCCTCTTTTTCCCTGCTCTCGCTCAAATACTCGAGTGCAAGGGGGACTGACAATGGAGCCCCCATGACTGTGAGCAAGCCATGAGCAGCAGCCTTTAAATGAGAATGAGGGTGTTCTCCACTTGCCCCAATAACTCCCGTTACCTTAGGACCGTGAAAGAAGTTTAGAAAGCTGCTGGAGGTGTAGGAAGTTCCAGAGAGACAGACAGACTGCAGAAACATGTCCACTGCAAGTAGTTGCTGATGATCCCTTGAAATCCTGCTGCTGGAGCCTCCTTCCTGCCGATCAATACTTGCTCAGCTGGTCACAGCGAAGGCAGGCCGCCAAGTGGAGCCGGGAAGATGAAAATGTCAGAGTGGGCATCAAGTGAGCATTGCACACTCCCTGACGTCACAACCTGCATAATGGACATGGTATTCACGAGCATGGACATCGGCAGTGCTGCTATCCAGCTGAAAAAGGCGGCCACCACTGAACCCACCAGCAGTGGGCAGAAGTGCAGCAGCCGCCATTTTGTCCACGAATCGGGCGGTAATGGTCACCGCGAACCCCCCACCCTGAATTTTTAGCTCTTTATTCTTGAAAAGCGCTGATTTGGCAGCCCCCAGAAACCTTCTCGCGGACCCTCAGTTGACAACTCTTGCTCGCAAATAGACCAGCAACTAAGGTGCATCCGTCCAATCAGGTATTTAGTCTATATACCATTCAGATTCGCAGACCTGCCCCGTCAGATCTTGCAAAGCAACCTCATTGTTAAATTCTCCCAATCTTCTCTGAGTAAGCTGTGTTCTTTTTGTCTCCATCTCGTTATCTCTATTTTCTTCTGAATGTGGTTTTGTTCACTATCCATAGCACCTGGCTAATTATAAGTGGAGGGTCCATTGTGGTTAGAACAGTTTTCAGTTTCAAGAGGAAATGACCAATTAAGAACAAAGGAGCCCACAATAACGCTGCAACAATAGGGATAATATTCTGGAAGAAGGCGGATCAAGTGGCTTAAAGTGCCCTCATTATTCAAACCCATCTTACGATCTTGAGTGACATGTCCACATTTATACACTTATACCTAGTGTAAGCAGCCAAATATAGTATCTGCTGGTGGTAAAGGAAGCACTTATTGTTTGCTCCACAGAGAGAGCAAACTAACTCCCAATTAATCGAGTGCCAGTGAAGTAGAACTGTTCCACTCCCTGTTAGATTCTGGTTAACTCTTAAACTGACAGCTCAGATGAACAGTTTTCAAAAAAGCATTTGGAAAGAGGAAACTGGGATGGCATTCATTTGCAATACTTGGCAGTCTAAACAAGGCCTCTTGAATGTTACCTCTGTAACATCGCCCGTCTCCGCCCATCTGAAACCCTCATTCCTGCCTCTAGACTTGAGCTCCGTTGGGCGGGTCACATTGTCCGCATGCCCGACACAAGACTCCCAAAGCAAGCGCTCTATTCGGAACTCCTACATGGCAAGCGAGCCCCATGTAGGCAGAGGAAACGTTTCAAGGACACCCTCAAAGTCTCCTTGATAAAGTGCAACATCCCCACCGACACCTGGGAGTCCCTGGCCAAAGACTACCCTCAGTGGAGGAAGTGCATCCGGGAGGGCGCTGAGCACCTCGAGTCTCATCGCCGAGAGCATGCAGAAACCAAGCGCAGGCAGCGGAAGGAGCGTTCGGCAAACCAGACTCCCCACCCACCCTTTCCTTCAACCACTGTCTGTCCCACCTGTGACAGAGACTGTAATTCCTATATTGGACTGTTCAGTCACCTGGGAACTAATTTTTAGAGTGGAAGCAAGTCTTCGAGAGACTGCTTATGATGATGACTTGACCATTCTAAAGCACTCCTGGCTGGCCTCCCACATTCTACTCTACGTAAACCTGAGGTCATCCAAAACCCAGCTGCCCTGTGTCCTAACTTGCACCAAGTCCCGCTCAGCCATCACCCCCCGTGATCGACGACCTACACTAGCTCTCGGTTAAGCAACCCCTCGATTTAAAAATTCTCATTCTTGTTTACAAATCCCTCTACGGCCTCGCCCCTCCCTATCTCTGCAATCTCTTAAAGCCTCATAACCCCACAAGATGTCTGCCCTCCTCTAATTCTGCCCTCTTGAACATCCCTGATTATAATCGCTCAACCATCGGTGGCTGTGCCTTCAGCTGCCTGGGCCCCAAGCTCTGGAACTCCCTCCCTAAACCTCTCCGCCTCTCTACCTCTCTTTCCTCCTTTAAGATGCTCCTTAAAACCTACCTCTTTGACCAAGCTTTTGGTCACTTGCCGTAATTTCTTCTTATGTGGCTCAGTGTCAAATTTATTTGTTTTGTCGTAAAACACTGATGTGAAGCACCTCGGGATGTTTCACTACATTAAAGGCGCTATATAAATACAAGTTGTTGTTGTTGAATAATGGCGCTAGCTCCTGGTCTAGGCCCAGAAAGTGGTCTATCCTGAATGTAGTAGGCATCGGGCCTGCTGCGTTCAGGATTACCTGCTCTACATATGACCTAACCAGCATTCCTTAAAGGGAGTGCTGCATGATGCCACCAAAAAGGAAAGTTTATAAAAACACTTCTCTGAATGTATGCATTATGAATTATGATGCATCCAGATGTTTGAAGGCAGCCTCTGGTGACATTAATTACAAAGAGATATTGCGAGAGAGCGAGAGAGAGAGAGAGAGGGGCTAAAAGTTCGACTTGGCCTGAGAATGGGCATGGGATCGTGACGTATGATGGGCCCGCGCCCATTGGAAGTAATTCAGGCAGCATGTGACATTCGTGCTGCTTGCTAATTCTCATTGTGGATGCGTGAGCTCAGCGCGGCGTGCGCTGCTGAGCAGCTGATCGCTCAGAAGGAGGCCGAAGATTGGGAGGAGTTAGCTCCAATTAAAGCTTGCCTCCACCTTTAAAGGCGGACTGCACCTCTGAAAGGCGAGGTGCATTCTGCATTCTACATTCAGCAGCTCCTGGAAGTGCTAGTCATGGCAACTGTCACACAGTAATGGCTCAACAGGGCAGAGAAAGGACACCAAGGCACCAAGCGCAGCACTAGAGGCCTTGGTGAGGGGGGTTAAATGGACGAGACAGGTTATATACCCACTGGGGGGCAAGAGGCCCTCCAGACTCAGTCAGACAAAGGGTGTTAAAAAAACAAGCCTGAAGGCTTTGTGTCTTAATGCAAGGAGTATCCGTAATAAGGTGGATGAATTAACTGTGCAAACATATGTTAACAGATATGATGTGATTGGGATTACAGAGATGTGGCTCCAGGATGATCAGGGCTGGGAACTCAACATCCAAGGGTATTCAACATTCAGGAAGGGTAGACTAAAAGGAAAAGGAGGTGGGGTAGCATTGCTGGTTAAAGAGGAAATTAATGCAATAGTTTGGAAGGACATGAGCTTGGATGATGTGGAATCTATATGGGTAGAGCTGCAGAAAGGGCAAAAAACATTAGTGGGAGTTGTGTACAGACCTCCAAACAGTAGTAGTGATGTTGGGGAGGGCATCAAGGGGTATGGCGAGAAAGCAGGAATGGGGTACTGAAGTTGCATGTTCAGCCATGAACTCATTGAATGGCGGTGCAGGCTAGAAGGGCCGAATGGCCTACTCCTGCACCTATTTTCTATGTTCCATGTTCTATCAAACAGCAAATTAGGGGTGCATGCAATAAAGGTGCAGCAGTTATCATAGGTGACTTTAATATGCAAATAGATTGGGCTAACCAAACTGGAAGCAATACGGTGGAGGAGGATTTCCTGGAGTGCATAAGGGATGGTTTTCTAGACCAATATGTTGAGGAACCAACTAGGGGGGAGGCCATCTTAGACTGGGTGTTGTGTAATGAGAGAGGATTAATTAGCAATCTCGTTGTGCGAGGCCACTTGGGGAAGAGTGACCATAATATGGTGGAATTCTACATTAGGATGGAGACTGAAACAGTTAATTCAGAGACCATGGTCCAGAACTTAAAGAAGGGTAACTTTGAAGGTATGAGGCGTGAATTGACCAGGATTGATTGGCGAATGATACTTAAGGGGTTGACAATGGATGGGCAATGCCAGACATTTAGAGACCGCATGGATGAACTACAACAATTGTACATCCCTGTCTGGCGTAAAAATAAAAAAGGGAAGGTGGCTCAACCGTGCCTATCAAGGGAAATCAGGGATAGTATTAAAGCCAAGGAAGTGGCATACAAGTTGGCCAGAAATAGCAGCGAACCTGGGGACTGGGAGAAATTTAGAACTCAGCAGAGGAGGACAAAGGGTTTGATTAGGGCAGGGAAAATAGAGTACGAGAGGAAGCTTGCAGGGAACATTAAAACGGACTGCAAAAGTTTCTATAGATATGTAAAGAGAAAAAGGTTAGTAAAGACAAACGTAGGTCCCCTGCAGTCAGAATCAGGGGAAGTCATAACGGGGAACAAAGAAATGGCAGGCCAATTGAACAAGTACTTTGGTTCGGTATTCACTAAGGAGGACACAAACAACCTTCCGGATATAAAATGGGTCAGAGGGTCTAGTAAGAAGGAGGAACTGAGGAAAATCGTTATTAGTCGGGAAATTGTGTTGGGGAATTTGATGGGATTGAAGGCCGCTAAATCCCCAGGGCCCGATGGTCTGCATCCCAGAGTATTTAAGGAGGTGGCCTTGGAAATAGCGGATGCATTGACAGTCATTTTCCAACATTCCATAGGCTCTGGATCAGTTCCTATGGAGTGGAGGGTAGCCAATGTAACCCCACTTTTTAAAAAAGAAGGGAGAGAGAAAACAGGGAATTATAGACTGGTCAGCCTGACATCGGTAGTGGGTAAAATGATGGAATCAATTATTAAGGATGTCATAGCAGCGCATTTGGAAAGAGGTGACATGATAGGTCCAAGTCAGCATGGATTTGTGAAAGGGAAATCATGCTTGACAAATCTTCTGGAATTTTTTGAGGATGTTTCCAGTAGAGTGGACAAGGGAGAATCAGTTGATGTGGTGTATTTGGACTTTCAGAAGGCTTTCGACAAGGTCCCACACAAGAGATTAATGTGCAAAGTTAAAGCACATGGAATTGGGGGTACTGTGCTATCGTGGATTGAGAACTGGTTGGCAGACAGGAAGCAAAGAGTAGGAGTAAATGGGTACCTTTCAGAATGGCAGGCAGTGACTAGTGGGGTACCGCAAGGTTCTGTGCTGTGGCCCCAGCTGTTTACATTGTACATTCATGATTTAGACGAGGGGATTAAATGTAGTATCTCCAAATTTGCGGATGACTCTAAGTTGGGTGGTAGTGTGAGCTGCGAGGAAGATGCTATGGGGCTGCAGAGCGACTTGGATAGGTTAGGTGAGTGGGCAAATGCATGGCAGATGAAGTATAATGTGGATAAATGTGAGGTTATCCACTTTGGTGGTAAAAACAGAGAGACAGACTATTATCTGAATGGTGACAGATTAGGAAAAGGGGAGGTGCAAAGAGACCTGGGTGTCATGGTGCATCAGTCATTGAAGTTTGGCATGCAGGTACAGCAGGCGGTTAAGAAAGCAAATGGCATGTTGGCCTTCATAGCGAGGCGATTTGAGTACAGGGGTAGGGAGATGTTGCTACAGTTGTACAGGGCCTTGGTGAGGCCACACCTGGAGTATTGTGTACAGTTTTGGTCTCCTAATTTGAGGAAGGACATTCTTGCTATGGAGGGAGTGCAGCGAAGATTCACCAGACTGATTCCCGGGATGGCAGGACTGACATATCAAGAAAGACTGGATCAACTGGGCTTGTATTCACTGGAGTTCAGAAGAATGAGAGGGGATCTCATAGAAACGTTTAAAATTCTGACACGTTTAGACAGGTTAGATGCAGGAAGAATGTTCCCAATTTTGGGGAAGTCCAGAACCAGGGGTCACAGTCTAAGGATAAGGGATAAGCCAGTTAGGACCGAGATGAGGAGAAACTTCTTCACCCAGAGAGTGGTGAACCTGTGGAATTCTCTACCACAGAAATTTGTTGAGGCCAATTCACTAAATATATTCAAAAAGGAGTTAGATGTAGTCCTTACTACTAGGGGGATCAAGGGGTATGGCGAGAAAGCAGGAATGGGGTACTGAAGTTGCATGTTCAGCCATGAACTCAATGAATGGTGGTGCAGGCTCGAAGGGCTGAATGGCCTACTCCTGCACCTATTTTCCATGTTTCTATGTTTTCTATAGAAGGCAGTGGGAGCAGATGGCTGAAGCGGTAACTGCCAGCAGTCTTGCCCGAGGATCTGGATTTAGTGCTGAAAAGAGTTCAATGATCTCACTCGAGTAGTCAAGGTCAGTGAATGCATCTTCAAACACCATATCCAACCAACTGCACACTAGCCTTACACACTGCTCAATGCACCACACCCCCATCACTCAATCGCCAACAATCTGTCCCTCACAATCATAGCTTCACCTCACGCTCACATGCTTACCACTGTTGCAACACTCACACCCACAACTCACACTGCTGGCTATTGAACCATGACAGGCACATCACCCACACACAATGCACGACACTTATTGACACATTGCAGGGCGAGGTGGCTCACAATCACGGACAGCAGTAGTTAAACGGCGGGATGTTGGGAGGGGGGGGTGGGGAGAGCGGAGGTGGGAGCCTGCATATTCTTACCCAGCTGGAGAGGACGGTGCTTGACATTATTGGAGGAGCCGACACTGAGGCTGTGGCGATTGGCGAGACTGACACCATTGACGATGGTGGTGCGCTCGTACCTAATCATCCTTCTCACATCCCACTCGCCCCTCATCCCACAATCTCTTCTCACTCACAAGCTACTGATGGTGTAAGCATGCACGTCTTGCTTTCGCCCTCTCATCTCACAACAACCCGGCCCTTGTCCCCTTCTCCTTCAGATACCCGAGAACTCCAACCAGCCCAGCCAGTGCAGGAGGAGCAGGAGGAGAGTGATGGAGAAGAGGAGACAATCACTCGATCTGACACTCCCCGTCACCAGCTCAGATACCGGCACTGCGCGAAGTTTAGAGGGTAGTATAGAGGCGGGATCGGCATGTGGTGAGACACCGGACTCAAGTGGCCTGCGGCCAGGGCAGGGGACTCAGAGGAGGACCTGATGAGGTGGCCCATGGAGGAAGGGTGATGCACACAGAAACGCTTGGTGCATTGGCAGGCCTGCCAGAGAGCCTGCGGCCCCTGTCAAGTTCCATGGAAGGCTCCAGCTCCAACCTTGCACAGTGGTTTGCGCAGAGCTTGGAGCCCGTGGTTTGCAGGATGGAAGTGATGGGTAACCCCTTTAGAGCACTCGTGGAGCCAACCATGATGCAGGGTCTGATTGCTTTGCAGCACAAGCGGAAGTGGCCCAGCATCTGAGTGCTGCAGTGGAGTTCAGACTGCTGCCATCGTGGCTGCGTTTACCAGTGTGGAAAGTGTTATGTATGGAGAAAGAGTCAGACTGAACACTGTGAGCTCAAAGTAAAGTGTGACCGTAGTCTTTTATTGCAGGTCTCCAGAGTGCCTCTCCAACCTGTGAAGCCTTCTTAAATACCTGTGCTCCCAAGGGATTATGGGATCCCTTGGGACTCCAGAGGATGAGCCCTCTGGTGGCTGTACAGAGTAAATACAAGTTCACATATGTAACAGAAAGGGGCTGGCAGGGTCTCTCAGCAGCCCAGCAATCCATCCGCCAACAGATTACTCGGATTGCTGAAGCACCGCCCCCTTGCTGTTGACGGGTAACCAGCCCAGACTGCTGCCGCCCAGGCTGAGATGGTGCAGTCTGCAGCCGGGCCTTCTAGGCCCAGAGCTGCTCGAGGTCATCCTGTAAGGCCATCTGCAGTCTCCCCCACTGAATGTCAGCAGCCTTCCACCAGCCATGCTGTAGACACTGGGGTAGTACCACGTAGGAGCACTGGGACAGGCAAAGGCAGACATGAAGGGAATTCACAAGGGTGAGTAAGTGAGTTTTGTTGTGATCGAGGAGGACTTGCTTCCACTCTTGGAATGAGTCCTTAGGTGGCTGAACAGTCCAATACGAGAACCACAGTCCCTGTCACAGGTGGGACAGATAGTCATTGAGGATAAGGGAGGGTGGGACTGGTTTGCCGCACGCTCCTTCCGCTGCCTGCGCTTGGTTTCTGCATGCTCTCGGCGATGAGACTCGAGGTGCTCAGCGCCCTCCCGGATGTTTTTCCTCCACTTAGTGCGGTCTTTGGCCAGGGACTCCCAGGTGTCAGTGGGGATGTTGCTCTTTATCAGGGAGGCTTTGAGGGTGTCCTTGAAACGTTTCCTCTGCCCACCCGGGGCTCGTTTGCCGTGAAGGAGTTCCCAGTCGAGCGCTTGCTTTGGGAGTCTTTGGAAGGCATTGGATTGAATGATTTCTCAAGGTGGTTTGAAATGTTTCTTTTGCGTGGGCTTTCATTTCAGCATTGGGCGAAGAGGAGAGGACACTGTGATGTTCTGTGACAGAGGGACGGTGAGGTGGGGAAGTGTTGAGCAACAGGGATCTGGGGTTTCATTCAGGGGATCAGCCTCTTTCTCTTATTCCTCCTGCAGTACTCACCGGAGTGGGTGTCCCAATTCGTGGAGCTCTGCTGCATCAGCACGGAACGTGGTGGCAATGCTGCACCCAAATGGCGGAGGATGCAGCAGAGCTCCACGAATTGGGACACCCGTTCTGGTCAGTACTACAGGCCCTTTGATGGTCTCCACTGGGCCACCGGGGGTGAAGGGTGCCGTGGCCGCGGTCCTGCACCGAAACGCAGTGTGCCGGGCTGCACCATGGCGGCCCGGACCCCGCGACATCGCTGCACAACCGCCCGAGCGGTACGTGGCTGGAAGAAAAAAAAGCAATGGCGGCACGCGGCTCAGCGCACTTCCCCCTTCAACATTCGGCCTGCGATGGGTGCGCGGCCCGGTTCGTGACCCGTGAGGCCGACGCGGACATCGCCCACGGGCCGCCGCCTCACCGGCCGCCGCTCAACTGCCGCCGCGGGGCGGAAAGGGGTCGGCGAGCACGGTGATTACATCATCGCTGGAGGCGCAGCGGCCCGGGGTGATACTGGATTTGTGCCTCCGCTGACTCCCGCTCAATTTCGCGTCAGCCGGTCGCGCCCCTCTTCCCCTGCCCGAAAACCCCGTTAGTTCCCGGAGGCGCACACACAATGGAGGAATTTCGGCCCGCGGAATCCTTTTGTATCTTGGTCCTCAGCAAAGGGCAGCTCTCTGGGGAGGGATTGTTGTTTACTCATCAGTTCCTCCTGCTCACTGTGATTCACTCAGTGATATCCCCTCTATCAGTGGTGCCCTTGTCCTGAGTGAATGTATCTGGGCCAGTGCCTCAATAACTAACTTGCCATGAAGGACCAGGTGCATGAGGTGTGTGAAGGTTCCCTCCGGATATGTGGAGCTTCTTGTCTGATGCTTCTTTCTGTAAACTTTTGTTCTGGACAAAAAGGACATTGATTTTGGGAGGAGCTTTCTGACAAGGTTGGGCAGAAGATGTGACTGAGCAATAGCAGGAGTCACCAGATTGTCTGTCGACAACAACAGTTCACAGTTCTGTCGACGCTCCAACCCATTACCAAACTGGACCCCCAACTTCTCCATCTCCCACAGTCAGGTGCTGGCAATGCAATAATCTCTTCATTTTACACTCAAACATTGCAGAAACTGAGACATGGGAGAGTGGAATAGTAGAATAGTAGGATTACATGGGTGAGTGGAAGTCAGTTTACTGATAATCTCAGGAAAATCCAAGCAATAAACTTGTCTATCATAAATGCCACAAAGAAGTGAGTCCTTGCTGTGGGAAAGAACTAGTCTATTCGATTTTTGTTCCTCCTATCTCCAAGGATAGTGTCCCACTGCCACAAAGTGCTTCTGGTCGCTATCGAGCTGAAGATCAGTGACCATAATAAGAACATAAGAAGCAGGAGTCGGCCATACGGCCCCTCGAGCCTGCTCCACCCTTCAATAAGATCATGGCTGGTCATCGACCTCAACTCCACTTTCCCATCCGATCCCCATAGCCTTTGATTCCCCTAGGCTCCAAAAATCTATCGATCTCAGCCTTGAATATACTCACCGATTCTGCATCACTCTGAGTGAAGAAGTGTCTCTTCACCTCAGCTTTAAATGGCCGACCCCTTATCCTGAGACAGTGACCCCTGGTTCTAGACACTCCAGCCCGGGGGAAACAACCTCTCAGCATCTACCCTGTCGATCCCCCTCACAATCTTATATGCTTCAATGAGATCACCTCTCATTCTTCTAAACTCCAGAGAGTTATAGGCCCATTCTACACAATCTCTCATCATAGGACAACGCTCTCATCCCAGGAATCAATCTAATGAACCATTGTTGCACCGTCTCCAAGGCAAGTCTATCCTTCCTCAGATAAGGAGACCAGAACTGTGCACAGTACTCTAGGTGTGGTCTCACCAGGGCCCTGTACAATTGCACCGAGACTTCCTGGGGCCGAAATTGCCCCCTGCCCCAAACGGGGTTCATTTACCGTTTACATTTTTTCCCTCTCTGCTCCAATCCATGGTGTGGAGAGTAGAGCGATATTCAGCTCTTTAATGTTATTGTGTGTCGGTGCGGTGTCCCGAGCTGCAGAAGGGTCGTCGGGTCGGGTCGGGTGCTGCTCCGAGTCATCAGCGCCGCTGCTTAAATTACCTTCTAAAAATTTATTTTTCTGTACTTTAAAAGTCTTACGCTGATAACAGCAAGCCTTACGCCTGCTTTTATCAGTCGTAAGAATTTCACGGGCATTCAGTGGGCAGGAGTTGGGTAAATAGCCCGATTCTCCGCCCACGGAGACTCTTTATCTTCGGTGCAGTGGATCTGTCAGGGGGATTCTTGACAGATCGCAAGTCCTGGATTTAGGCGCGTGCGCTTCGCAGACCTCAACCCTACCAGCAAGTGCGCACCTGGTTTTTGATTGATTTCAGGTGTTTGTGTATATTTTTTAAGTGATCCCTGTCATGTTTGTAACCTTGACATAACTGTAACCAATATGTAACAACATTGTACACTGTATACAACTGTGAAATACACACCTTGACCACAGGGGGTGAACTTGTGGGAGACCCTCCTTACCTGGTCAGCCAGGTACTTAAAGGGAGGTTCCACACAGGCTCAGCACTCCTTGGTCCGGGGAATAAAGGTGCAGGTCATGAGTGACCTTGTCTGCAGTATATGCCTCGTGTGAATATGTTCTAGAGTTGAGAACTCTACATCTGCCGATGAGAAATGGGAATCACTGAACCACAAGGATGGCCACCGGTAGCACAGAGGAACGTTACTGTGTGGGTGAGGACTGGGATGGTTTTGTGGAGCGACTCCAGCAGACCTTTGTCACGAAGGACTGGCTGGGAGTGGAAGCGGCTGATAAGCGGAGGGCGCATCTACTGACAAGCTGCGGGACAAAAACGTACGCGCTGATGAAAGACCTGCTTGCACCTGTCAAGCCGGCCGACAAGTCCTTCGAAGAGCTCAGCCAGCTGATCAGTGAACATCTGAAACCGGCGAGCAGCGTACACATGGCCTAGCACCGGTTCTACACATACCGGCGTCGGAAAGAGAAAAACATCTCAGACTTCGTTGCAGACCTGAGACGCTTGGCCAGCTTCTGTAAGTTCACAGACACCTGCAGGGGGGAGATGTTAAGGGATTTTTTCATTGAGGGCATTAGTCATGCCGGTATTTTCGGGAAGCTTATTGAGGACAAAGACTTGACTTTGGAAAGGGCAGCTTTGATAGCTCAGACCTTCTTGGCGGGGGAAGAGGAGACCAAGATAATTTACGCAAGCAGCCCTGGTTTTAATGTTGCGATGAACCAGGGAGTTAATGTTGTAAAAGTGATACAGAACCCCGCAGGCAGGCAAGGGCAATTCGACACCGCCCAGGCAGGCAGGCAAAGGCAATTCGACACCGGCCAGACAGCAACAGACTCTAGGGTGGGTCAGCAACAGAGACAAAGGCAGGAGGATCGGCAGTCCACGCCATCAAGAGGAACAATGCATCCCGTGATGGGACAATTGACACCCACCACCAGAGTGCTTAGAAACAACCAAGGGGACAATCAGAGAGGAATGCCTGGTAACAGCCCCTTTGTGAACAACAATCTCAGCCAATGCTGGAGATGTGGCGGTAGACATACTGCTAAAAGCTGCAAGTTCCAGCAGTTCACCTGCAGGAATTGTAATGCCAGAGGACATTTGGCTAGAATGTGCCGAAAGGCTGCAGCGAGGCTAATCTATGAAACAGAGGAATCAGACAAGGGGTCTGCAATGCAGGATGATGCCTGGGGCAAAGCCATGGATGCTGAGGTTCAGAGGGTTCATGTGTCTGACGTCCGCAGCTCATACACCAAAACGCCACCCATGATGATGAAAGTTTTATTGAATGGCATCCTGGTGCGCATGGAGCTGGATACGGGAGCTAGCCAGTCACTTATGAGCATCCAACAACTTGAGAGACTATGGCCACACAGAGCTAGCAGGCCCAAACTGGAACGCATTGACACGCAGCTACGCACATACACCAAATAAATCATCCCAGTGCTGGGCAGTGCAAACCTGGTGGTAACACACAATGGATCACAGAACCGCCTACCACTCTGGGTTGTTCCGGGAAATGGCCCCACGCTTTTGGGAAGGACCTGGCGAGTCGAGATGAACTGGAAATGGGGGATGTGCATGCCATTTCGTCTGTGGAGCGAGGTTCATGCTCGCAGTTCCTACAAAAATTCGGGTCACTGTTTCAACCTGGTGTCGGAACGTTCAAGGGGACCAAAGTAGTGATACACATCACCCTGGATGCCAGACCAGTGCACCACAAAGCCAGAGCGGTGCCGTATGTGATGCATGAGAAAATTGAGAGTGAATTGGACAGGCTGCTCAGAGAGGGCATAATTTTGCCCGTTGAATTCAGTGACTGGGCAAGTCCCATCGTTCCTGTCCTCAAAGCAGATGGCTCGGTCGGGATCTGCGGCGACTACAAAGCCACCATCAACCGAGTATCGCTGCAAGACCAATACCCGCTCCCGAGAGCGGAGGACCTTTTTGCCACGCTGGCAGGTGGCAAGCTGTTCACGAAGTTAGACCTCACTTCGGCCTACGTGACTCAGGAGCTGGCTGAAGAATCCAAGCTTCTGACCACCATCACGACACACAAGGGACTATTCATCCACAACAGGTGTCCATTTGGCATTCGTTCAGCGGCCGCAATCTTCCAGAGGAACATGGAAAGTTTGCTCAAATCCATTTCCGGCACAATCGTATTCCAAGACGTTATCCTAATAACGGGTCGAGACACCGAGGAACACCTCCACAACCTGGAGGAGGTGCTACGCCGACTGGACCGGGTAGGCCTGCGGCTGAAAAAGGCCAAGTGTGTGTTTTTGGCCCCAGAGGTCGAGTTTTTGGGCAGGAGGGTTGCCGCAGACGGGATCCGGCCTAACGATTCCAAAACGGAGGCGATCCGTCGTGCGCCCCGGCCCGGCAACACGCCGGAGTTGTGATCGTTCCTGGGACTTGTGAACTATTTTGGGAACTTCCTGCCTAACTTAAGCACATTGTTGGAGCCGTTACATGTGCTCCTGCGTAAGGGTTGTGACTGGTTCTGGGGGGACTGTCAGGAACGTCTTTCAACAGGGCGAGGAACCTGCTTTGTTCTAACAAACTATTGACTTTGTATGACCCCTGTAAAAAACTAGTTTTAACATGCAATGCATCATCATACGGGGTTGGGTGTGTGTTGCAGCAGGGAAAAGACAACGGCCGACTACAACCGGTGGCTTATGCCTCCAGGTCGCTCTCCCAGGCAGGTCGAAAAGGAAGCACTCGCTTGCATTTACGGTGTGAAAAAGATGCACCAGTATCTTTTCGGCAGACCATTCGAGTTAGAAACAGATCACAAGCCGTTAACATCCCTGTTGTCCGACAGCAAGGCTGTCAATGCCAATGCGTCAGCTCGCATACAGCGATGAGCTCTCACGCTGGCTGCGTATGACTACACCATACGGCACCGACCCGGCACCGAAAATTGCGCTGATGCGCTCAGCAGTGCTTCCACTGGCCACCACCGAGGGGGCGTCGGAGCAGAGCGCTGAGATGGTCATGGCCATTGAGGCTTTTGACACCGCAGGCTCCCCCATCACAGCCTGCCAGATCAAACTCTGGACCAACAGGGACTCCCTCCTATCCATGATAAAGAAATGTGTCCTGACTGGGGATTGGGCGCCCGCACACCGGGCGTGCCCCGAGGAGGTCAGACCGTTTCAGAGACGGATGGATGAGCTCTCCATCCAAGCTGACTGCCTACTATGGGGCAGCCGGGTGGTCATGCCACAGAAAGGAAGGGAAGCATTAATCAGGGAACTCCACAGCGAGCACCCTGGTATTGTGTTAATGAAGGCCATTGCGCGGTCACATGTATGGTGGCCAGGGATTGACTCAGACCTGGAACACTGGGTTCGCAGGTGCACGACGTGTGCCCAGCTGGGCAATGCCCCTAGGGAGGTCCCGCTCAGCCCGTGGCCCTGGCCCACCAGGCCATGGTCACGCATCCACGTGGATTATGCGGAGCCGTTCATGGGGAAAATGTTCTTGATTGTAGTCGATGCATATTCGAAATGGATCGAGTGCATCATATTAAACTCGTGCACGACATCCATCACTGTGGAGAGTCTGTGCACGGTTTTCGCGACCCACGGCTTGCCGGACATTCTGGTCAGCGACAATGGCCCGTGTTTCACCAGCCATGAATTCCAGGAGTTTATGTCGGGTAATGGCATTAAACACGTCCGGACGGCGCCGTTCAATCCGGCTTCCAATGGCCAGGCAGAACGTGCGGTCCAAGTCATAAAACAGGGCATGCTCCGTATCCAAGGACCCTCCCTTCAGTACCGCCTATCGCGCCTCCTGCTGGCCTATAGGTCCCGCCCGCACTCGCTCACGGGAGTTCCGCCAGTGGAACTCCTCATGAAACGCACGCTCAAAACGGGGCTGTCCCTCATTCACCCAACCCTGGCAGACATTGTTGAGGGCAAGCGGCAGTCCCAAACCGAGTGCCATAATCGAAACTCAAGGGGGAGGTGTATAGAAATGGATGACCCGGTATTTGTGTTTAACCATGCACTAGGACCCAAGTGGCTTGAGGGCACCGTAATTGGTAAAGAGGGGAATAGGGTCATAGTGGTCAGACTAAACAATGGGCAGATATGCCGCAAACATCTGGACCAGGTAAAGACAAGGTTCAGCATGGAGGAATCTGAAATAGACCATGGGATGTCAACCACACCACGGCCAGTGAATGAGCAACAAGGACAGTCAACAGCATGCACAGTCCCTGCGGCCAGCCCGGACAGGCCGGAACCAACTCAGGCGACAGAGACGCATGCCAAGGCTCAACCACCAGAGCCACAACTGCGGCGCTGCACGAGAGAGCGTCAACCACCTGATAGACTCAATCTTTGACACAAAAAGCCGTGAGGGGGGAGGTGATGTCATGTTTGTAACCTTCACATAACTGTAACCAATATGTAACAATACTGTACACTGTATACAACTGTGAAATACACACCTTGACCACAGCGGGTCAATTTGTGGGAGACACTCCTTACCTGGTCAGCCAGGTACTTAAAGGGAGGTTCCACGCAGGCTCAGCACTCCTTGGTCCAGGGAATAAAGGTGCAGGTCATGAGTAACCTTGTCTGCAGTATATGCTTCGAGTGAATACGTTCTAGAGTTGAGAACTCTAGAATCCCCATTCACATTTACGGGAATTCCATACAAACGTAAACCCTATAAGTATGAATGGGGATCCCCTTCTTTTATTGGTTGGGCTGTCCCACGTGACCCCGCAAACCACCTGAGCTCCTGGGATACATGGGCCTCTACCCCACGGGTACCTGGAGGATACAGGGGCCTTACCCCGTGGGTACCTGGAGGATACGTGGGCCTTATCCCGCGGGTACCCGGTGGATACATGGGCCTCTACCCCATGGGTACCCGGAGGATACGTGGGCCTTACCCCGCGGGTACCCGGAGGATACATGGGCCTTACCCCGCGGGTACCCGGAGGATACATGGGCCTCTACCCCGTGCGTACCCGGAGGATACGTGGGCCTTACCCCGCGGGTACCCGGAGGATACGTGGGCCTTACCTCGCGGGTACCCGGAGGATACATGGGCCTCTACCCCATGGGTACCCGGAGGATACGTGGGCCTTACCCCGCGGGTACCCGGAGGATACGTGGGCCTTACCCCGCGGGTACCCGGAGGATACGTGGGCCTTACCCCGCGGGTACCCGGAGGATACGTGGGCCTTACCTCGCGGGTACCCGGAGAATACATGGGCCTCTACCCCACGGGTACCCGGAGGATACGTGGGCCTTACCCCGCGGGTACCCGGAGAATACATGGGCCTTACCCCGCGGGTACCCGGAGGATACATGGGCCTCTACCCCGTGCGTACCCGGAGGATACGTGGGCCTTACCCCGCGGGTACCCGGAGGATACGTGGGCCTTACCCCGCGGGTACCCGGAGGATACGTGGGCCTTACCCCATGGGTACCCGGAGGCGCCCAGGAGCACGAATCCCCGAACCACCCGGACCACCAAGTAAATTTGTAGATTTTTTTAGCAGGTCAGAGGCATCCGCCTACGGGAAGCCTCCGACCACAATTTCTACCCCATTAACTGAGCCCGATTCTCAGCTGTACCATAGATTTTGGCTCCAAAGTTTCATCAGATCAAGTTTAACAGGTTAATTTTAGCTTCATCTTATCTAAAACCTCAAACCGATGCTGGTTCCCACATCCGCACTGAAAGCTTTAACATAGGCTTTGTTGTTGTGGAGGCATTTTGTTTCAAACCTTTGTATTGATTTAAGATGGCTTAAAGATTAAAGGGATGCCATGGTTACAGACTGAAGCACTTCAGCTGCACTTTGATTTCATTTTCTGAATTGACATGAACAAAATACAAACTGGAGTTTGTGCTTGGTACACAGCATGAATCCCAATCTTACTGGTAGTCGTTTTTCAATCAGCATTTTCGATAAATGAACTAAAATAAAATGCAAAAAAAAATCATCTTGGTGTCATAATAGTGTACACAAACTGTTCATTTAAACCTAATGTCATTGTATGTAGCTTGTAATTTAAAACTATGAATCGCTAATATTCCCTCCAATCCTTGAGTCATCCTATGCCATCCAATATTTTTCACCCAGGAAGGCAGGGAGACAATCTTGTACCGAGGCTTCTGCTAATGTTGTTCTATTACTGATCATTGTGCGGTCAATGAGAGTAGCTGAGCACACTCAGCTCTGAATTCCACCCCCCTCGCCTCCGCTGTCTTTGAGGAAGGACCTTGCTTCATGCCCCGCATGCTGCTGACTGCCAGCTCGAGGTAAATAACTCACCCAGAGGAAATAACTCACCCAGAGGAAATAACTCACCCAGAGGAAATAACTCACCCAGGGGAAATAACTCACCCAGGGGAAATAACTCACCCAGGGGAAATAACTCACCCAGGGGAAATAACTCACCCAGGGGAAATAACTCACCCAGAGGAAATAACTCACCCAGAGGAAATAACTCACCCAGAGGAAAAGGATTTATTACTTCAGCATTAAGTGGTGCAGTTAATAATAAAATTGTTAATATTAAAATAGATGAGAATATTGTTTTAAAAAGAATAAAGAACCTTAGAATAGATTGTCCTGCCAGCCCAGGTGATACCCACCCCGAAAGTCCTTAAGAAGATGGGACAGGTGCTGTGTGAGCCCCTTGCCTGTATATT
The DNA here is from genome assembly GCF_044704955.1 of Pristiophorus japonicus. Lineage (NCBI taxonomy): Eukaryota > Metazoa > Chordata > Chondrichthyes > Pristiophoridae > Pristiophorus > Pristiophorus japonicus. The sequence goes on from NC_091986.1 coordinate 3,965,498, forward strand.
TAATAGCTCGCTGGAGTTGAGGATTGTCACTTTAGATTGGAAAGGGGCTTATGTAGTTCCAATTTTGGGGGATAAAGCAGGTAAGCATAGGTCCATTAGCTTGATGTCAGTCATAGGTAAGAGGCTGGATGGATCATTAGAGATGCACAATATTACCAAGACACAGAAGGCCATATCACGGACACCCAACGTGGGTTCCAGAAAAGAATCTCAACATTATTGAACTTTTTGAAGAAGCCTCTAGGTTAGGGGATGAGGGTATCGTCTACCTCAACTTTCAGAAAGCTTGTGAAGAGGTGTCACGTAAGAAGCTTCGTCTGAGATGGAGGGGCTGAAATTGCCCCCCTCTTTAAGGTCCATTACCGCCTCTAAGTGACGGTAATGGGGCAGAAAGGCCTTTCCGACTGGGGGCAGGCGGATGGTCCAACCCATCCTAAATTGCTCTTGGGCCAGGAGTTTCTGCCCCGCCCCATGTTCCCACCCTGTCGGGCACGCGCCGACCCTGTTCCGCCCAGCGGCGACCCCTTTCCGCCCCGCGAGGGAAATTGCCCCGCGGGGTTGGAGCCGCTCGGTGCCCCCGACTGCTTTTCCCGGCGGGAAGCTGCCATTGGCTGAGCAGTGTGTCCGCCTTTAAAGGGGAGGATGGACTGCCATGGCCGGCATTTTATTTTAATATTTAGCTGACTCTGAAGTCGGGCCGACAATGGCGGCCACGGGTTCGGCCGGGCCTATTGGGTGCGGGACCACTGGCCCGGCCGAAGCCCTCCCTGGTGGTCCAATGGGCGCCACTAAAGTGGCTGCAGAGCTCGCAGCGGCCTGCCCTTTTAACCGAAGGAGAGGGGTGTTGCTACTCGTTCGCCAATGTAGATTAATTATTTCAGCTGGATAGGTTAGAGAGGACCAGGGCTCATGCTTATAAGTTCTGTAAGATCAGAACTAGGTTAGTTGTTCGACAGTTCTATTCACAGAGAATGTCAGACCCGTGAAACAGGCATGTCAGCTGTAGCACATAATCTAGGCTGACACTCCAGTACAGTGCTGAGGGAGTGCTGCACTGTCAGAGGTTCTGTCTTTCAGTTGAGTCGTTAAACTGAGGTCCCGTCTGCCCTCTCAGGTCGACATAAAAGATCACATGGCACTATTGCGAAACAGAGCAGGGAGTTATCCCTGGTGTCCTGGCCAATATTTCTCCCTCAACCAACATCACCAAAACGGATTATCTGGTTTTTATCACATTGCTGTTGGTGGGTCCGTGCTATGCGTTAACTGTCTTGTTTCATACATTACGAAAGTACTTCATTAGCTGTAAAGCACTTTGGGATATGCTGATGTTGTGAAAGGCACTATATTTTAATACAAGTCTTTCTTTATGTATTGCAATCCACAATACATCACAACTGTGTGGGACAGGCTGGATGGGCCAATAGGTCTTTACGTGTCCATCATTTTCATATGTTCAAACTTTTCCATTAGAACACATGCGTCTCCTTATTTATATGACAAAGTTCCTACACTTTAAGAGATGCTTTATTCTAGTTATGAGTTACTATCAAATGTATTGATTATATTAACAAAATGGAGTATATAATCAAAATCTTGGTTTTAAAATCTACAGCAATTTCAGTGCAAGAATTTTCAAACAATGGGGAAGAGATTGGATTTCTGATATTTTATCAAAGAATCATAAAATATCAAAGTATACCTTTATCAGTTTACTAATACTTACTTATTTTTGAAATGGAAGAAGGGCTTAGAGAGAGTAAATAAAGAGAAACTGTTCCCAATGACCGAAGGGTCGATAACCAGGGGGCACAGATTGAAGGTGATTGGCAAAAGAACCAGAGGCGACACGAGGAAAAACATTTTTACGCAGCGAGTGGTTGGGATTCGGAATGCGCTGCCTGATAGCGTGGAGGATACAGATTCAATAGTGGCTTTCAAAAGGCAATTGGATAAATATTTAAAGGAAAAATAATTGCAGGGATGTGGGGAAAGAGCGGGACTGAGTGGATTGCTTTTCAAAAGAGCCGGCACAAACTCAATGGGCCGAATGGCCTCCTTCTGTGTTGTGCTATTCTGTGATTCTATGAAAAGGAGGGCAGTAAAATAATTGTCCTACCTCTATGGCTGAAAATGTAAGAAATAATGGGGAATATGTAAATAGTTGCCTGTTTAATAGGCATGTTAAAGTTCTCAGCTGGCCGGTTGATATTGTGCCCTACTGGGCTTAAATTGATAATGCTGCCATTGTCATTTTCACTTAGTCTAATTTAGCACAGTCTCAGGTGGTTTCCAGTTACTGACCTATCTGTCTGCTGTTACTGTATTCACACCTGCCAGACTCCTGGCTACACTTTCACCAAGATTCATTGTGACAGTCAAGGTGCATAAAATATTCCCTTCCATTGCTGCTGGTCATGTTGGGAACTGCATAAAACACTGGAAAAGATCGGTGTGATCTGTCCAGAACTGGCTGCCTTGATGTGGGATTTGACCTGCAGCCCAGTGTTCCTTGATGGTTTGTACAGTTAGGGATCAGTGCACCTCTTCTTATACAAGATGCTACACCTTTCCCAGTCTATTATTACAAAATTATTTTTCCTTGAACAATGAATCCATTTAGGCACATACTTGTAAAAGTATTGCCCTGTTAATTGTAATTTTATATGGCAACATTTTAGCGTGACAATTTCGACTGAAATCTGCACTATCAAGTGTATAATAATGAAACCAATATTTTTGTTAAGGAAAACTGTTGTGTAATCAAAACTGAGGTAATTCTTTGTTGTATGGACTTCTAAAGTCTGCACTTCATGGTAAATTCACAGACACCACATTCCGAGCAGGGAGCCTTGCTTGAAGGGAGTGCAGGCTGGAGAACAGTCTTATCTTGGACCCATGCTCTGTCTGAATAAGTGCTGGATTCACTGAATTTACTAATCTCATTCCATCATCAGCTATTTGTCTGCTTATGTAGATGAAAGGCTAGCTCCAGCATAACTCTAGGCATAAATTAGCACAGTACAGGACTCGTATTAGCATAAACAGAACTGGCAGCAAGAGTTTCCGTACGAATCCCGAGAACATAAATTAAACTTCCATTGGCCATTATTAATCTATTATGATTTTAAAAAAGTTTTCCACAGCTTTTTTCAGCCAGATGTGACTTTCGTTTTACTAAAACTGATTTTATATATAGTAGTTGAACTAAAAAATAATATATTCCTGGATAATTAGCCCAAGACATTCTGAACTTCTCATCAGACTGTGTTTTATTTTATTAATCTCTGTGCAATTAGCTAGTTAAATAACTGTGCACACATGATCATGTCAACATCTGTTTATATATTAATTCATTCAAACTCCAGTTTTGTGTGTGAATCCTCTTACCAACAGTAGTTTGATTTATTAGAACCAGGATGTTCTGGCTTTCAGTCAATTGTTGAAATGAGATCCATACAGTCAGGTGTATCACAGTAAAGGATCACCAATGCATATTCTCCATAACACAAGCAGATCTCCTACAGTTGAGGTTCATGATGAATAAAATGCTGTGGTTATTTAAAGGGGGAGTGCGTGCCTAGTATAGCCATTGAAAGGATTTTGAAAGGTGCGCGAGATGGGCATTGAATTAAGCAATTTTTGATTGTTTCCTGGAAAATAAACAAGTAAAAAAAAAATGAATAGCGTTTTCCTCATCAGTGCAGTTAGATAGATAAATAAATAGAATTGTTCTCCCACACACCATAAATAAATATATAATTCTGAAATAAATATATCAATCTGTGAATATAGAGTGCTGTACACATAAAACCAACTCGTTGAATATGGTTATTAAAATTGTTTTTTTCTTGTCAAAATCATCCCACATAAAGCAATAAAGTTCATGTGTTGTGATGTTTTATTTTTAAAAAAAGTTCATTTTGTACCTTCACGGTGCAAATAATAATTTCCTGGCTTAGTGCCGTCAATCGCTTTCAATCTCTGGATCAGATGAGGGGGCATAGTTTATAAACAGCAAGTCTTGGCACATTCTGGGGCGAATCTTACTGCCAATTAGAAAATAAAAGCCTGTTGTGCGAGGAGCTCCCCTCCCCCCATCTCCAAAGTGTGGTCGCGTTCATTTAGCTCAGAAGGGAAATGGCCGTGACTAAATTCTGTGCGTCGAATTATACCTTAAGTCAGTGGGTTTGAATTTTTCTACGGCTGATGGAATCAGACTTAAACAATGAAATTAGTCAAATTTTGATCCTTTCAAATTAAATTGAGCATCTCCAATTTGGTGCTTGTCCCTGATTCAGGGCACACATATTACAGAGAGTCAGTTATATACTTCAGAGAAGAAGACAGTAATTGCCAAGGCTCCGACAGGTTTCTGCGTTAAACTGAATGAATTAGATATTAATCAATTTAGATACAACTCGGCTGCAGGCTTTCTAGACATTACTGACTTGATTGTGCAAAATATACGGGCCCAACACAATGTAATTAATGAAGGAATCTGAAATGTTTTAGCAGTTTAAATTCTGAAAGATTTTAATGAATTACATATCTAATTATGCAAACAAACCCTTTAATGTGTTGAAAATAAAACCAGACTGCTCAAAATTTGCTTAGTTTATGAGCCACTGCCATAATTCTTCACTTCTTTTGAATTAAATTTATGCTTCATCTCACCCCTTCTTTCTATCACAGAGATAATAGTGCAATTTTCTGATTTCACATCTTCATCAGCATTACTTTTGTAGTTACGTCCTCATGAATTTATATAAGATAAACACATGAGCCAGTAGCTAACTGCAGCGTTCTGACATTTCTGATATCTCCCTGTGTCCGTGACCTTGGAAGTTCTTTATCAAGTTAATGAGGTGTTTAACTTCAAACCGTTCTGTGAGAAACTGGCTTTGTCATCTTTCACAATTCTGGAAGTGAGGAGCAATTTTATAATAAATGTTTGGGGGAGAAAAAGATTAACATGATTCTAAGTTTATTTTAAATCAAAAATTACATTTTCTTTTGGAGCTCAAGTAAAATTTGAAGTATCTGGTTGTCCGTTTTCAGAGCAATGAGAATAAAGCCATTGGAAGGAGCACCCCTCAGTGGTTTATACTGATTAACACACCAGCCAAAGATGAATGTAACAAATGTAGTCTCCCACTTTTACCTTGGTGGATTTTGATGATCCCACAACGACAAAATCAAACATTTACCTCAAACGTTGCTCAACAATATCACTGCGGTTTTATCAGGGCACAACATGCAGAAGTTTTAAATTGAACGTTCTGACTGGACTGATGAAGTGCTTAACACTGCAAGGAAAAATAGTGCGTTGTCAAGGACCAATGCTCTCTCACAAGGTCTGCATAAACTGATAGACACAAAGAAATATCGATCCTGAGCACAGGTAGGGAAGTATTTCTCATTAGTTGCAATCAGGAGCAGTGGGCTCAGTACATATCAGTGCAGAGTAATTTATGCAGGCTGATCATTTAAGGATGAATATCTATCAACATTTGTAGCATATTATGGAGTCAATGTGCTCCTGTCAGGTGCTGGAGCCTCACCAGGGAAAAAAGTCTGTATCAACTAAGCCTGAAGTGTACATTCAGGGAAATGATTTGACTCTATTCAGCATAGGGCACTTGTACTTTGTGCTTAGAATGTCAGCCTGGGATGTTTGGTTGCATTAATAATGTTGTGGGAAAAGTGTTATTGACCTGACGTGTCATCCAGGGAGCTATAGGATAGAAGTTACCTTTGCCGATGTTATTGTATGAACACCCGACACACTGGTATCGAATCGCTTCCTCCGTTAGTTTAATAGAAAGGTTAGCCTGTTTATTATAAATGGGTTAATAACTGTTAAAATAGAGAGGGTAATTTGATACAAGTATGTCAAACGTTAAAATGGTATAATCAGAGGCAGCAATGTTTACCTTGTTATGTACCCACTCCAGGGACTCGAGTACATAAATCTAAGCTGGCATTCCTAGTGCAGAGCTGAGGGAGTGCTGCACTGTTGGAGGTGCTGTCTTTTGGATGAGACATTAAACCGAGGCCTCGTCTGCCCCTCTCGGGTGGCACTATTTCGAGGAAGAGCGGGGAGTTATCCCCGGTGTCCCAGACAATATTTATCCCTCAATCAACATAATAAAAAAAACAGATTATCTGGTCATTATCACATTGCTGTTTGTGGGAGCTTGCTGTGTGCAAGTTGGCTGCCGCGTTTCCCACATTACAACAGTGACTGCACTCCAAAAGTATTTCATTGGCTGTAAAGCCCTTTGAGACATCCGGTGGTCGTGAAAGGCGCTATATAAATGCAAGTCTTTTTTATACCCAGTGGTGAAGTAAAGCCTAAAATAAACCCCCATCAATGAGGCCTGGAGTGAGATGCCATGTTCGCGGTAAGGGACAATAAGCATGTTTGAGGTAGTGGTGAATGATATGCATATGAAAGCAAAAAGGCCAAGGGAAGAGGTGTTTCTGTCTGAGAATTCATAGGTATATTCCAGATAAACTTTACACAATGGATTTCACAATTTTAAAAATTAAATTGGGCTTTGAAATTCACAGAAACATGTCTTGAAAGTGAAGGATGGCAATGATCTAATTGGACCATTAACAAACAACTCTCTGGGTCTAGCTCTGTGGTTACGTTTGTTGGATGGTGTAGAAGGCCACATTTCAGGCTAAACTCATTCATCGAAGCCGGGACCAGTTTAGGAATTCTAGATGATGTCTGACTGGCAGTACCCCATCTTTGTATAATCACCCTACTGGGCCAAGAAATATGTTGAAATTGTAAGACATTTTTGATATAAAGAGAGCCTCTCAGGAACTCTTAATTGCCTTAGGGGTGAAAATTGGTTAATCCAGGCGCCTAGTGCCTCCCGCCCAGAAACTAATCAGAATGAGTCGAAGAGCTGACAGGGATGATAAATCAGCCATTGCATACCAGAACTGGGGCGGGGGGGCGATAACAAAAGTTTGGTCGGTACATTTTGCGGACCCATTGCGCATGTGCGGAACTCCGAATCAGATCCCGGGAAAAGCCGACCCCTAAAGGTGCAGCAAATCAAGTATGCGCATGCGCAGTTCAAGATTCTCACTGACCCGAGAGCGGGAGGATGGATGCGCAGACTACGGACGCACTGATTCTCAGCTGCGGCCCTTGAAGTGCTCCAGGAGGCCATGGAATGGCGCCAAGAAGCCCTGCTGCCTGGAGGGGGCTGAAGGCAATCCCTCAGAGTGACCAGGAGGCTATGATGGGAAGTGGCACAGCTTGTCTCTGCCCGCGACACGGTGCCCAGGACCACGACTCAATGTCGGAAGAAATTCAATGACCTGACTAGGCTTGTCAGGGTGAGTACCCGTTACATTATCCTCGCAATGCCTTCATGTGAGCCTCACTGCTTGATATTGCCCACACCTTGTGTGTGTGTGCCAGGCCATGCTCCTCATTGCTGTACACACCCTTAAAGCTCTGTATCACCTCCCCAGACATGCCCCGCCCATCCATGCATCTCTCACTTTCTCATAGAAACATATAAAATTCTGACGGGGTTAGACAGGTTAGATGCAGGAAGAATGTTCCCAATGTTGGGGAAGTCCAGAACCAGGGGTCACAGTCTAAGGATAAGGGGTAAGCCATTTAGGACCGAGATGCGGAGGAACTTCTTCACCCAGAGAGTGGTGAACCTGTGGAATTCTCTACCACAGAAAGTTGTTGAGGCCAATTCACTAAATATATTCAAAAAGGAGTTAGATGAGGTCCTTACTGCTAGGGGGATCAAGGGGTATGGCGAGAAAGCAGGAATGGGGTACTGAAGTTGAATGTTCAGCCATGAACTCATTGAATGGCGGTGCAGGCTAGAAGGGCCGAATGGCCTACTCCTGCACCTATTTTCTATGTTTCTATGTTTCTATGTTTCTCGTCCCTGACTCAGCTTGAGGACACCAACAGCACCTTTTAACTCTCTATATACAGTCACAGCCCTTCCGCCTCATACTTACTCGTACCTCTTTGTGCCCAGACCCCACTTTTTGCACATCCACTGTGAGCTGCCACGCAGGTGGAGATGCAGACATTGATACATTACGACATCAGTAGCGACTCACTTACTACAGACAGGTGTTGCACACCAGTAGGTACAGACCCATAGACAACATCTTGTTCAGCGCAGCCAAGCTCGTCCACAACTGGCGAGAGCAGCAGCGGATGGGAGGGCGGGATCCAGAGCTCCAGGACCACACCGTGGTCGAGAAGCGAGGGTCCGTCCCCATGGGGCCAGCAGTCGGGGCGGGCCGGTGGTGGCCGGAGAGGCAGAACCCCCGCAGGACACTGACGGATTGTCAATGAGGTCTCCGTTTTCTGTGGCAGCCCTGACACTTGATCCCACATGCCTTACCTGCAAAATAACGATGCCCCCTCCTGCTCGCCTTCCTGCCCCCGCCCCAACTGCAACCCACACTTGTGTTGCTTTCTGCTTAAAGGCGATGAACCCAAGGAGCCGCAGCCTCCCGTCAGCCAGTGTCCTCACACGAGGGAGAGGATGAGGAGGATATCGAGAAGTCTGTGGCGAACGACCGGGACCTGACCCCAGTGCCCACGAGTGGGGGCAGCAGCTCGGGGGGGCAACAACACCTACCTCCCGGGGTTTACGGAGTGGATGCTCCTGGCCCCAGTGTCCTGCAGCACCACCCAGCGTGAGGGGAAGTCGGTCCAGGAGTCCTGCTCAGAGTCAGGCAGATGAGGAGCTGGACTGGGAGGCTCTGCCCAGGGAGCCCATGCAGATGCACCGTGAGATGATGGGTGCATTGGGGAGGACACCGCAGAGCGTGGCTGCACTTGCTGCAAGTGTGGCGGAGGCCGCCTCCAGCATGGCTCGTGCGACTCAGCAGCTCACTGAGCCCATCCTTGCCCGGCTAAACCGGGAAGTGGGCTCAACGAGTGACAGTGGGGTCCCAGAGGTGGTGGCGCATGCCATGGTTAACGTGGCAGCAGCCGGGACATCACAGGCCGAAACCACGCAAGGTCTTCGTCATGTCATGCAGACACTGGTTGCTGGCCTGCGCTCTCGGACTGCAGCGTTTCAAGCGTTCCCTGCGTTCCTTCTGTCTCAGAGTGAAGCCGTGCAAGTTGTGTCTGCCGCTACCCTCTCTGTCATCCCCACAGTCGGACAGGGACCAGACGGTGGCGCAGCAGGTCAGCAATCTGTGGGGCACACATTGCTCCCGATGCTCTGGTACCCACCTACCCCACCCCCCCGGAGGATTGGCCGTGTGCCGCTGGAAATGGAAGGTGCTGTTCTTCCTCACGATGACAGCATTCCGGCTCCCGCCACTGCCCGTCCGCCTCTGCACCCCAGCCACCCCACACTGTGCCACCCATCCTCAGCCGGTGCAGTCAGCAGCCGGGCCCTCCATGGCCACAGCTGGTCCAGGGCATCATCGTAGGCCGTCTGTCCTGACTCCCTCAGACACACAGCAGCCCTCAAGCAGTCTTGCTGCAGGCACTGAGGCCATATTGAGGAGGAGCAGAAGGCATGGGGGGTGGGGGGGGATGAGGCAGAGTGGTGGGAAATGCCAATGGAAGACCCACTGATGAAATGTGTGGCCATGGATCCAATGTACACAATGGTGTCGATGTTATTCCTCGTTGTATAATTTGAAGGGGCAGGTTGCGGAGGGGGGGTCATTAGCCAGGTGGCCAGGCCGTATCCATTGTCCCCGTGCAGCCAGCCTCGGCCTTGCCATTGTGGCTCAAACAGTCGAGGCACAATGCTCTCCGGCAGGATAAATGGATCCAGGATACCGAGCAATGACTGCGAGAATGAACTGCATGTGGTCGAACACCAGTGGTATCCCTTTCTGTTTCTGAATACCTCAGCATTCTCGAATAGAGCTCCCAAGGCCACGTGCGCGCAGTCAATTGCTCCTTGCACCCTAGGGAAGCCCGCTATCCTGGCAAACCCACATCCTGTTTCTACATGATCATAGGGAAGATAATGAAGTCCATTTTGTGTCTGTCGAGAGCCTGTGTGACGTGGCAGGTGCAGCGAAGTGCCTCGAATTGTGAGACGCTACATATGTCCCCCTGATGCAGTCTGGAAGGAGCCGGAGGTATAGAAGGTGCGTGCCATCGTGACCTTCACTGCGACAGGCAGCGCAGTTCTGGTGCCGAGGTGAGGCTGCAGGTCTTCCTGCAGGAGATGGCATATCTCAGTAACAACCTCCTTTCGGAAGTGCACCCTTCTGACACACTATCCCTCGGACAGGTCCAGGTATTAGTGTTGCCGCCGGTAAAACCGTGGGGCTAAGGTCTCCTGCACTGACATCTAGGGGCTCTCCTCCTTTAGCTGCTGACATGGCCAACAGCCCTTCTCTCTGCACGCCGCCTTGTTACAGTATGTAGAATGCGACGCTGGACAACTAGTAATACCCCCATTAAAGTTATAGAAATGACTTTTTTTCAACCTGCACTGTTATGTCTGTCTGCCGCTGCAAACTGGGAGGCTGACGCACCGTGCTGTGTGTAAACATTGCACTGACTGTGACCTCCCAGGGAAGCGCTTCCTCATCCCTTTAAGTAACCGCCAGTTAACGGACTCTGCAAGCCTGGACCCACTGTTGTCCCGGACGTTGTTATTGGTGGGCGCTCAATGAGGTGCACGCACCGAATTTACCGACCGGGGCACAAGCATGGGCGTTGCACCAGGAATACATCAGGATCGGAGCGATCGTCAGCAGCCAGGCGCTAGCGGCTTGCACACCCGGTGAGCCTCTAATGAATTTTCCGTCGGGGCGCTAAAAGCTGCACTCCCGGTCGCTAGGCTCCCATTACCTCCCACTCTGGCCGCTAACTGAGGCGTTAGACAACCAAGAATCCAGCCCATTATTTGTATAATATATATACAGTTTATATTCATTGCATTCCTTACAGTTGTCAGTTAATCATCCAATTGGCTGGGAAAGATATTTGGTGGCCAAAACTGCCCCCTTCTATAAGCTCCATTACTGCTTCTAAGAGGCTGTAATGGTGCAGATAGGCCTTGCTGACCAGGAGCTGAGGGTTGGGCTGACCCCTCCATTTTATTTTAATTGTCGGGCCAAGCGACGGGTTCAACGGGGCTGCCAATAGGCCCTGCCCTCGAACTGAAGGGGAGGCTCCTTGTGTCGCGCGGCGCTGCTGACTCAGAGTGGTGGCCGATCGCACAGAACGACACTTCCGACCCGCTCCCCGCCGGAACATCAGCCCCGCTGCAAAAAGTAAATTGAAGTGCTCAATATCGGTCGAGTCTCCGCCCCATGGATTGGGGGGCGCAGAAAAACATTAAACATCGGTACGTGCGCCCTGTTTCGGGCGGGGGGCAATTTGGGCCCCTTGACCTTTCTCAGAGTCCTTCACTGATTCTTGTTTTGCATTTGGATCTTTTGCTGTGGAGTTAATCTGATCCCGATACCTGGCAAGTTTGATGTGACTTTTCTCAGCCTTAATTGTGGGTGTGGCTAAGGCTGGTCCACATTTTACTTGCAGACAAATAAATGGCTCACCAGAAATGGTTCATACACTGAGGTTTATTCTGGATGTTCTCTCGAACCGGCTTTCAGTGAATGGAAGACTACAATCGGTTATATTTTTAGCCTGGTATTTTGAATTATCATCGGGGGATGTGACCTTAGTGTTCAAAGGCAAGTATGTATTTTTATCACAGTAATTTTATTTAAATGCGTCTGGCACTATGTGTGGGGCAGAACAGGACACAGACCGCGGGGGAGGAATTGGAGAGCACCTCGCTTCCGGCGGTAACTTCGAAAAGTAGAAAAAGTTAGTACCAGGCGCAAACGTTTTTCTATTTCAAAAAAATTCGGGGTTAGCGCTCCAGGAAGTAAGTGGAGTGCAAAGTCAAGCGCTGTACTTCCTGCCTGGAGCACAGTGGGCAGCAGGCGGGGCGGTAGGTGTGCAGCACTGCCGCATTGGCAGGCCCCTTCCATCCCTCAAAGGGAAAGTCCATCACTGCAGGCTCTGCAAAAGACTGACACTCTCCCCGACGGCAGCCACGATCCGGCCTGATCAGCCCATTGCGTTGTGGCAGAGAGCCGGGCTGATCTATCGCGGACAGGAAACCAGGGGAAAAAATTGAAAGAGCAATGTAAAAACATTGTTCACCGACCTTGGCCACCTCCTCTTTAAACATCGCCCCTGAAGCGCCCGGCCTCCCGATCAAGACCTCCTGCAGCTGCCGGTGTTTTCGCCCGGCGATGCTGCAGGGGGCGGGACCGAAGTTCGGGTCCGGGGCGATGCGCGGGGTAATGATGTCATGATTTCCGGGCAAAGGTGATCAGGGCGCAACTTCCGACCGTCGCCGCGAACCTCCCGCCGAATATGGTAGGAGTCGATCTTCTCGCCGATTCCGGTAGGGAAGTGGTTAGCGACCCATTACCGCTCCCCAGAGGGAAACAGAGTTAACGTTTCAGGTCAATGACCCTTGGGTCAGCACATTCACTCTGTTTCTCTCCACAGACGCTGCCTGGCTCGCTGAGTATTTCCAGCATTTTCTGTTGTTATTTTAGATTCCAGCATCCACAGTATTTTGCTTTTGTCTCCCTCTTTCTAGTTTAAGCTAGAAGACAAGTATATTGAAGGAGCCAGAACTATTGTTCAGTGATTCATTTTCATAACCAGTAATGGTTACAGTGCAAGCAAATTGAGATAAAACAGAGACCATTATCTGCTGCAGTCGTGCAAGTCAAACAAGACAAAAGACTGGTCATATCAGAGTTTTGGTTGATATCACTAACTTGTTGAAAGTCAAAGATCACATTAGAGAAAAGCTATAGGGGGATGTATTACTAAACGCTGTAATCTTCCCCCAGTCCGTGAGCCAAAAGATTAACGATCTCTTGGGTACGACTGCAACTTCAAAAGTAAGGAATTATGTGGCAGCGAAAAGACAGAATTACTTTGAGGTTTTATACCTCTTGATCTATCTTACCAGTTGGTAAAGATTTTGCTCATTATTTGATCCATTTCGTATTGCCTTTGATATTATTTGAGTTGAGTGCATTGCTACCAATTTAGTCAGAACAGAGAGGAGATAAAATTGTTTCAGTTATGTCATTGGCTTTTATTTAATTTCGGGTGTAACCCAATTTTTAAAAAAATGTTCACTTTGATATCTCACGATTTCCTCTCATGGATGTGATGTTAACTCTATGGCTTAATTTGGGTTGACATGGGTCAGGCTCATTTGTCATGCATCTTAAGAATATAAGAACTGAAAAGAAGTCATTGGGTCTAACAAGCATCTTTTTTTGATAGCACTCAACTTTACATTATTACCATATTTACCTGGGAGGACAGGTGCACCAACAGCAGTGTCCTCGATCAGGCCAACATCCCCAGCATCGAAGCACTGACCACACTCAACCAGCTCCGTTGGGTGAGCCACATTGTCTGCATGCCAGACACGAGACTCCCAAAGCAAGCGCTCTACTTGGAACTCCTACACGGCAAGCGAGCCCCAGGTGGGCAGAGGAAATGCTTCAAGGACACCCTCAAAGCCTCCTTGATAAAATGCAACATCCCCACCGACACCTGGGAGTCCCTGGCTAAAGACTGCCCTAAGTGGAGGAAGTGCATCCGGGAGGGTGCTGAGTACCTCGAGTCACCGAGAGTTTGCAGAAAACAAGCGCAGGCAGCGGAAGGAGCGTGCGGCAAACCAGACTCCCCACCCACCCTTTCCTTCAACCACTGTCTGTCCCACCTGTGACAGAGACTGTAATTCCTGTATTGGACTGTACAGCCACCTGAGAACTCACTATTAGAGTGGAAGCTAGTCTTCCTCAATTCTGAGGAACTGCCTATGATTACCATATTCCTCAATTCTTCCTCACTTTACAGCCCCTTTTTGATGGTCATTCCTGATAACTTAATCCTCAAGCTGTTGGAGCGAAACCCAGAAACTGTAGTAAATGATTGTATTGCATTGCCTTTGAAGCTCACCTCACAAATCTATTTCTGACGAAATTATTCCCTATTTGCCAGTGGTTCTCTGACCTTGTGTCCGTCTATCTTACTCTGTGTTTCAGCGTGTATCCATTAATTCTCTCCTACAGCTCCTTTTGTTGAAAGCTTATTCCATAATATGTAGCAATGTTCCACACAAAGCTTTGGTCATGTCTGCCTTTAATAGAGATAGGCACACCAAAGGTTGTTGGAGCAAAATCTGCTCTTTATATCCCGATGTGTGTATGCAAGTGTATGTCTGCGTTTCTATCTGTGTTTGCAGTGAACTCTCTATTCACTGTCGCCTCCTTGGAACAATCTCTCACCATTGACAGATCGCTTCTGTCATCTCAACCTCACCTGCCATCTATTCCAGCAGCATCGTGCCTTTGAAGAACTCTCATCTTGGTCCTCAGAATCCCACAACGATCAGCTCCAACACCAGCAGCACCAGGCATACCAGCAGCACCACAATACCAACCTTCTCCACAATCACCTGATGCTGCACAGGACACAGGGCATCAGCACCCGACCACATTGCTGCCCGGGAGGCCAGGGATGACCTCACCATGGCCACATTTACTTCACTTGACACTGTACACCCTGACTGCCACATGATGCACCAGGTTGGCACCACCCCACACCAGCTCCATAAAGCATCCCTACAATGCCCAACCCATTCCTTTCACATTCATCACCATTGTGGGGGGTAACGTTATGTCTCACCATTCACTGCAACTCATTAAGTCACTTCCAAAGATGTAAAAATATCTGTCCAAAAAGCCAAAATGTTCAAAATAAAGGTTTCACTGTTTGATACCACATTAACATAAATCTTACATAAACATTGGCTAAAGGACCCAAGTGCTTACCCTTGTGTGTTGTTAGTTGGTGTGATTGGACAAGGATGAGGGTGAGTGTGAGGGGTGGCTAGTGAGATGGGGAAGTGATAATGTAGATAGAGAGAGAGGGATGGGTGGAGGTGCAAGGTCAGTTGGTGTGAGTAAGGATGTGCAGGAGTAGGGTAGGGAAGGCAGAGTGATGGGGATGTGATGAGTGACACAGCAGGATGAGGTTGAGTGTGGCTTTGCAGTAACGTTTCGTGATCTACTGAGATCATTGAAAGGTTTGTGCCATTGCAGCCTGGTCCTCCTGACCACATCCCTGCTTGTGTCCTCCTGTGCAATGTGCAACCAGGCTGCGTTGGTCTCCTGGGGAGGTCTCTTCCGTGCCATTGGAAGGGAAGAGAACCTCCCTGCGTGTTGTGACTCCCTCCATAAGCATCTGGAGGGAGTGATGGGCGAGCCTGGGTGCAGCCGTGCCCCTCTGTGCCATGAGTGTCAGTGTTTGCAGCACCTCAATGCTGTGGAACACTGACAGCACAACTGTCAAAATCAATGGGGTCACGGTCCCTTTAAGGAAACCAGCTGATGACGCATTATCAGATCCGCTTCCTGAAACCTCGCCAGGTGGGCTTACAAGCCCCATCAGCGTAAAATATTTTAAAAAAATGATTCAGTGTCTTGTGAATGTTTGCATATCCTTGCTGATCTGCAATGTTGTTGGGAACAATTCCCGCTCGATTGTGCCGTTGTTTTTGGTGCAATTCGCCCGAAATCGGCAAAACCAACTTGAAAGATTGCAGAATTTTAAGCACAAGCTACGATCAGCACAAATCGAATTTCTACAATCTTTTGCACTTGTTTAAAAAAACATCGCGCTAGAAGCTGGCCCCGCCCAGAAAACTGGCCCGCCCCCAGACCGAATTAATGACCATTGGGAAATTCCACTAATTGCCCTCGTTTGCAGGCCTTTGAGGAGGCTCTACAATTAAGTTGGTTCTTTTTGGCGCAGAGACATTAAAAGACATGTTTTATAAGCTTTTGAAGATATATATATTTTTTAATTTACCACGAAACTGATTACTGTACACCAATATAGTCGGTAAATGGTCAGTGTAGTTTTTTTAAAATCATTTTCAGCTATTTAAAATGGGGTTACTTACGGTTGCTAGAATAAAATCCTTACTTTTTGTGATAAATTATTTATAGCTGTATTTGTCAAACTGCACCAGATACCACACTGAAATATCGCAAGGAATTTTTTTTTAAGCAAAAAAATTATTTTGAAAAATGACATTCTAAAACGCTGCCCGATTGCGCTGGTTCATGGCAGATATTGCGTTCAGCGATATGGAAATGAGTTTGAGCGGAAGCTTGAAAAAAAAAACTAATTTCAAAATTTGAGCAATTTTGGGAGCAATTGCACCGTTTGTGCCCAAAGCGGAAACTCTACCCCCATGATTTTCGTTGAGGGATATTGAAACGAGGCTGGTCAATGGAGTTAAGATACAGATCAGCCATGATCTATTTGAAAGGTGGAACAGGCTCGAGGGGCTAAATGGCCTGCTCCTGTTCCAAGTTTCTATGTTCCATAAACAAACAAAAGTTATCTCATAAGAGGCCCAAAAGTCATCATCTACACAGTTTCTAAGTTTCGATACAGGAAAAAAATGTTGAATGTCACAAATGGTTCAGGAGAGATTTTAAAAAATGAAATTTCCAACTTCAATAACAAGGCAAGTGACCAAAAGTAAATCAATTCTCGGTGAACAATTTCTTTTTTTCGTTTTCTGCTCATCAACAAAGAGCTAACAATTGTTGGCACTGCTGATCACACTGGCTGCCGGATGTCTGTTCGTGATTACAACATTTGTTGCTAAATTTAAATAAGCGCTGGGCTTGCCTGTATTAAAGCTTTGATAATTCAATCTCTGGGGTTTTTTCGAAGTATGGTGGAAATAACGAATAAACCTGCAGAATGGGCGTGTAACTGGCTCATGATTTTCAATATTGCTCAGTGTCAGGTGGTACATTTTGGTAAGAGGAATAAGGAAAATAGGAGTGTAAATGGGTGAGGGATCTCGGGGTACAGATATACAGATAATTAAAGATAGCAGCACAGGCTAACAACGCCATACCAATGTGAACACAGCACTTGGGTTCATTTCTAGGGGGATAGAACTCAAAAGCAGAGATGTTATGTTGCACTTATATAGAGCCTTGGTTGGTCTATACTTATACTGTGCCCAGGGGCAGCATGGACCAGCCCACACTGCGATATGTGTGCTCACTGGGTCCGTGCAGCAGAGCAGGTTTCCAGTTGTCTTGGTTAATCCTTGCCATTGGACCAAGACCTCGCTCTGTCAAGCCCGTGTGGTGGCTGGTGTGCAACGGCCACCCCACGTTAAAAAAATCCACGCACAGGCATCTACCACCCTTCACGATGTAGTTCGGGTTCTTCATTCAAAATACCTGTGAACTCATCCTTTTTTTTTTGGCGTGGAAGCAAGTCATCCTCGTTTCGAGGGACTGCTTACGATAATACTGTGCACAGTTCTGGTCTCCATTAGACCAAAAAGGATATAGAAGCATTAGAAAGCTGCAAAAAAGATTTACAAGTATGATACCAGAACTGAGAGGGTTCAACGATCAGGAAAGGCTGAACAAGTCTCTGAGAAAAGAGAGGTGAGCTGATAGAAGTCTTTTAAATTAGAATGTGCTGGGTAGGGTTGTCTTATAGAAGATGTTTCTAATGTTGGGGGCGTTCAAGACTGGGAGGCCGGGGGGGGTCGGGGGGATGTGAAATTACCCTGCGCTGGGTTTGGGACACAGAGTTGGATTTATCCAATTTTTTTAATCGGCCATCGGTGGGAGCTCGTCACCTGACACAAAATGCTGCCGCTCTCGGAAGCTCGGGGTGCGGGAGGGCAGTGCTGTGAGTCAGCGTCACCCTAACCGAGACAGCACCAGCCCAGCGCTGATAATATCAGGGGAGGGACACTGCGAAGCCTAGGGACGGCTCCGTGGCACCCAACAAGCCACCAGGGAGGGTTGCGGCCGGGCCGGTGGCAGCCATTGTCGGGCCCACTCCAGAACTGCCGGAGAAATAAATTAAGATGGCAGCCGCGGCGCTAGGCCTGGCCCTTTAAGGGAGGCCGCAGTGCCCCAGCCACTTTGCGCCCCACGTAGCTGTCAGTGGCATTGCCCATTGCTGACTGCGTTCCCGCGGGGCAATTTCCCCCGGCGGGGCGGGGTGCAAAGGGGTCGACGCAGGGCGATAAGGGTTGGTGCGCACGCGATGACATCGTTGTCATGTGCGCCTCCGACTGGCACCAACTATGGGGCGGGGCGCGCCGCAAATCCGTTTTCGCCCGCGGCATCCCGGGGGGAATCCCTGCCGCACCCCCGGACGCAAACCGCTTATCACCCTGTTAGCGCTGGCTGGAGGTGCTAATGGGCCCTGCGCAAAGGGGCAATTTCGGCCACTAGGGGTCATAAATATAAGTTAGTCATTAAAAAAATCCAATAAGGAACTCAGAGGAACCTTCTTTACTCAGAGAGTGGTGTAAATGTGGGACTTGCTACTGTATGGAGGGCACTTGAGCAGAAGCTTGATAAGTACAGGAGAGAGAAAAGGATTGAAGGATATGTTGACAGGGTGAGGTAAAGACCGGAGCATGAGCACTGGCATAGCACAGTTGGGCTGAATGGCCTGTTTCTGTGCTGTAAATTCTACTGGAACCCACGGTCATACATGCTGATGCACATAGCAAGCTGGCATAGCTCATTCGCTATGAGGAAAGATTGGATAGGCTGGGTTTGTTTTCTTTGGAACAGAGGAGGCTGAGGGGAGACCTGATTGAGGTGTATAAAATTTATGAGGGGCCTGGATAGAGTGGATAGGGAGGACCTATTTCCCTTAGCAGAGGGGTCAACAACCAGGGGGCATAGATTTAAAGTAATTGGTAGGAGGTTTAGAGGGGATTTGAGGGGAAATCTCCTCATCCAGAGGATGGTGAGGGTCTGGAACTCACGGCCTGAAAGGGTAGTAGAGGCAGAAACCCTCACCACATTTTAAAAGTATTTGGATGTGCACTTGAAGTGCCGTAACCTACGGACCAAGAGCTGGAAAGTGGGATTAGGCTGGGTGGCTCTTTGTCGGCTGGCACGGTGCTGTAAATTTCTATTATTCTTTGATTCAACAACCTGCACAAGCTCAGAATGTTGAAAGCTGTGGAAATGTAGTGAGGTAAAAATATCTGTTCGAAGTCAGGTTTTGAGACAGGCTGAAGTGTTTGAGTAAAAACTTAACTGCAGATATTAAAAAAATATGAAAGGCAATGAAATTAAATCATGCTATTGTGAATTGTGCAATTCTTTGATTTTCTAACAATGTTGTTTGAAACTTCACTTTCCACATTATAGATTTCAGTTGCTGAGCGGAAATGTCAGATAGAAATATTTCCTAAAAGCATGCTGAGTGATTTTACTGGTTTATTAACAAACCGCAATAGCTATTGTTTACATAGGGAATCGGTATATCATGTGTACATCACTTTCAGTATTAAATTATATTAAATATAAAAGCATTTCCAAAAATCCTAACAATAGGATGTAACATGTGACTTGGGTTTCGGGAGCAACATTGGGTCTGAAATCCCAGTCTCCCCGAGTCAGTACGGAGTGTGCATGGAGTGTGCACGGAGTGTGTACGGAGTGTGCACAGAGTGTGCACGGAGTTGAACAGGGTGTGCATAGAGTGTGCATGGAGTGTGCACGGAGTTGTATAGAGTGTGCACGGAGTGTGCACGGAGTTGAACAGGGTGTGCATAGAGTGTGCACGGAATGTGCACGGAGTTGTATAGAGTGTGCACGGAGTGTGCACACTGTGCACGGAGTGTGCACGGACCCGGCAAGGACCCGCGATGCGCATGGGCCGAACACCGTCTTTTCCAATCTGTCAAGGTTTAGCTTGATAGATCCTCCACACCCCCACAGCCAGGATATTCGCACGGGCAAGATTGTGTTGTTTGCCCATCTCTTGCCCAGCAAATGTCCTGAAAACTCTTGCGTCTGGTAAAAACAGGCACATAGACTACTTTGACCAGCGTAAGAGATTTAAACCATATAAAAAACATATGAAAATAAAATTTAAAAACACATTTTAATGTTGAAAACCATGTCCACTAAGGTAAGTTTATTTTAAACCCTAATTACTTAAAAAAAAGTATATATTTTTTTCAAAAACATTTTTATTAACTTTAATTTCAATTAATGTTAAATATGTGAGGTGTTTTGTTTATATTTTATGTTGTGTTTGGCGGAGGTGGGGGTTCTCATTGATCGTAATAGGAACTGGGCGTGACGGAGCTCCTATTGCTATGAATGAGAATACTTTACCTTGATTGGGTGTGCAGGCCCACGTGTCCCCAGCTCCAGTTACGTACCTACAAGACCTGAACACGCTCCGATGCACATGAAGAAGACTGCAATCGCTGATGGGCACTCGAGCAAAAGGTAAGTGCGCATCGGTTCTCCTCTGCTTAGGCGAGTGCCTGCGGGAAGCCCAGAACCGGGGTTTCATACCATTGTAACGCTTGCAGATGACACGAAACTTGGCAAAGTAGATCATGATGAGGATAGTGATAGGCTTCAGGATGACAGACAGGATGGTGAAATTGGCAGAACCACGGCAGAAGGATTTCAGTGCGGAGAGGTGTGAAGTGATGCACTTTGGGAGGAATAATATGGAAAGACATTATACTGTAAATGGCACGATTCTGAAAAGTGTAGATGAGCAGAGAGACCTTGGTGTCTATACACATAAATCCTTAAAGGTGGCCGGGCAAGTTGATAAAGTGGTTAAAAACCATATGAGTCACTGAGGTTTATAAACAGAGGAATAGAATATAAAAGCAAAGAGATCGTGCTAGAAATTTATGAATGACTGTGTTATGTAATGATATGTGTATTGTCCCAGTACCGTAAATGTAATGTAAGCACTATGCCACACCACAGAGGGCGCTGTGGTGGGAGACCTGAAAGTACCTGCGAGAGGCACTATATAAGGCTGACCACCACACCTGGGAGGCACTCTGGAGCTGAACAATAAAGGACGAAGGTCACAGCAGTTAGACTTACAGCAGACCCTGTGGAGTCAGTGATTTGTGTGCTACATACACCACATTGGCGACGAGGAAGCGGACAAACTCCACGCAACCATGGCTACTCTGGGCTCGCTAAAGGATTTTACCGTGGGCAATGATTGGGAGGCCTTTACGGAAAGGCTCGAGTACTACTCACAGCAAACGATCTGACGGAGGACACATACGCACTGAGAGAGAAGCGTAAGGCGATATTGCTCTCCAGTTGTGGCGATGAGGTTTACTATCTCATCAGGGATTTGCTGGCACCTGGGAGCGCCAGGGACAAGTCATACGAGGAGCTGACTGAACTCATTCGTGATCAGTTGAAACCGAAGGAGAGCATCCTCACGGCCAAATACAAATTCTACCATCACTGCAGACCTGAGGGCCAGGATGTCACCAAATATGCTGCGGACCTCAGGAGACTCGTGGCGCCGTGTGATTTTGGGGCACACCTTGACGAGGTGTTACGGGACGTTTTCGTTATGGGGATTGGCCACGAGGGCCTCTTTCACAAGCTGCTGGCCACGGAACCCACAGTCACTCTGACAAAGGCCATCGCCATCAGCCGGGCACATATGACCTCGACTTGCAGCACCAAGCAAATGATCCACACAGTCTCGAACCCGGCAGGCACTGTCCACAGGATAGCGCCCACCACGGACAAAATTGCAGAACGTGGCTCTGCCCGGGGCAGAGAGTACAGACCTCGGGGTCCTGGGACTCAGAGTCCGCTGAGGGGGGCCAATCAAGCAGCACCATGCTGGCGCTGTGGAGGAAGCCATGGGGCTCACCAGTGCAGGTTTGCGGAGTACACGTGCAATACCTGCCATGTTAAAGGCCACCTTCAGCGTATGTGTAAAAGAAATCAGACTCACCAAGTGGCTGAGGAGATGGGGGATGATCCACTGTTCAGCGAGGAGCAGGTAGAAGAAGATGAGGTGCTTGGACTGTACATATGTACCGACGATTCGCCCCCAGTGATAAGTGAAGTAAAAATCAACAGAGTCCCAGTGAGTATGGCAGTGGACACGGGCTCGGGTCCGTCGTTGATGAGTCGGAGAACTTTTGATAAACTGGATTAACCCAGCTGCACGACCCAAGCTGGTCCTGGTCACGGTGAAGCTGCGTACCTACACCAGGGAACTAATACCTGTTCTTGGCAGAGCGACGGTGCAGGTATCCCACGGGGACGAGACGCACGCTTTACCTTTGTGGGTCATTGCAGGCGATGGGCCGACGCTCCTCGGCCGGAGGTGGATGGGGACGGTCCGTGGGAGCTGGGAAGACTTCACCACCCCACAGGCTGCTGCTCCCCGGGGTGCTGCCGTGCCCCGGGTCCCCAGAGAGCAGCGCCGACCGAGCTGGAGCTGCAGCCTCAATCCCCCCACAGGCAAGCCCCAGGCCCGGGCCTCACACACAGACCCTGCAGCCTCAGCCCCCACAGGGAAGCAGCCCTGCAGAGAGGGGCCTAGTGGGGGGGGGGGGGGGGGGGGGGCGGCTGAGCCGGCGGGCGGGGTGCCGAGGGATCCAGGATGGCCGGCGGTTCGGAAGAGCCCCGCAGAGGAAGAGGCCATTGGGCGGGCCCCGCCGAGGAGCTGGTAGCATCGGGCGGCGGCAGCAGCTGGAGGTTGGCGGCCATGGCAGCCGCAGGGGAGGCCGCTACAGAGGCCGCGGGGGACGCGGCAAGTCAGGTGGCTGCGGAGGGGAGCGGAGGCTGCGATGGCGGAGGGCATTCGGAGCGGCGGAGAAGAAGATGGCGGTGGCCTCGTGTCGGAGCTGCAGAGCATCAAAGATGGCGGCACCCAAGGAGAAGCCGCGTGGAATCCTCCTGCATTAAAGATGGCGCCTTAAAAAGGAAATGCACCCGGGAGTCTTAAAAGGGCCTTACCAAGAGGTGGTCCCCACAAAGGACTTCTGTAAGGCAGAGCGAGTGCAAAATGAGCTATGTTAATGTGAGATGGCGAATTTATAATAAGAATTAATTTTTTAATGATGAATGGCCATTGTATTTGTGTAAAATAATGGATGAAGTACAATTAATGATAACGGCTAACAAGGAAATCAAGAATCCGTTACCAGTCAATAACTAGTTAATGTACCAGATAATATGTACCATACTAACGCACTGTCTATGCCTACCTGCCTTTCGTTGGACAAGAGTGATGTTTCGTAATGATGTGTGTATCGTTGTCCTGCGTCCTGGTGGGGGAGGGGGGGGGAAAGGTGATGTTATGTAATGATGTGTGTATTGTCCCAGTACCGTAAATGTAATGTAAGCACTATGCCACACCACAGAGGGTGCTGTGGTGGGAAACTTGGTAGTACCTGCACAACAGGTGCTATATAAGGCTGACCACCATACCTGAGAGTCACTCTGGAGCTGAACAATAAAGGACGAAGGTGACAGCAGTTAGAATCACACCAGACCGTGTGGAGTCGGTGATCTGTGTGCGACATACACCACAACCTGGTTTGGCCTCAGCTGGAGTATTATGTACAATTCTGGGCACCTGACTTCAGGAAAGATGTAACGGCCTTAGAAAGAGTACAGAGGGGGTTTCCCAGGGATGAGGGGCTTCAGTTATGAGGAGAGGTTGGAAAAGTTCGGAGAGTTGAAAAAGTTGGAAAAGTTAGGACAGTTCTCCTTGGAACAGAGAAGGTTAAAAGGTGAAGAAGGTTAAGAGTTAGAAAAGTTGGAAAAGTTAGATCTGTTCTCCTTGGGACAGAGAAGGTTAAGAGGTGAGCTAATAGTGGTTTTCAAGGTGATGAGATGTTTTGATAGAGCAGAGAGGGGAAACTATTCCATCTGACGAGTGGGTCCATAACCAGAGGTCACAGATTCAAAATCATCGGAGAAAGATCTACAAGGGAGATAAGGAGACATTTTTTCACTCTTTGGTGGGGATCTGGAACGCTCTACCTGAAAGGCGGTGGAAGCTGATTCCAGCATCAATGTTAAGAGCGGGTGGGACAGGTGCTGGAGGATGAGGAACTTACAGGGTTACGTACAAAACGCGGAGGGGTGGGACTGAGCACAACTTCTCTTTCAAAGGGCCAGCACAGACACTAATGGGCCGAATGGCCTCCTTCTGTGCTGTATGTTTCCATGATTCTATGATAACATTTGTGGACAGAATGTACAATGTTTTTAATAATGTATAGATATAACTAGATGATTGAAGTTCCAACAAACTGCAGTATTTGCACAGAGAAGGAGAGTTTCCAGTTCTGTACTCCTGGCAGGCTCAATAAACACATATTAGGAACTTGCACAGCCACAGCCTGAGAGATTCTATCCAATAATTTTAATGGGTGCACAATTTCACACTATGTGCTCCCGTTTCAGAAGCAGATAATAAATACATAAGAAATAGGAGCAGGAGTCGGCCATACGGCCCCTCGAGCCTGCTCCACCATTCAATAAGATCATGGCTGATCCGATCCTGGACTCAGCTCCACTTCCCCGCCCGCTCCCCATAACCCTTTACTCCCTTATCATTCAAAAATCTGTCTGATACGTCCTTACTACACAGTATAAATGCACACGAGGCCCATGCTTGAGAGGTCAGTCTGTGACCTGTCCTTTATTCCTTAGCACTCAAGTGATGAAGGTGGGTGGAGCTTCCCCTTTTATACCTGAAGGTCCAAGTTAGGAGTGTCTCCCACCTAGTGGTCAGTGTTCTCACGGTGCACAACATAGGTCAGTTTATACATGGGTTACAATGCTGGTTGAATACATGACATCACCTCCCCCCGCAAAGTCTTATTGGGTTGAGTCTCTCTGGTGGTTTACACTCCCTTGTAGAGGCGCCTGAGTTGGGGCTCCGGTTGTTGGGCGCTGGCCTGAGTGTCTGCTGTTTGCGGTGCCTCAGGCCTGTCTGGACTTCCCACAGTGACTGGGCTCTCCTCCCTTTGGTTCCTGTGTTTGGTCACCTGTGGTGGAGTGAACTCTATATTGTGTTCTTCCTCTGCTTCTTCGATGGGGTTGCTGAACCTCCTTTTTGTTTGATCCACATGTTTGCGGCAGATTTGTCCATTGGTAAGTTTAACGACCAGAATCCTATTTCGCTCTTTGGCAACCACAGTGCCTGCAAGCCATTTGGGCCCTGCAGCGTAGTTGAGGACAAAAACAGGATAATTTACATCAATACATCGCGCCCTCGCATTCCTGTCATAGTAGTCATATTGTGACTGGCGCCTGCTCTCGACAATTTCTTTCATGGTGGGGTGTATAAGGGATAACGGGTTTTGAGCGACCTTTTCATTAGCAGCTCTGCGGGTGGAACCCCTGTGAGCAAGTGTGGTCGGGATCTATAGGCCAACAGGAGGCGTGATAAGCGGGTTTGTAGGGAACCCCCTTGGATTCTGAGCATCTCCTGTTTGATTATCTGCACTGCTCGTTCTGCCTGGCCATTTGAGGCCGGCTTGAACGGTGCCGTTCTAACATGGTTAATTCCATTGCCTGCCATGAAGTCCTGGAATTCAGTGCTTGTGAAGCACAGGCCATTGTCGCTGACCAAGATGTCCGATAGACCGTGGGTGGCGAACATTGCCCGTAGACTTTCAACCGTGGCAGAGGATGTGCTTGAATTTAAAATGTCACACTCGATCCATTTGGAGTAGGCGTCTACTACAACCAAAAACATTTTCCCCATGAAAGGACCTGCGTAGTCCACATGGATGCGTGACCAAGGCTTGGCGGGCCATGGCCAGGGGCTAAGGGGGGCTTCCCTGGGTGCATTGCCCAGCTGGGCACACGTGTTGCACCTGCGAACACAAAGTTCCAGATCTGCGTCTAACCCTGGCCACCAAACCTGTGACCTGGCAATTGCCTTCATCGTGACAATGCCCGGGTGCCCATTGTGGAGTTCTCTGATGAACACCTCTCTGCCCATCTGGGGCATGACTACGCGGTTTCCCCACAGTAGGCAATTGGCCTGAATCGAGAGTTCATCCTTGCGCCTGTGAAATGGTTTAAATTTTTCAGGGCATGCCCTGCACGTGGCTGCCCAGTCCCCATTCAGGACACATTTCTTGACTAGAGACAATAGCGGGTCTCTATTTGTCCAGACTTTTATCTGACGGGCTGTCACGGGTGAGCCTTCACTTCCGAAAGCTTCAACAGCCATGACCATCTCAGCAGCATGCTCGGTAGCCCCCTCAGTGGTGGCTAGTGGGAGCCTGCTGAGTGCATCGGAGCAGTTTTCGGTGCCTAGTCTGTGCCGAATTGTGTAGTCATAGGCGGCTAACGTGAGTGCCCACCTCTGTATGTGGGCCGATGCGTTTGCATTTATGGCCTTGTTGTCGGCCAAAAGTGGCGTTAGGGGTTTGTGATCTGTCTCCAGCTCAAATTTCCTGCCAAACAGGTACTGGTGCATTTTCTTTACCGCATATACACATGCGAGCGTCTCCTTTTCTACCATCCCGTAGCCCCTTTCTGCCTGGGACAGACTTCTGGAGGCATAAGCTACCGGCTATAACTGACCCTTGGCATTGACATGCTGCAACACACACCCGACACCATAGGACGACGCATCGCACGTTAACACAAGTTTCTTACATGGGTCATATAGCGTTAACAGATTGTTGGAACATAACAAATTGCGTGCTCTATTAAAAGCCCTTTTCCGGCTGTCCCCCCAGGCCCATTCGTGACCTTTGCGTAGGAGCACGTGTAGCGGCTCTAGCAGCGTGCTCAATTTGGGAAGAAAGTTACCAAAATAGTTCAGGAGCCCCAGGAATAAACGCAGCTCCGTCGTGTTACGGAGTCTGGGTGCTCTCTGGATCACTTCCGTCTTGGATGCAGTAGGGCTGATCCCGTCTGCTGCTACCCTCATCCCCAGGAATTATACCTCTGGAGCTAGGAAGACGCACTTCGCCTTTTTCAGTCGCAGCCCTACCCGGTCCAGTCTGCGTAGCACCTCCTCCAGGTTGTGGATGTGTTCTTCAGTATTATAACCCGTAATGAGGATGTCGTCCTGAAAAACTACCGTCCCTGGAATCGACTTGAGGAGGGTTTCCATATTTCGTTGGAATATCGCGGCAGCCGAGCGAATCCCGAATGGACATCTGTTGTACTCAAACAACCCCTTATGTGTCGTGATGGTGGTCAGCTTCTTCGACTCACTCACCAGCTCCTGGGTCATGTAAGCTGAGGTCAGGTCCAATTTTGAAAAAAGTTTGCCACCGGATAGCGTCGCAAAGAGGTCCTCCGCTCTCGGTAGCGGGTACTGGTCTTGGAGTGACACCCGATTGATGGTGGCCTTGTAATCACCACATATCCTGACCGACCCATCCGCCTTGAGCACCGGCACAATCGGGCTCGCCCAGTCATTGAATTCGACTGGCGAGATGATGCCTTCCCTCAGCAGGCGGTCCAATTCGCCTTCTATCTTTTCCCGCATCACGTACGGCTCCGCTCTGGCCTTGTGGTGTACTGGCCTGGTGTCCGGATTTATGTGAATCACTACCTTGGCCCCCATGAAAGTGCCAATGCCGGGTTGAAATAATGAGTCAAATTTGTCCAGGATCTGTGAGCATGATACTCGCTCCACAGAGGGAATTGCATTGACATCGCTCCATTTCCAGTTCATGACAGCAAGCCAACTCCTCCCCAATAGTGCGGGACCGTCCCCTGGGACAATCCAGAGTGGCAGTCTGTTCTCCGAATCTTTGTGGGTCACGACTACCGTGGCGCTGCCTAGCACCGGAATGATCTGCTTTGTGTATGTCCGTAGCTGTGCGTCAATCGGCGATAATTTTGGCCTTCTGGCCTTGGATGCCCACAACTTTTCGAACTGTTTGATACCCATCAGGGACTGGCTGGCCCCCGTGTCTAACTCCATTGATACTGGGATGCCATTGAGGAGCACTTTCATCATTATCGGTGGCGTCCTGGTGTATGAACTGTATACGTGCTCCACATGAACTCGCTGAACTTCAGCTTCCAGCGATTTCCCCCAGTGTCCATTTCTGCAATTTCTGCAGGTATTTTGTTCATCTCTGCAAACTCCGGCTGAATGTATGCCTCCACACCTCCAGCATGAGTTGCGGTTTGAAACAAAAGGTCCCTTGCCAGTCGATCGTCCCTGACTGCCCCTGTTATTGCCCTTGAGTGCACCATTAACGGGTATTGATGGCCCCATTACTGGCCGCATTGTCCCTTGCAATGGTGTGAATCGCTGTTCAGCTTGCCATTGTCTCTGTCGAACTCCCCCTCTGGGTTCGACTACATGTTGGGGCATGCCTGACTGCCTTTGTCTGCCTGGAGAACTGTGTGCTGCTTTAACAGTGTTGAATCTCTGTCCCAACCATTCCTTAGCACAGTACCTCTCGTCTGTTCTGCTAGTGGCCATGCTCGCGTGGTTTAAATCCCAGTTTCTTGTCGCCATTGATACGTCCTTACTCACAGTATAAATGCACACGAGGCCCATGCTTGAGAGGTCAGTCTGTGACCTGTCCTTTATTCCTTAGCACTCAAGTGATGAAGGTGGGTGGAGCTTCCCCTTTTATACCTGAAGGTCCAGGTTAGGAGTGTTTCCCACCTAGTGGTCAGTGTTCCCACGGTGCACAACTTAGGTCAGTTTATACATGGGTTACAATGCTGGTTGAATACATGACATTGTCTATCTCCGTCTTAAATATATTCAATGACCCAGCCCCTACAGTTCTCTGGGGCAGTGAATTCCACAGATTTACAAGAAGAAATTCCTCCTCATCTCAGTTTTAAATGGGTAGTCCCTTATTCTGAGACTATGTCCCCTAGTTTTAGTTTCCCCTTTGAGTGGAAACATCCTCTCTGCATCCACCTCGTCACCCTTTCCGACTGTAGAATCACTTCCGATTTCATTTTAAAGGGGAAATCCAACAGTCGATGACAAGAAAACAGTTTCCGATGAAAAGAGAAATTACGTTCAAAAGTGCTCTGCTCTAGTCGTGATCCTGGCTTTGCTTAACTCCTGCAAGCTTGCCATTTCTCTTCCTTGGCCTGCTCGCTCTGCTCCGGCACTTTTGCAACCTCCTTTTCCTGGCCCCATGCTCGCTTTTCGACTCTTTCCCATGACGTCAGCCACTTTCATTTTCCCCTCTTCAGCTAATTGCAGTTGTGTGAATTGTGTGGCCTTCCTTGAGGCTGCAGACAAATTTAGATTTATCCACCAGTCTCGCAGCAACTGAAGGTAGCTCACACAAAGCCCATTAAAATCAGAGCGGCAAAATCGACTGAGGAGGAAATGAAAAGATGTTTTTCACCGTCACCAATTGATATTTTACATTTGTGAATCTCCAACAGGGTGCTCAATCCTTGTTAACGCATTTTGCACTGTGTCAGGTTCTAACTCAGGTTCCTGGTCACGTGCGGGAACAGCAGGGTGATACCGCTCGGTAATGGCCAACTGCAAATGAGCTTTATCCACACTTGGGTAGTTTAGTCGAGCTGAAGCCCCGCTTGCTTTGATTTGACATGTGTGGCATTTTTACAACCATCAGCTAAGGCATATATGAATGTTTTATATTTCAAAGCGACTGATGCAGCCTGCTGCTATGTGGGTCCTTTATACATGCAATTATTTCCTGGAACAAATGTGACACCATTGAACAAGATAATTTTTTCGACAGATCATTTCACTGCTTTGAACCAATGAATGCAAGACCCACGACATAGATTCATGAAAACGCTGATGTGAAGAAAATGGAAGAAAACAAAAGAACTTATGTTTATATCAAACTTTATCATGTCTCTTGGAAACATCCAAATGTATTTTATATGCAACAAATGATGTGCAGTTGCTACTGTTTTATAGGTAAACACAGCAGCTACTTTGCAAGCAACACGATCCTACAAACAGCATCAGAATACGTGACAGGCTAATTATTTTGTGGGAAAGAATATTGGCCAGGCCACAAAAGAACTACCTGTTCTTCTACAAATAATGCTGTGGAATCTTTACCATTCACCTGAACCACTAATAGAGGCAATGTTTTAATGTCATGTCTGAAGGCTGGCCTTTCTGATCATGCAGCATTCCCTCAGTGCTGCATTGTGTCACCCTCGATTATATGCTCAAGTCTTAAAAGCTTCTGAATCAGAGGCACCTGTGCTCCCAACTGAGTCGAACTTGGAAATAAGGAAAAAAGTAAGAAATCGCACTGACCAAGCAAATCTTTGCCATGTACAAAATAAAAACACTTTAACCAAGAAATAAAAATACACCATCGCACTACCTTAATAATAATGAGCTGATTACAAAATGATACAAGTATGTTGTTCAGCTAAAAGCCAGTCTATAAAATCCTATGGCTAGAAATCTTATTGGGCCGTGTGCTGAAGTTCACGGCCGCCCAGAGTGCCGGCAGCCCCGGTACTTTGGTGCTGCCTGCTGAATTAACGCAGCATAAAACCTACCATGCAGCACGCTGTTTTGGGCAGTAGTCTCAGCAAGCGGCCCAGTGTAGCATGGCAACGCTCGCCTGTCATTTTAGAAAGCAGCGTCGGTCCCTTAAAGGGGAACTGCCTTCTAAAATGAAAAACTAAAAATCATTGAAAGATAGGCAGTCTTTATCCCCGAGAGCTGAGCTGCCTTCTGAAAACAAACCAACATTAAAAAAAATTGAAGAAGTGCTTCAGTTCTGACACAAATGATTCAACAATCTAGGGAAGGGGCACCCAGGGTCCGCACACCAGTGATCAAGACCAGTGAATGCATCCTCAAAAGCCGTCTCCTGCCAACTACACCACTAGCCTCACACACTGCATATTGCACAACTGCACCGCCATCACTCGCCTACGAAAAATCAGTACCAAACATGAAGCAGACCTTTCATTCCTCGCTTCACCTCACTCCCTCGGAGAAGACGGTGCGGACCATTCTTGGCAGGGGTTGGCTGAGCCCTCGGCCAGC
Source organism: Pristiophorus japonicus (assembly GCF_044704955.1). Lineage (NCBI taxonomy): Eukaryota > Metazoa > Chordata > Chondrichthyes > Pristiophoridae > Pristiophorus > Pristiophorus japonicus. Next base: position 3,996,399 of record NC_091986.1, read on the forward strand.
GGCGGGGCTGAAAGGGTACAAGATGCTGGTACCCTCACACGTTATCCTCCTTCCCACATCCCACAATATCTTCTGATTTACAAGGTACACATGGTGTAAGCACGCACCTCTTGGTTTCCTGCCCTCCCCCCACCACAACCCTACCCTTGCGCCTTCCCCATTTCAGACACACAAGAAATCCAGCCTGCCCAGCTAGTGGTTGGAGGGTGTGCTGGGGGGGAGTGGGAAAAGAAAAGAAACAGAAACACCATCACTCGATTTCACACTCCCAGCCACCAGCTTTTCGAGGTCGTCCTGCCCGGAAATCTGCAGTGACCCCCACTGAAAGTCATCAACTGTTCTCCAGCCATGCTGCAGCCACTGGGGTAGCACTGTGTGACATCAGTAGGCTAGACAACGGCACACGCAGGACAGTAACTAATAGAATGCATGGGGTGATCAGTTGATTTCTTGATCCATTGGATGCCGATATGGATAAAGTTGGATTGGAAAGTTTGCTTTGTTGTGGTTTTTATTTCACCATCGTTGCCAAGAGGATGCTGTGATGGTCAGTAACAGAGGGAAGGGAAGGCGTGGGACTAATGTGGAAAGGGGAATTGGGGCTGTGGTCACTGGGACTGCAGGCGGATGATCCCATCCCAGATATCCCGGCCAGAGAGGGGCTGTCTGGGTTGCATCCTTCCTTCTGCTTCTTCATCCGACAGGTTTTTAGGAACCAGACTTTGGGGTCAGAAATAATGGCTTAAAGAATATATTGGCCCAGATTATGTGGGGCCAATGACAGCGTACGCTGTTGTAAGCCCTCAGAATGGCCCCACAAGTTCCGGGTTTCCGAATGCGCTGTGAATGCGCATGCACGGAAACTTGGAACTTGTGATCTGTCAAGGTTCGCCTCAACAGTTCATCTGCATACTCCCCAAAAACAGAGTTCGCTACTTGAAAGAAAAAAAAGCCTTGCATTTATATAGCGCCTTTCACGACCTCCGGATGTCTCAAAGCGCTTTACAACCAATGAAGTATTTTTGGAGTGCAATCACTGTTGTAATGTGGGAAACGCGGCAGCCAATTTGCGCACAGCAAGCTCCCACAAACAGAAAGTGATAATGACCAGATAATCTGTTTTTTGGTATGTTGATTGAGGGATAAATATTGGCCCAGGACATCGGGGATAACTTGCCTGCTCTTCTTCGAAACAGTGCCATGGGATCTTTTACGTCCATCTGAGAGAGGAGACGGGGCCTCGGTTTAACGTCTCATCCGAAAGATGGAACCTCCGACAGTGCGGCACTCCCTCAGCACTGCACTGGGAGTGTCAGCCTAGATTTTTGTGCTCAAGTCCCTGGGATCCATGGGCCTTTACTCAGGTGTATACCTGTATGCCCCGGACCCGAGGCCTCTGAAGCCTAGGAGCCAGGAGGTAGGTCTGTATTTTTTCTCAGGTTGGAGTCATATTCCGGAGATATTCCTCCGGCCGCAAATTTCAGCGCATTGTTTTGGTGAAATTGGATAGGAGGCTGATCATGTGTTCTTACTGTTCAATACATAAACCCCAGCGTAGATTGCAACTCTCGTTGTGGACTGAATCTGGTATGGATTTGGAATAAAAACTGAAATACAAGAATGATGGAAATACAAACTCTGCATTAAATTGAGAGATTAAACTAAATTCCACAGCTGTGGATGTCATCTGCCTTTTAAAATGAATTAGTCCTCCCCTAATGGCTCAGCTGGCTAAGGCAACAGGCCAGGAAAATCCCAGGTTCAATCCCTACTTGGTGCTGAGTTACCTGATCTCAGTGGGAGCTGCAGAAGGGGCATTAAAGTTGCCATCAACATACCCTGTCAACCAGGGTACTGTCCAGTGATGTGTGTGTCAGATGTTAATTGAAGATAAGATTAGATTTGATTGTGTTACCATCAGTGATTGCAGAGTGACGTGATTGGGGCCTAGAGAGGCGTGAGTTTGGGGCCCAGAAGAGGTGAGGGCCCAGGGGCAGCACGGGCCAGCCCACACTGCGATATGTGTGCGGTTAATCCTTGCCACAGGACCAAGACCTAGCTCTGTCAAGCCCGTGTGGTGGCTGGTGTGCAACGGCCACCCCACGTTAAAAAAATCCACGCACAGGCATCTTCCACCCTTCAACATGTAGTTCGGGATCTGGAATATTAGGTCCTTCATTGAACTCATCCCTTTTTGGTGTGGAAGCAAGTCATCCTCGATACGAGGGACCGGCGGCACTCTCAAGGTTCACATATAAAGAATTGCCATCTGGGCAAGGAACTTCAGGATGACTGGGACCCGAGGAACTAACTCACGGCAAGAATGCAACACATTCAACAGGGAGGAGATAAAATTGATGGAAAAAAACTGAGGAAAAAGAGTGCCAAATATTTATTTTAAAAAATGTATTTATTTAGTCATTCATGGGGTGTGGGCATCGCTGACAAGGCCAGCATTTATTGCCATCCCAAGTTGTCCTTGGGAAAGTAATGGTGTTCCCATGCGCCTGCTGCCCTTGTCCTTCTAGGTGGTAGAGGTGGTGGGTTTGGGAGGTGCTGGCGAAGAAGCCTTGGCGAGTTGCTGCAGTGCATCTTGTAGATGGTACACACTGCAGCCAGGGTGTGCCGGTGGTGGAGGGAGTGAATGTTTAAAGTCAAACAAATGCTTCGTCCTGGATGATATCGAACTTCTTGAGTGTTATTGTAGCAGAACTCATCCAGGCAAGTGGAGACGATTCCATCACATTCCTGACTTGTGCCTTGTAGATGGTGGAAAGGCTTTGGGGAGTCAGGAGGTGAGACACTCGCCGCAGAATACCCAGCCTCTGACCTGCTCTTGTAGTCACAGTATTTATGTGGCTGGTCCAGTTAAGTTTCTGGTCAATGGTGACCCCCAGGATGTTAATGTCGACAATGGTAAACTCTCTCTTTTTGGAGATGGTCATTGCCTGGCACTTGTACAGTGTGAAAATTACTTATTATTTATCAGCTTAAGGCTAGATGTTATCCAGGTCTTGCTGCATAAGGACATAGACTGCTTCATTATCTAAGGAAATTCTAATAGAACTGAACACTGTGCAATCATCAGCGAACATCCCCACTTCTGACCTTCTGATGGAGGGAAGGTCATTGATGAAGCAGCTGAAGATGGTGGGGCCTAGGACATGGTAAGACCTTATTGGAGCGTGGTATCTCGCGGCCATTAGTTAAACTTTTTCCTGCATCCTTCAGCTTAAATTTTTTTTGTGCCAATAGAATCGTGAGGGCAACAGGGCATTTGGGATCTTAGTGAGCACCAGGACCAACAGTTTATTGGTTTAACCAATGAGATTTAAAGATTGAGAGAGGACCAGAGGAACAACCGAGAAGGAAATGGGGTGAATTAGAGTCAAATCAGGTGCAGAAAGAGAAATAAAGATTCGATTAAGAGAGAGAGGAAAAAAGAGACAGAAAAGAAAAGTATGAAATTTAAAAAAAACTTAAATTAAAATGTTGTAAACTCTCCAACAACAATGCAGGAATGAAATTGAACACTTTAAATTGTTCCCTTTCTGGGCCAGAGAGGTTGATTGTTATTGCATTAACGATTATCATGTCGTTAAAAGCGTGCTTACTCGCTTAATTGCTAGGCGTAACTTTTGGTGGCAGATTTAATGGGCAATGAGTGTGCAAATCCAGCAAGTTCTTAAAAATAATGGGGAGATGTCATTTGTGTGAAGCAAACAGAGAAGCAGTGTAAATCGAACAGCAAGTTCTGAAGATTTGCAAATGGGCTGGATTTTGGGCTTTGCTGATTTTGGGGCGGTAATGGCGGTGGGCGGTAAAGTTAGCGCCCGGGAACAGTTTGTGCCTCAGTCAGTAACATTGGGCAGCTGGGCCCTGAGTCAGGGGGCGCAGCGCTAAGGGAAGCGTTGTACACCTCTCTTGGGCGCTAGGATGGGAAACTCCCGAGCTAAAGAGCCAGGCCGGGAGCGCTCCCAGAGACGCCTGGGGGGGGGGGGGGGGGAACTAAACCCACAAAAACATTCCCCAAACATTGCCCACGCCACCACAACACAAATCACAAAAACATTAAAAGAACAAACAATCGCACTTACCTCAGGAGCCCATTACTCACCTCTCCGCTGTCGGGATGGTGGGACCGCCCTGATTTCCTGGGCGGTCAGTGCGGGGCGCGCTGCGGGGCGGACGGGTCGGGCGGGAGTCAAAACTCGCGCCGGTGTCACAACCGGGGGCGTTACACACCGGGCGCAGCTCTTCCGGGCGGTGCTGCTCCGCGCCGCCACTAAACCCAACCCGAGGATCGCCGCGGGGCGCTGGAGGCTGACCACCCGCCCAGAACACCCCACCCCCACCATTGTCACCGCTAAACCTGACCCGAGGATCGCCGCGGGGCGCTGGAGGCTGACCACCCGCCCAGAACACCCCACCCCCGCCATTGTCACCGCTAAACCCGACCCGAGGATCGCCGCGGGGCACTGGAGGCTGACCGCCCGCCCAGAACACCCCACCCCCGCCATTGTCACCGCTAAACCCGACCCGAGGATCACCGCGGGGCGCTGGAGGCTGACCGCCCGCCCAGAACACCCCACCCCCGCCATTGTCACCGCTAAACCCGACCCGAGGATCACCGCGGGGCGCTGGAGGCTGACCGCCCGCCCAGAACACCCCACCCCCGCCATTGTCACCGCTAAACCCGACCCGAGGATCACCGCGGGGCGCTGGAGGCTGACCGCCCGCCCAGAACACCCCACCCCCGCCATTGTCACCGCTAAACCCGACCCGAGGATCACCGCGGGGCGCTGGAGGCTGACCGCCCGCCCAGAACACCCCACCCCCGCCATTGTCACCGCTAAACCCGACCCGAGGATCACCGCGGGGCGCTGGAGGCTGACCGCCCGCCCAGAACACCCCACCCCCGCCATTGTCACCGCTAAACCCGACCCGAGGATCACCGCGGGGCACTGGAGGCTGACCTCCCGCCCAGAACACCCCACCCCCACCATTGCCGCCGCTCCGGGGCGAGAAACGGAGCGCAGCCAGAAATCCAGCCCCATATGGTGTATCTCTTAATCTCCTGAACTTGCTGGCTGATTTGCACATTAATAACAGCATGCATTGTTTATACACCATTCTTGTCCAGAAAGATCCGGCCCATTTTTTAAAAAGCTGAAAAGTAGTTTAAAAACGAACCCTGTGAGAATAGGAGACAGCTCTGTGGTAAGTGATATCTCACTTCCTCTGCAAAGCAAAATCCATTGCTCAACATAAATTTGGCTTTTGGGCCATATCTTGGACACAGCTGATTTTTTTCATAGCCACAACTGTAAAATGAGAAACCGGGGAATTAAAGGCCAATCTTGGCATGGGTCATTTTATTATACAGTTTATCGGAGGCGTTGGTCAGTCTGGAAATGTTGATTTTAGCTCTTTATCCTGATTTTCCAAAGTATTGTGTTGACTTTTCCAGTACATTTAAAAAAGTATATCAATTAATTTGGGCAGAATACATAACCTACCTGTGTAATTCATCAACTAATTCATCATTCACTAACACTTTAAAAGTGATTGCTTGTCTGTCAGCATGTGCTCTTTAATGGGCTATTCTGAATTACCGAGCCATTTATTTTTTGAGCCCATTTTATGTCCACAGCAGACTATAACATGACAAATATTGCTCTTCCTGTAGTGTTAATTATATTAAAATTCATCGGGCAGCTTACATTCTAAATTGCTGCCAAAAATTTGTTGCGTGAGCAATATGGCAATCTAAAGCATCAGATAAAATAATCAGACATGAACAGTTCCAAGTGAAATGCGACCATTAATCTTCTCAAAATGGGTCATTAGCAAAAAGAGAACAGGCTTCTGGCTAAATCAGTCAAAACCATTTATGATCCACTGCACGTCCAATAAAATGGTTCCCCTTAATAATGGATTACTTCGGTTTTATTTCTGTTTTGACAGATGCCCTTTTACTGTAGACTGCTTCCACCCGAACACTGACAAATCTATTATTGCCACATACGCTCTCATATCTGAATTATATTAGTTACAGTTAATTTAACATGCTAAAAGTGCTTAACATTCCAGAAATTCTTCAATTGTGAAGAAATCCCCAATCCACTTCCCAACTTGGTAATATCCAACATGGTAGAGCGCACTGGGCTTGCTTTAATCTTCACATACATCATGATCAACTATTTAACCACTGCGGGAAGGATTTCCAGCTCTGTTTCTCACCGCGGAGCGGTGACAATGGTGGGGGTGGGGTGTTCTGGGCGGGCGGTCAGCCTCCAGCGCCCCGCGGCGATCCTCGGGTCGGGTTTAGCGGTGACAATGGCGGGGGTGGGGTGTTCTGGGCGGGCGGTCAGCCTCCAGTGCCCCGCGGCGATCCTCGGGTCGGGTTTAGCGGTGACAATGGCGGGGGTGGGGTGTTCTGGGCGGGCGGTCACCCTCCAGCGCCCCGCGGCGATCCTCGGGTCGGGTTTAGCGGCGGCGCGGAGCAGCACCGCCCGGAAGAGCTGCGCCCGGTGTGTAACGCCCCCGGTTGTGACACTGGCGCGAGTTTTGACTCTTGCCCGACCCGCAGCGCGCCCCGCACTGACCGAGTTGGAAAAAAGCAAAGAGCATCAAGTCCATCCTGGAGACACAACCAGCAGGGTCCTTCTTTAAATATGCAGATTGGGCTCCGATTCTATCATTGAGGCCCAATGGCTACTTTAATCAGTGGCCTGAGTGGGGAAACATAGAAAATAGTTGCAGGAGTAGGCCATTCGGCCCTTCGAGCCTGCACCATCATTCAATATGACCATGGCTGATCATTCCCTCAGTACCCCTTTCCTGCTTTCTCTCCATACCCCTTGATCCCTTTAGCCGTAAGGGCCATATCTAACTCTCTCTTGAATATATCCAATGAACTGGCATCAACAACTCACTGCGGTAGTGAATTCCATAGGTTAACAACTCCCTGAGTGAATATGTTTCTCCTCATCTCAGTCCTAAATGGCCTACCCCTTATCCTAAGACTGTGTCCCCTGGTTCTGGGCTTTCCCAACATCGGGAACATTCTTCCTGCATCTAACCTGTCCGCCCATCAGAATTTTATATGTTTCCATGAGATCCCCTCTCATTCTTCTCAACTCCAGTGAATACAGGCCCAGTTGATCCAGTCTCTCCTCATATGTCAGTCCTGCCATCCCTGGAATCAGTCTGGTGAACCTTCGCTGCACTCCCTCAATAGCAAGAACGTCCTTCCTCAGATTAGACCACCAAAACTGAACACAATATTCCAGGTGAGGTCTCACCAAGGCCCTGTACAACTGCAGGAAGATCTCCCTACTCCTATACTCAAATCCCCTAGCTGTGAAGGCCAACATACCATTTGCCTTCTTCACTGCCTGCTGTACCTGCATGCCAACTTTCAATGACTGATGAACCATGACACCCGGGTCTCGTTGCACCTCCCCTTTTCCTAATCTGCCGCCATTCAGATAATATTCTGCCTTCGTGTTTTTGCCCCCAAAGTGGATAACCTCACATTTATCCACATTATACTGCATCTGCCATGCATTTGCCCACTCACCTAACCTGTCCAAGTCACCCTGCAGCCTCTTAGTGTCCTCCTCACAGCTCACACCACCACCCAGTTTAATATCATCTGCAAACTTGGAGATATTACACTCAATTTCTTCTTCCAAATTATTAATGTATTTTGTAAATAGCTGGGGTCCCAGCACTGAGCTCTGCGGCACCCCACTAGTAACTGCCTGCCATTCCGAAAAGGACCCGTTTATCCCGACTCTCTGCTTCCTGTCTGCCAACCAGCTCTCTATCCATGTCAGTACATTACCCCAAATACCATGTGCTTTGATTTTGCACACCAATCTCGTGTGGGACCTTGTCAAAAGCCTTTTGAAAGTACAAATACACCACATCCACTGGTTCTCCCTTGTACACTCTACTAGTTACATCCTCAAAAAATTCCAGAAGACTTGTCAAGCATGATTTCCCCTTCATAAATCCATGCTGACTTGGACCGATCCTGTCACTGCTTTCCCCACTACTGATGTCAGGCTAACTAGTCTATAATTAACCTTGTTAGCCACGGTTGAGCCACCTTCCCCATTTTATTTTTACTCCAGACAGGAATGTACAATTGTTGAAGTTCATCCATGTGATCTTTAAATGTTTGCTATTGTCTATCCACCGTCAACCCTTTAAGTATAATTTGCCAGTCTATCCTAGCCAATTCACGCCTCATATCGTTGAAGTTACCTTTTCTTAAGTTCAGGACCCTAGTTTCTGAATTAACTGTGTCACTCTCCATCCTAATAAAGACTTCTACCATATTATGGTCATTGTTCCCCAAGGGGTCTCGCACAACAACATTGCCAATTAGTCCCTTCTCATTACACATCACCCAGTCTAGGATGGCCAGCTCTCGAGTTGGTTCCTCGACATATTGGTCTAGAAAACCATCCCAATACACTCCAGGAAATCCCCCTCCATCACATTGCTACCAGTTTGGTTCGCCCAATCAATATGTAGATTAAAGTTGCCCATGATAACTGCTGTACCTTTATTGCACACATCCCTTATTTCTTGTTTGATGCTGTCCCCAGCCTCACTACTACTGTTTGGTGGTCTGTACACAACTCCCACCAGCGTTTTCTGCCCTTTGGTATTCCGCAGCTCCGCCCATACCGATTCCACATCATCCAAGCTAATGTCCCTCCTTACTTTTGCATTAATTTCCTCATTAACCAACAACGCCACCCCGCCTCCTTTTCCTTCCTGTCTATTCTTCCTAAATGTTGAATACCCCTGGATGTTGAGTTCCCAGCCTTGGTCACCCTGGAGCCATGTCTCCGTGATCCCAATTACATCATATCCGTTAACTGCTAGCTGCGCAGTTAATTTGTCCACTTTATTCCGAATACTCCTCATATTGAGGCACAGAGCCTTTAGGCTTGCCTTTTTAACACACTTTGCCCCTTTAGAATTTTGCTGTAATGTGGACCTTTTTGTTCTTTGCCTTGGGTTTCTCTGCCCTTCACTTTTACTATTCTCCTTTCTATCTTTTGCTTCTGCCTCCAGTTTACTTCTCTCTGTCTCCCTGCATAGATTCCCCTCCCCCTGCCATATTAGTTTAACTCCTCCCCAACAGCACTAGCAAACACTCCCCCTAGGACATTGGTTCCGGTCCTGCCCAGGTGCAGACCGTCCGGTTTGTACTGGTCCCACCTCCCCCAGAACCGGTTCCAATATCCCAGGAATTTGAATCCCTCCCTGCTGCACCACTCCTCAAGCCACGTATTCATCTGCGCTATCCTGCGATTCCTACTCTGACTAGCACGTGGCACTGGTAGCAATCCTGAGATTACTACTTTTGAGGTCCTACTTTTTAAATTTAGTTCCTAGCTCCCTAAATTCGTCTTGTAGGACCTCATCCCATTTTTTACCTATGTCATTGGTACCTATATGCACCACGACAATTGGCTGTTCACCCTCCCTTTTCAGAATGTCCTGCACCCGCTCCGAGACATCCTTGATCCTTGCACCAGGGAGGCAACATACCATCCTGGAGTCTCGGTTGCGGCCGCAGAAACGCCTATCTATTCTCCTTACAATCAAACCCCCTATCACTACAGCTCTCCCACTCTTTTTCCTGCCCTTCTGTGCAGCAGAGCCACCCATGGTGCCATGAACTTGGCTGCTGCTGCTCTACCCTGATGAGTCATCTCCCTCAACAGTACCCAAAGCGGTGTATCTGTTTTGCAGGGGTTGACCGCAGGGGACCCCTGCACTATCTTCCTTGCACTGCTCTTCTTGTTGGTCACCCATTTCCTATCTGGCTATGTACCCTTTAGCTGCAGTAAGACCAACTCGCTAAACGTGCTATTCACATCATTCTCAGCATCGTGGATGCTCCAGAGTTCATCCACCCGCAGCTCCAGTGCTGTAATGTGGTCTGTCAGGAGCTGCAGGCGGATACACTTCCCACACACTTCGTCGTCAGGGACACTGGAAGCGTCTCTGACTTCCCACATAGTACAGGAGGAGCATAAGACGTGTCCGAGCTGTCCTGCCATGATTTAACCCTTAGATTAACTTAATTTGACAACAACAATGCTAAAGGTTACTGACTGATAAAGAAAAGAAAAAGAAAAACTACTTATCAATCACCAGCCAATCACTTACCCCCTTGGCTGTGACGTCACCTTTCGATTTCTTTCTACTACTTTTTTGCCTCCCTGCCGCAGCTGCACCGGCTGGCCTCTTGTAGGCCTCTCCGACGACACTGGCCTCTTGTAGGCCTCTCCGACGACACTGGCCTCTTGTAGGCCTCTCCGACGACACTGGCCTCTTGTAGGCCTCTCCGACGATGCTGCTCCGCCTCTCGAACTCCCGCTGTCTCCCCGATGACACTGGCCTCTTGTAGGCCTCTCCGACGACACTGGCCTCTTGTAGGCCTCTCCGACGACACTGGCCTCTTGTAGGCCTCTCCGACGACAATGGCCTCTTGTAGGCCTCTCCGACAATGCTGCTCCACCCCTCGAACTCCCGCTGCCTCTCCGACTCGATGCTGGCCATTGTCGGCCTCTCCGACGATGTTGCTCCGCCTCTCGAACTCCCGCTGCCTCTCCGACTCGATGCTGGCCATTGTCGGCCTCTCCGATGATGTTGCTCCGCCTCTCGAACTCCCGCTGCCTCCCCGACTCGACGCTGGCCTTTTGTCGGCCTGTCCGACGATGTTGCTCCACCTCTCGAACTCACGCGGCTGTGACTCTCCTGCCACGAGCGGGAAGAAAAACTGGGGCCAGAGAAGGCCCAAACAGGCCCGCTTTTTAAAAACTTTCCTTGCGGGGCCAAGAGGGGCAGGAGTTTTAACAAAAAGTTTAAAAATGTACCTATTTGTGCCTCCTGAATCCCTCCCAACCAACCACTTACCCCAACCATTGAGCACAAATAACCAAATATATCAGAAAGCCAAATGGAGTAATGTGCCTTATTTTAATCCACTACATCATTTGACATATTTTTTTTTACTTCTAATTTTCTCGAATTTAATTTAAAGTATGAAAGCAGGGCGGCCCAATTCCTGTTCGCCCTAATCCCTCCATAGAAACATAGAAAGTAGCAGTAGTAGGCCCTTCGAGCCTGCATAGCCATTCAATATGATCCTGGTTAATCCTCTATCTCATCACAATATTCCCGCTTTCTCCCTATACCCCTTGATGTCTTTTTGTGTTTAAAAATCTATCTATCTCCCTCTTACATATATTCAGTGACTGGCCTCCACAGCCTTCTGTGGTAGAGAATTCCACAGGTTCACCACCCTCGGAGTGAAAAAATTTCTCCTCATCTCAGTCCTAAATGGCCAACCCCTTATCCTGAGACTGTGACCCCTTGTTCTAGACTTCCCAGTCACGGGAAACATCCTCCCCACATCCAGTCTATCCAACCCAGTCAGAATTTTATACGTTTCAATGAGATCCCCTCTCATCCTCCACCCAGGTAAGATTAAGTGGTAGATGTAACAGTGAGGCTAGCATGTATGTAGTACATGCTCAGGTAAGGTTGCTAAGGCTTAAGGATTGTTTTGGAGTCTCTAGGAATGAAAGAGCGGTGATTGTTGCTTTAGTTGCTGACCCGATGTTGCACTCCTGTCCACTGGCCAGTTACCTCATCCCATTGGTTTTGTGCAGACAACTGACCAGGGGGCATGAATGAAAATCTTCAGGGCCTCACCCTGACTCGATCAGGACAGTTTGCCACCCACCGCAGCCCCTGCCTGCCAAATTCTCGTGTTAAAATCAGAATTGAGGAATAGATCACTTCAATGCTCAGAATGAAATAGTGATAAGATGTGAAAAGAGTCACAATATGCATTGTAACTGTACAACAGAAAAGTAAAGCTGCAAATGCTGGAAATGTGACACTTTAACAATTTCAAATTCTCGTACCCTGTTATCTCCTTATCGCCATGGACATGCAATCCTGACATACCTTACTCCCTCTCTGCTCCTGCATTTCTTCCATGAACAGCAGCTAGCTACCATCGACCATTACCCCTTCCACTTGGTTGAACATGTTCCCTCCTTCAACAATTTCTCTTTTCATGTCACTTACTTCCTCCAGATAAAAACTCTTCTTCTCCCTTCTTAGGCAGTGCCTCAGGGTCGAGGAAGACTTGCTTCCACACTAACATGAGTTCTCAGGTGACTGATGAGCCCAATGTGGGACCTACAGTCTCTGTCACAGGTGGGGCAGACGGTGGTTGGAGGGACGGGTGGGTGGGGGGCTTGGGTTTGTCGTGCGCTCCTTCCGCTGTTTGTACTTGGCTTCCGCGTGCCCCCGGCGCAGAGACTCGAGGAGTTCGGCGCCCTCCCGGATGCTTCTCCTCCACTTTGAGCGGTCTTGGGCCAGGGATTCCCAATAGTCCGTGGGGATGCTACATTTTATCAAGGAGGATTTGAGGGTGTCCTTGAAGCATTTTCTCTGCCCTTATAGGTATCACAATGGGAACCTACATGGATCTCAACTATACCGACCTTTCTGTAGGTTCGGTGGAACATTCTTTGTTCCAATGTTACTCAGGTCCCCCTCCAAACTTTTCCCGTTATATTGCTGACTAACTTCTTGCTCTTGCTCTTGCTCTTACCTGGAGAACTTTATTCACTAGATTTCCAATTTCTGCTCTTCTTCCACTTTTAAACGCTCGAGCTCTCGCGCTTTCTTTCCTTTCCTGGACTTCATTCACGCTCCATCTTTAACGATGGGATTTTCATTAATATCTATGACTGTCTCCCACAACTATCTTGATTACGCTTCTTTCTATTCTGCCTCCTGTCAGGGCTTCATCTATTTCTTCCAGTTTCTCTGTCTCTTCACTTTGTACAGCAGAACATCTGAAATATCCTTCATTTTCATCACCTGCTATTCCCCCCCGCCTCTTCGTCCCACAACAGTAGCATCCCTTTATCCTCCGTTTCCATTCCATCACTGTCCACATTCACATTCTTCTGCCATTTCCGTCACCTACAAAACCGCCCCACAATAAGCTCATTTTTCCCTGTGCTGCCCTCATTGTCTTTTGGAGGAACAGGTAAATAGGTACACTTACCTATTTTTCCAGCACCTCTAAATCCATATGTTCCTTCCAGCATCTTCCCATGCAACAGCGGGAAACACAACACCCCTCCATTTACCTCCTTCCATACTGCTATCCAGTGTCTCAAATCCTTCTTTCATGTGAGACAAGAATTCATGTGTCCTTCTTCTAATCTAATGTACTATATTCACTGCTTAGGATATGGTCACCTCAAGGTGACTGCTTCATTTAGCATCACTGCTATGTTCAGAAGTGTGACCCTGACCTGCATGTGGCTGGTCTCTCTAACACCCCCTCCCATTCCCAATTTGTCCTTTCTACATAAGAACATAAGAAATAGGAGCAGGAGTAGGCCATACGGCCCCTCGAGCCTGCTCCGCCATTTAATCCGATCATGGACTCAGGTCCACTTCCCTGCCTGTTCCCCACAACCCATTATTCCCTTATCGGTTAAGAAACTGTCTATCTCTGTCTTAAATTTATTCAGTGGCCCAGCTTCCACAGCTCTCTGGGCAGAGAATTCCACAGATTTACAACCCTTAGAGAAGAAATTCCTCCTCATCTCAGTTTTAAATGGGCGGCCCCTTATTCTAAGATCATGCCCCCTAGTTCTAGTCTCCCCCATCAGTGGAAACATCCTCTCTGCATCCACCTTGTCAAGCTCCCTCATAATCTCATACATTTTGATAAGATCACCTCTCATTCTTCTGAACTCCAATGAGTAGAGGCCCAACCTACTCAACCTTTTCTCATAAGTCAACCTCCTCATCTCCGGAATCAACCGAGTGAACCTTCTCTGAATTGCCTCCACAGCAAGTATATCCTTTCATAAACATGGAAACCAAAACTGCACATAGTATTCCAGGTGTGGCCTCACCAATACCCTGTATAACTGTAGCAAGACTTCCCTGCTTTTATACTCCATTCCCTTTGCAATAAATGCCAAGATTCCATTGGCCTTCCTGATCACTTGCTGTACCTGCATACTATCCTTTTGTGTTTCATGCACAAGTACCCCCAGGCCCCGCTGTACTGCGGCACTTTGCAATTGTTCTCCATTTAAATAATAACTTGCTCTTTTGATTTTTTTTTCTGCCAAAGTGCATGACCTCACACTTTCCGACATTATACTCCATCTGCCAAATTTTTGCCCACTCACTGAGCCTGTCTATGTCCTTTTTGTCTTTGGTGTCTTCCACTCTTCCACTGAAGCTCAATGCAAGCTTCATGAAACCACCTCTGGCTTCTGCTGGGCACGCAGCAACTGTAATGTATTTGCTTCAAGGATTCTTTGCTTAAGAATTCACAGCAACACATTGCTATTAAGAACTAGTTGGTTTATGAGCAAAGGTTTAACAATCACACTACACATTACCAGTTCATCCACCAGGCTCACAACCACCTGCCTCATCGTGGATCCCCCAAATCCAACTGGCTGGGGTTTTATTGAGTCTTGTGAACATCACATGACTGGCTAAGCCACTCCCAACTCAACAGCTCTACAAACCGGTGAGCATCCTCACGGGGGCAGACATTACAGCAACCCTCTGGTCTTAATACTGACTTTGGTAACTCTAGGACTTGGCTACAACCTTCATTCTCTTCACAGTTAGGTAACGTGGGGAGGGTCGATCAATGTCTGGGACGAGGGGAGTTGGGTTGACATTTGAACCAAGGCAGCCAAGGGTCTGGGCTCTTGGTGTGAACGCACCTGTTTGCTATGGATCTGCCATGTTTCGCTTGCATTTTCTGTTCAATTTTATTTTTGTTACATCCGTAGCTTTTCAGGTATATATATATATAGATATATATGTCTTTATTTTTCATGCCTTTGCTGCACATTAACCTGCTTTACGTATTCCTCTCACCGTATTTGCACATTCTTTTGTCTTTCTATAAATCTCCATTCATTAACTGATGTTCTTTTATATCACTGTCTGTGATTGGTGTATCTGCTGATTCTGTTCCCCCTCACCTTCTCTATTTGTCAACCTGATTAAAATGCCTGTTTATCTCTAACATCAATGGAAAGTAACATGAGGCATGGTGGCTGATCTGATCTCGGCAGTTTCTAGCCAGGTAGGTTCGGTTCAAATCAATCCCATTATGTGTTACATATATACTGCGCCCAGCATTGCAAAACAGAATATGCTCTGACATACTGTGTGCAACACCATGGCAGATTTATTGCCAATGGAATTATTTTAATGTGAATTTTTGTACTAAAGTTGAGGAATGCCAGTAATCAGGAATTAAGCACTTTTCATTTTGAGCATGCAGTGCCGGGAACAATTACTCATAGATGAGACACAGTGCAGAACAATGTTCTGTCCTCGGTGCTCTAACTCCAACCTCAAAAGACCATGCTCTGCTGTACCAATGTGAACTATTCCACTTATCACAATCTCCCCGTGATCCCTTTCTGAAATGATCAGTTACTGGGCAGTTTTGTGATATCGCCCCACTAGGTTGAAACTGTTCAGCTCATTTCAGATGGAAGCCTAATAACCAGCAGAGAAAGAACATTTCCTGTCTCCTCCTCAAAGGCCCGCGAGTGCCGTTCTCAACTTGCAGCTCGCTGTTGATATTAAACCGAGACTCTACTCTAAAAATAGCTCGGGCTATGAGATGGGCAGCACGAGCGCCCCCCCTCCTGTAATGTAAGCACCTGTGAGTATGCTCATGGGTTAACAAAATAGTTGTAGAGCTGTTGAGTTGGGAGTGGCTTAGCCAGTCATGTGATGTTCACAAGACTCAATAAAACCCCAGCCAGTTGGGTTACATAGAAACATAGAAATTTACAGTGCAGAAGGAGGCCATTTCAGCCCATCGTGTCCGCGCCGGCTGACAAAGAGCCGCACGACCCTCGGTCAGCAGCCCTGAAGGTTGCATATAAACCTATGAACAATGAAGAATGACGGAAAAGTAACGAGCACCCAGCCCAACCAGTCTGCCCCACACAACTGCGACAGGTTCAGGGAGCCCATGATGAGGCAAGTGGGTGTGAGCCTGGTGGATGAACTGGTAATGCGCAGTGTAATTGTTAAACCTTTTGCCACTGAACCAACTAGTTCTTAATAGCAATGTGTTGCTATGCATTCTTAAGCAAAGAACCCATGAAGCAAATACATTACACCTCCCACTGCCCACCCATTGTTAAATTAGCCCTCGCAATGCCAGTTAGAGTCTCCTTTTCAACCTAAATGCATGAGTTGTGAAGTCTAAAATAGTTTTAAATTAACCCAACAACCCTATGTCCAATGTAAGTAACTCAACGATTGCCAGGGAAACATAGCCTGGATCTATTTTAAAATACACTAACATTGGCCACTAAGTGGGTGGAATCTCCTCACATTTCTGATTGGAATGGCCAAGCACTTCCTATTCATCGTTAGACAATAAAAACAGCTTATCCCATTCATAAGTCATCTGCTGCTCGTGGGAGAATGACGTTTTTAAACATAAAGAAAAATGTGTATTTTTTTCATTGTAGAATGTGAAATAAGGAAAAATACATCAAGTGTCAGAAATTCTAAGTTTACCCTGGGGAGCATTACCCCTCCATTAAAATCAAATAATGTGCAACATCAACAGATCTTGAGGTTTCTTTGTCATCCGCATATGTCTCCTGCAGTGCATTGCCTTTGTCACATTTTAAGGTCCAGTCGTAATATTCCCTGTTTTCACAGTCAGTCAGAGTTTGGAGCCAGACCTGCCACAGCCTAACTGGCATTGATACTGGAAATGCAATAAAGTCAGTCCAGGCATTTAATAAACTCACGTCTGGGATATATTTCACAACAAAATCAATTCAACAATAATATACCGCCTTTAGCTGTGGTAAACCGTCCGAAAGCACTTCAAAGGAGTGATTATCAAACAAAATCTGTGACCGAGACACACAAGGAGACATCAGGACAGGTCAAAGAGACAGTACAATGCGGCATTTACCGTAATATCAACCCATTAAATTAACTGTGCTCTTCCCACTGTTCAAACAGAATATGACTTCAAAAACTGGCCATACAAAAATAAATAGTAGAGCATAAAAAAAGCAGTTTCAGCACTTTGCCAGAAGGATAGCTGCTCTTTGGGCGTTGTGTGTGCACAAGGTGCAGTGAGTTGACCTTGCATCATTAACATAAATTAGCAGCACACTAAATGCACAGCACATTATGGGCCGAAATTCCCCCCCAGCTAAGAGTAGGCGCCCTTACCCATATTTTAGATTTTTCTATGGGGCGGATCTTGTGCCGATGTTCACCTCTTTGTTTCCTATTTTGGGTCGGGGCGGTGTTGAGAGACGGAAGGGCCCTTGGATCGGGTCGGCCGCCCCAATGTGTCGTCAGTGGCACACTGCCGTGTCGCAACATCCCTGCCTCTTCAGTTAACGGGGTGGGCCGCTGTGAGCTCCGCAAATACTTTAGTTAGGCCCACTGGGCCACCAGGGAGGGTTTCGGCCTGGCCACCCAGGCAAGAGGGGGTGCCAGGACTGCCTGTTGGCGAACCGGCCGAACCCGTGGCCACCATTGTCGGGCCGAGCTCGACAATGGAGGGGCCGGCAATGCGTCCTCCCCATTAAGAGCGGACGCGATGCCCAGCCACACATAGCTTCCCGCCGGGGAAAGCTGTCGGTGGTACCGATCAGCGGCGGCACCGCTCCCATGGGACAATTGCCCGGTGGGGTCAGTAAGGGGGTCGCCGCCGGGTGGTGTGAGCTCGGCGCACGCCCGACGGACGGCAGCATGGACAGCGCGGGAACCCGTACCCGCCGCTCCCGGCCCGGGGGCAATGTAGGACCGGTCAGCCCATCCATCTGCCCCCAGTCGCTGAGGCCCCTCTGCCCCATTACCGCCTCTTCAGGAGGGGGGCAAACGTCTGCTCGTTGCCTTTAAAGCTGCCCTGCTGTTGAAGAGGGGTTAAAGTGGCTGCGCTTGTCAAAATATTTCATTCAATGAAGGTGCCTTGGAAGATGGACCGAAAGGCAATGTTCCCGTTAACAGCTGCACCAGAGCGCTCGGAATGGAACTGGCTGAAAGGAAGAAATTTGCTCACCTCACGATGGTTGCTAAGGTAAGTACTGTTTGTCGTACTATGTTGTCTTAATCTCAATTTTAACCACACTTCGGAACATATGAACAGGAGTAAGCGATTCAGCCCTTCAACACTGTTCTGCCATTCTGTATCTTATCTCCATGTGTTGGCATTGGTTCCGTAACCCTTAATACCCTTGCCTAACAACAAGCGATCAATCTGAGGTTTGAAATTGTCAATTGACCGAGCCTCATCAGCTTTTTGCGGGAGAGTTCCAGATTGCTGCTACCCTTTGTGTGAAGTAGTGCTTCCTGACATCATCTTTGAAAGGCTTAGCTCTAATTTTAAGGTTATGCCCCCTTGTCCCCACCAGAGGAAATAGTTTCTCTCTATCTACCTTATCAAATCATCTTAAATACCTCAATCAGACCACCTCTTAATCTAACCCTTTTAGCCCCGGTATCATTCTGGTGAATCTGCACTGCAGCCATTCCAAGGCCAATAGATTCTCCTGGAGGAGTGGTGCCTCGAACTGGACACAGTGACTCCAGGTGGAGCCTAACCAGAGCTCTGTACAGGGGTAACAACTTCCACCCCTTGTATTCCAGCCCCTTTGAGATAAAGGCCAATGTTCCATTTGCTTTTTAGTTATTTTTTTGCTAGCTTTTAGTAATTTCTGTAATTTGACCTTAAATCTCTCTGCTCCTCCGCAGTTCCTAGCTTTTCACCATCGAGACAAACTCTGATCTATCTTTCTTAGATCCAAAGTGCATGACCTCACACTTTCCCACAATGAAATCCATCTGTCACAGTTTTTCTCACTACACTCCCGAACCCTAAACCCTAAACCCTAACCCCTAAACCCTAATCTAACAATGTCCCTGAGCAACGTTCTGCTCCCATCTGCACCATTTACTGTGGCACCTAACTATGGGGGGGGGGGGTAATTCGCTCGCGCTTCAGTTGGGGCGGCGTCCCGGGCGGAGGCAAATGGTTTGCGTCTGCCGCCGCAAAATTCATCAGCTGGGCCCGGAGTTTGGAAGGGGGCGCTAAGGGAGGCGTTGCACATCTCTTTTAGGGCGCTAGGCCGGCTGAGCAAGGGAAAATCCTGAGCTAAACAGCCGACCTCGGAGCATCATAACACAGGCCTGGGGGGAAAAAAAATACCGGGAAAAACCCCACCAAAAACATTCCCAATACGTAGCTCACGCCACCACAACATAAATCGCAAAAACTAAATTTCAAAACAATGGCACTTACCTGAGGACGGCATTACTTACGTCGCTGTGGCCGGTATAGCTCGGGCGTTCCCAGCAGGGGGCGCTACAGAGCGCTAAGGGTCGGACTGCAACCAAAAATTGAACTGGTGTCGCAACCGGGGATGTTGCACCTCTCCCGGGCGGTAATGCTCCGCGCCCCATCGATACCGGCACCGAATGTCCCGGCAGGGCGCTGGAAGCTGGCTGCCCGGGCGCAAGTGCTTACCGCCGTCATTTCCGCCCCTCTGGGGCACTGAGAGGGGCGGCAGAAGACCAAATTTCCCCCCCCCCCCCCCCCCCAAGTATCATCAGCAAACTTAGACATACAGCTCTCTATTCTTTCAGTTAAATCATTTATGAATACCTTCACTATAAATTTCACAGGGGGAGAATGCACACCACTCTAGCAACTGTTCTTATACTTGCCAAAAAGCACAGGTCTGCCCAGATTTCACTGAGGCATTCTATATTGCTGCCATTTCCATGTATTTGCTCTGTGGTCTCTGAACGGCAGTAAGCAGCTCGCACAAGATTGGGTTCAACACGTGGGTAAATCACGTCTATCATATTCCTACTCCAACATATGTTTGCAAGAGAAAGCCACGTAGAATAGTTAGAAATGCATGCAGATCATCAAGAAGGAATGGGCCCTGGAGATTCTGAGCTTGAGGCAAAAAAAGGGAAGAACATAAAGTCCGAGGCCTCCCCCAGGTTCATGGCTAGAGTAATCTGCATCACACATTGGCATGGTTCATAACACTTGAGTTCACCAATAGGCCTATTGGTGACTGTTCATTTGGGATAAAGCACGTAAAGATAGGTGGGGAGAAATGCTGTTATATTCATTGGTCCAAATATAAGGCTGTGGGCAATAGTGCCGATTGCCTTTTTAGCTAGAGGTATTGGGTGCACGGGACATCAAAGGTATTTAACTGAAGGTAAATCTTTTAGTTTCTGCTTAATTCTTAGTGAATGAACAATTGGTTGCACAGATATGAATGAATCCTGCAAATCCATTGGCAGGGTAGGCACACCAATGTCAGTGTTCTCTCTCAGGCCAACATCCCCAGCATCGAGGCATTGACCACGCTCGACCAGCTCTGATGGGCAGGCCACATCGTCCAATACTAGACTCCCGGAACAAGCGCTCTACTCTGAGCTACGTCACGGCAAGACAGTCCCGGCAGGGCAGAGAAAACGCTTCAAGGACATCTCCAAAGCCTCCTTGAAAAAATGTAACATCCCCACCGGGAATCCCTGGCCCAAGACCGCTCAAAGTGGAGGAGCATCCGAGAAGACGGCGAACACCTCGAGTCTCTTTGCCGGGAGCATGTGGAAGCCACGTACAAACAGCGGAAGGAGCATC
The DNA here is from genome assembly GCF_044704955.1 of Pristiophorus japonicus. Taxonomy (NCBI): domain Eukaryota; kingdom Metazoa; phylum Chordata; class Chondrichthyes; family Pristiophoridae; genus Pristiophorus; species Pristiophorus japonicus. The sequence goes on from NC_091986.1 coordinate 4,017,175, forward strand.
CGACAACCCAAGCCCCCCACCCACCCGTCCCTCCAACCACCGACTGCCCCACCTGTGACAGAGACTGTAGGTCCCGCATCGGACTCATCAGTCACCTGAGAACTGGTGTTAGTGTGGAAGCAAGTCATCCTCGACTCCAAGAGAAGAAGCACAGGTATCTCATCTGGATCTGGTCAGGAGATTCTTACACTGCTGACTGAGACAATCTCTCCTTTCTGCTTCCCATCATTGTCCCTTTGCAGGGCGAAGCAGTGTGGGTCACAGCAAGGGGGCAATAATCTTGGATTGCATGGCCAAGTTGTACTGCAAGACCAATTAGTCCATGCCTCTGAGCCTTTGCTTTAACTTTCTGTTAGCTGCATGAGCTGCACTCTGTTTCCATTCAGGAACTGTCCAATGGGGTAATGCTTCAGGGTGCCCGAGATCTCCTGGCAGGTACTGCTCCCTCAATAACCTTCCATTTAGTCTTCGCAACCCCTGAAATAATTACAGCACCATCAATTGCTTGTACTAAAACTCTAAGTAGTACCAGGATGGTGGCACTAATGTGCAGGGTTGTGTGCCTATAGTCACAGACCAGCTGCACATTGATGGAACTGAATGGCTTTCTGTTGGTGGAGGAGGTGGTATTCGGAGTAGAGCCATATGTATGTCAGCATTCATGCTCTGGACTTTGGGGGATGCAACAGATGGTAACATTGCAGAGTTCTCTCATGCTGCTGCCTATTTTACAGAGGGAAATTTGTATCAGGTCGCTGGTTATGAGATTTAACAGATGTCTCCTGCTGTTTCTTAGAAGAATGCCGTGGAATAAAAATTCAAGGTGGCATTCACTCTGACAGCCACTGACAAAGCAGTGAAGTAATTCCTGAGTTGATCGATAAGAACATAAGAACATAAGAAATAGGAGCAGGAGTAGGCCATACGGCCCCTCGAGCCTGCTCCGCCATTAAATAAGATCATGGCTGATCTGATCATGGACTCAGCTCCACTTTCCTGCCCACACCCCACAACCCCTTATTCCCTTATCGTTTAAGAAACTGTCTATTTCTGTCTTAAATTTATTCAATGTCCCAGCTTCCACAGCTCTCTGAGGCAGAGAATTCCACAAATTTACAACCCTCAGAAGAAATTTCTCCTCATCTCCGTTTTAAATGGGCGGCCCCTTATTCTAAGATCATGCCCTCTAGTTCTAGTCTCCCCCATCAGTGGAAACATCCTCTCTGCATCCACCTTATCAAGCCCCCTCATAATCTTACACGTTTCGATAAGATCACCTCTCATTCTTCTGAATTCCAATGAGTAGAGGCCCTACCTACTCAACCTTTCCTCATAAGTCAACCCCCTCATCCCCAGAATCAACTGAGCGAATCTTCTCTGAACTGCCTCCAAAGCAAGTATATCCTTTCGTAAATATGGAAACCAAAACTGCCCGCAGTATTCCAGGTGTGGCCTCACCAATACCCTGTACAGCTGTACCAAGACTTCCCTGCTTTTATACTCCATCCTCCTTGCAATAAAGGCCAAGATACCATTGGCCTTCCTGATCACTTGCTATACCTGAATACTATCCTTTTGTGTTTCATGCACAAGTACCCCCAGGTCCCGCTGTACTGCGGCACTTTGCAATCTTTCTCCATTTAAATAATAATGTGCTCTTTGATTTTTTTCTGCCAAAGTGCATGACCTCACACTTTCCGACATTATACTCCATCTGCCAAATATTTGCCCACTCACTTAGCCTGTCTATGTCCTTTTGTAGATTGGCACTGTTCTGTCATGGCCTTTCTGCGGCTGTGTGGATATCCTGAGACATGTCCAGATATGTTGCCTTGCCCTTTATACATAAGGGCCACTCCTTCTTGAGCGAGCAACCTGCAACCATCTGGTCTGCTTCCTTCTTCTCCAGAACCTGCACCTGGAGAAGGATGTCCTGAGCGATGCCCACAGGTTGCGCACAATTACAATACCCTTTACAAACAGCCCTTGGGGAGAAATTGGGTGCTGCTTTAAGGTCTGAATAGTTTCTGTGCTGACAGCAAGGATATTTATAAAATACACTTTTATTAACAGAGGACCCATCATGAACACGCCTATCATGCAGTGTCTGTTTTACACAAGCACTCGTGTCAACAGGCGCTGTGTGTGCATTATGGAGTTATTTGGTCTTTTTTATCATTTTCAAGACCTCAGCCCACAAGCGCCTCCTCAGTGGAATAGGGCACGTTGTGTGCAAGAAGCATATAACATACCTACAGAAGGCCTCGCTAGTCGATAACATGGTTCACTTGCAACCTGATGTGTATCAGTACTACAAGCGCACAGTATTGCATTTATGAGCGCCGCAGTATGTATAGATGCATACAAGGGCTGACTTTTATACAAGTGCCCTACGATCTTCAACTTCTTGTATTTGTTTTCAAATCCCTCCATGGTCTCATCCCGTACTGTCCCCGTCACCTCCTCCAGCCCCACAACACACCCAGATCTCTGCGCTCCTCCAATTCTAGCCTCTTGAGCATCTGCAATTTCCATCGCTTCACCGTCGGTGGCCGTGCCCACAGCTGCCGAGGCCCCAAGCTCTGGAACTCCCTCCCTAAACCTCTCTGTCTCTCTCTCTCTTCCTTTAAGATGCTCCTTAAAATCTAGCTCTCTGTCCTAATATCTCTTTATGTGGCTCGGTGTCAAATTTTATAACAACAACAACGAATTTATGGAGCACCTTTAATGTAGTAAAAAGTCCCAAGGTGCTTAACAGGAACGTTATCAAACAAAATTTGACATAAGAAGATATTAGGGCAGATGGTCAAAGAGGTAGGTTTTAAGGAGCATCTTAAAGGAGGAAAGAGAGGTCGAGAGGCAACAGAAGGCACGATGGTGGAGCGATTAAAATTAGGGATGTGCAGGAGGACAGAATTGGAGGAGCACAGATATCTTGGAGAGTTGTGGGGCTGGAAGAGGTTACAGAGATAGGGAGGGGTGAGGCCATGGAGGGATTCGAAAACAAGGATGAGAATTTCAAAATAGAGGCGTTGCTTAACCGGGAGCCAAAGTAGATCAGCGAACACAGGGGGTGATGGGTGAGCGGGAATTAGTGCGCGTTAGAACACGGGCAGCAGAGTCTTGAATGATCTTAAGTTTCTGGAGGGTGGAAGTTGGGAAGTCGGCCAAGAGTGTTGGAAAAGTCAAGTCTCGAGGTAATAAAGGCATGGATGAGGGTTTCAGCAGCGGATGAGCAAGACAGGAATGGAATCGAGCAATGTTATGGTGATGAAAATAGGTGGTCTGAGTGATGGTGCAGATATATGGTCAGAAGCTCATCTCAGGCTCAAATACGACACCAAGGTTGCATTCAGTCTGGTCCGCCCTCAGCCAGTTGCCAGGGAGAGGCATGGAGTTGGTGCCTAGGGAACAGAGTTTGTGGCGGGGTTTGAAGACAATGGCTTCAGTCTTCCCAATATTTAGGTGGAGGAAATTTCGACTGATCAGGTACTGGATGTCGTACAAGCAGTGCGACAATTTACAATGGAGGGGTCAAGTGAGGTGGTGGGAGTTAGGGAGGAGTGTTGTCAGTGTACATGTGCAAACAAACACTGCGTTTTCTGGTGATGTCATCGAAAGAGAAGCCATTGCCGGTGATTCTCTGGCTATGATTTGGTAGATAAGAATGGAACCAGGCGAATGTAGTCCCACCCAGCTGGACAGCGGTGTAGAGGCATTGGAGGAGGATGGTGAGGTCAACCATGTCAAAGGTTGCAGGCAGGTTGAGAGTTGACCACGGTCACAGTCACATAGGATGTCATTTGTGACTTTGTTAAGAGCCGTTTTGGTAGTGTGGCTCCTCTGAAGCACATTGGGATGTTTTACTGAAGACTGCATTTATATAGCGCCTTTCACAACCACCGGATGTCTCAAAGCGCTTTACAGCCAATGAAGTACTTTTGGAGTGTAGTCACTGTTGTAATGTGGGAAACGCGGCAGCCAATTTGTGCACAGCAAGCTCCCACACACAGCAATGTGGTGATGACCAGATATTGTGTTTCTTTGTTATGTTGATTGAGGGATAAATATTGTCCAGGACACCGGGGATAACTCCCCTGCTCTTCTTCAAAATAGTGCCATGGGATCTGTTATGTCCAATTGAGAGGGCAGACGGGGCCTCGGTTTAACGTCTCATCCGACAGTACAGCACTCCCTCGGCACTGCACTGGAGTATCAGCCGAGATTGTTGTGCTCAAGTCCCTGGAGTGGGACTTGAACCCACAACCTTCTGACTCCGAGGCGAGCGTGCTGCCCACTGAGCCACGGCTGACTCCTATGTTAAAGGCACTATATGAACGCAAGTTATTGTTGTTTCAACAGGTCGACCTGAAAAACAAAATATATATAGCTATGCATTTGCATGCATGACTGCGCGCTTTAAAGCACACACTGATGGTTGCACAAACCCAGAGAGCAGAAAGGCAGCAATTCCAACTGGCAGTTCCATCTAATTGGGCACTGTGGATTTGCTTGCTGAGCCTGGATTAAGGCACTGGGACTCTGTATGAATGCAGCTAGATAACACAGATCAAATATTTAGGCTTTCCAGAAAGAAAAACTAATATTGAATTAATTTTGCCAGTGGCTAAATTCGTATGCAAACAAGTTATGGCTTACAAAAAAAACTTGAAAAAACTTCTTTTGGCTAGTATACCATAATTATACACAATTATATTGATCTGATTGAGAGTGAGCTGAAAGTAATGGGCTGGGAATGAGGGAATTACCACTTACACAGAGGTGGAAACCTGATGTGACCAGAGTTCACTCAGAATAAATCAATCCTAATTGACTTTGGTTACTGTATATCATTTCAAGTTACCTCCGTCTGAAGTGTTTCGCACTCAGATCAGAATGAGGAGACGATAAACTCTGGTTCTCGGCTGTAGCCGGCCCACAATGGCTGCTGATTAAAATGCACGGAACACTGCTGAGATTTGAAGCTATTTGCGAGGGAAGATGCTCCCATGCTGAAATCATGGAATGGTAATAATGTTAATGACATATTAACGCAGTTCATATTCCAACTGCAAGTTACCCAGCACTGTCAGCAGTCCAAGCCTGCAAAAGAGAAAAAACTTGAACAAATCAATCAGGCGGGCTCTGTGACACCTCTTCTCCTCGCAGGGCAAGCAGCCAAAGAGCTGCCACTCACTCGGTGGTGTGTTTAAACCATTCTCCGGTTACAGGGATATTCACTGGCATACTATTTCTATCTAGCTAGCAAGGAGAAACCGGTTTAAACTGCGAGCTCTGGCCATTCCACAGTTCAGATTTTGTGCACTTGAATTACAACATACAGACGACGTTTGCATTTGCACACACTCAGAGGCCGAACTCCAAACCATCGTCGACATCTTCACTGAAGCATACGAGAGTCTGGGCCTTACATTAAACATCCGTAAGACAAAGGTTCTCTACAACCTGCCCCCGCCACACAGTATTGCCCCGCCAATTATCAAAATCTACGACGATGCCTTGGACAGCGTGGACACCTTTCCATACCTTGGGACTGACATCGATGACGAAATCCAACACCGCCTTCAGCGTGTCAGTGCAGCCTTAGGTCGCCTGAGGAAAAGAGTGTTTGAAGACCAGGATCTCAACCCGGCACCAAGCTCATGGTGTGCAGAACAGCAGTGATTCCCACCCTCCTATATGCTTCAGAGACATGGACTATGTACAGCAGGCACCTCAAAGCATTGGAGAAGTACCACCAACGCTGTCTCCGCAAGATCCTGCAAATCCATTGGCAGGGCAGACGCACCAACGTCAGTGTTCTCACTCAGGCCATAATCACCAGCATCGAAGCACTGACCACACTCGACCAGCTCCGTTGGACGGCCACATTGTCCACATGCCTGATGCAAGATACAGAGCACTATTTACCTGTTTGTAGACTGCTGAAAATTGTTGAAAAAGATTCTCCGTTTCTAACATAACCAATGTACAGGGCGTTCCCAACAACTCAATACAAACTGCCACTTTAATTTCAGTGTATTCATTTTGACATTTTGGGAAACATTTTTGAGTCAAATCCAATCCACCTCAAGAATGCATCGATCTTATTTTGCTTATTTAAAAGGGACATGCTTGGAACAAAGAGCCTGAACAGCTGTGAGTAAGTTTCTGGCACAGAGTCGTGCACAAGGATGGATGTCCTATTTCTGTGTGACATTCCATACAGTTGCCGAGTCAGAAACCATCTACAGTGATCCTACCTGTAACAGGTCAAGGTGAATCACAAATAGCTCTTCAACTGAATAGAACCATTCTGCTCATGGATACTTAAACCTAGAAATTACTATTGGCATGTTATTCAGTGGTTAACTTTTCACGATTGGTGGGGGCAGAAAGCTAGTGGTAGCGGATAGGCTGCACATTATACATTACACCCGATGTTCCTTTCCACATCAGTCACGAGAAATAAAAATTGGGCAGGTGTATAATGGCCAGCTGATCCACTCCCGCCCGGTGTTTGCCCCCACCAAAATTTATTACAAAAGTAATATGGCCTACTAGTTAATTATAATTATGCTGTTCACCCTGACCTGCAAGAGGACACCACTGTAGGTCGGGAGGATAAAAGAGCTGGAGTGCGGGCCCTACATCATGGGCATACCACTTCAACTTGCAGCGTGAGCCGTTCCAAGTGTGCAACAACTCCAAAGTGGGCGACTAGGTGACATCATCAATGCCCTGTTCGCCATTTGGAGCGTGTGCAGGAACATCGGCAGGGCTCAGGCACAGTGGAGGAAAGAAAAGGTCTGGGCGGATGAGTGGTGAGAGATCATGGCGGAGGTGCGATGAGAGATCGTGGCTGAGATGTAACAAGAGATGAATGGCGAGAGATCGTGGCGGAGGAGCGGCGAGATTCCGTGACGGAGGTGCGGCAAATGAGGGTGCAGGGCCCAGAAGAGGCGAGGGCCCAGGGGCAGCACGGGCCAGCCCACACTGCGATATGTGTGCGCACTCAGTCCGCGCAGCAGAGCTGGTCTCCAGTCGTCCTGGTTAACCCTTGCCACTGGACCAAGACCTAGCTCTGTCAAGCCCCGTGTGGTGGCTGGTGTGCAACGGTCACCCCACGTTAAAAAAATCCACGCACAGGCATCTTCCACCCTTCAATATGTAGTTCGGGATCTGGAATGTCAGGTTCTTCACTGAAACACCTGTGAACTCATCCCTTTTTAGCGTAGAAGTAAGTCATCCTCGCTTCGAGGGACTGCCTATGATGATGAAAATATGAGTTATACCTCCCTTTAGTGCATCAGCTAATGAAAATGAAGAAGCACTAATCCTCTTAATGAGCTGCAAACCACAGGCATCAGCTTAGCCTAATTGCAGTAGAATGGGACATCACCGAGTGAGAGAGTCCCTTTTATAGGCCAGACACAGCAAGCTCCAATCCGAGGAGAGAGAGATTTATGACAGCGATACCCTACCCCAGATGAAGCAAACATGGAAGGGAGTATCTGAAAAACAGTCAGCCGTTGAGGTCCCATGTGTGACTATCAGAACACGAGCAATGAATTGACTTAGAGATTTAGGGCAGCAGAATTCGGGCAGGCTGTCAGAGAAACCTTGCAGCCAGCCAACACATTTACTCCTTCCACAAGGGAACCATTTAGATGGAGTGTAAGTTAGGAATTCAGAATAAATCACAAGGGCAGGATTGTGCCATTGCAACTTGCCAACATTCACACACTACATAATTGAGGAGACAGACAAACTGCACATGGTTTCAACATCGCACGGAGTATTTATTTGTCAGTGGTTACAATATATTAAGATGGTATTTGAAGAACTGAGCATGAAAATGTCGGCTACGATGGTTTGGTTATGGGTACTTGGCAGATGTCGTTTACATTTTTAAGAAATGTGGCACTCCTTGAAAGTCATGTAGAATGAGTGCTGGTATATAGGTGATTTGGACTTAAGCAGAGGGACTTAAATCTCAAAATTTGCTGCTGACACAAACAGAGGGAGCGTCGCAAACAGGACTGTAAAGTCATTCAGGTTAGCAGCATGGGCGGACAGCGAACCGATCTCATTTCAAGATGACAAGTATGAAGTAATACATTTTGGGAGGCAAAAGCAAGGGATTAAGAGTCTACCATAGCTACCTTCTTTGGTTCATTGGTATCAGTCACTCTCGTAATAGGTCTCAGGTGTCAAAATTGGTTACGGCCGGTTTTGAGGCGGTGTCACCGCCTGACAGTTGATTTTACCATCGGGCGTTAAGTGCAGGCTCAAATGGCCAAATTGAGTCTTTACGCCCAAAGATGAGGGAGCAGCACTAAAGGCGGCGTTGGACACACTCACCCTCGGCCGGGAGCTCAGGGGGCTGACTCAATCTCCCCACGGGAGGCTGGCTGGCATGCTGGCTGGAAAAACGGGAAGAAAAAAAAACTTCTCCGACCCACACACACATTTCCCCCACTGTTAAAAATAAAGGGGAAAAAAATTCCGATATAATGAGATAAATGAACTTACCTTGCTGTCTGGGCGATTCCGCCCGAGATCCCTGTTGGTCCCGCCACATTTTGCCGGCTGTATGAACGCCTGCCTGTGAGGCCACCGTAGAAACGCAGTATCGCGGGAGCGCCGCAAAGGGGGCGTTGCACGCTGGATGATGTCACCATGTGCATGGCGTTAGAAGGCACAGCGTTACCTCGTGGCGCCTCCACCAACGCCCCAACCGAATTGCTCCGAAGGCATGGACGCCATTTACCGCCAACAGTAGGAATTTACCGCCCATAGCCGGCGGTTACAGGCGGCATAAAAAACACCAAATTCGACCCGAGTGTCTGACTTGTCATGGGAGTTGACTTACACTGCCTTTTATCTATTTGCATATAGCGCAACCCATGGGCTGTAACAACGATACCTCCTTGTGATCTGAACCAGCCATTTGTGTCTTTTGTAATTGTACTTCTCCAATCTGTAAGTGGAGAGATTTATTGTTTGGTGAGACAAGGCTGGATCTGAATCCCGAAACTGCTTTGTTTCAGTGAGTGAACACAGTAATGGTTGTGATCACATTCACTTAGTTCATCAGTACAACTTATATTCACATAATGGGAGTGATTCAAATTTTTATCTTCAGGCTACAGTGAATCGGGCGATTTAAAATATGGGGGCAATTTACTTTTCCCCGTTTCTCCCCGGTGATAAAAGTTAAAATTACCCCCAATGATACAAAACAAAGAACACGTGATGCTACCCCTATCTGCGAGTCATTGTATTTTATATAGACAAGAAGTCTTCGATGGAAACTCAGACATTTCTAACCACTTCGCCTCAGTCAAAATCTTCACAGCTTTTCTATTACCAAATCAGCCGTTGAACCTACCTGTTTCAAAAAAACCTGTCTTTTCTGTGTCCATATATTTTTATTTTAATCGACCTCTTCAGAGAGAGAGATTAAAAGCTGTTCCAGTGAGTGCGAGGTGTCTCTCGATTAACTGGACAAGCTAATGAATAGCTTATTCTTTAGAATCTTGGGAAAACAACTTTTATTTGGTATATTAACCACCTTCGTCTAAGTGCCTTTTTAAACTTGTGACAATACACTTTATTTAACATTTTTAAAAGTAACTAATTTCATAGTTATGAGGAGACACTTCAGATACTGCAGGGCTGGATTTTCCGGCTCCCCTGCGCTCCGTTTCTCGCCCCGGAGCGGCGGCAATGGCGGGGGTGGGGTGTTCTGGGCGGGCGGTCAGCCTCCAGCGCCCCGCGGTGATCCTCGGGTCGGGTTTAGCGGTGACAATGGTGGGGGTGGGGTGTTCTGGGCGGGCGGTCAGCCTCCAGCGCCCCGCGGCGATCCTCGGGTCGGGTTTAGCGGTGACAATGGCGGGGGTGGGGTGTTCTGGGCGGGCGGTCAGCCTCCAGCGCCCCGCGGCGATCCTCGGGTCGGGTTTAGCGGTGACAATGGCGGGGGTGGGGTGTTCTGGGCGGGCGGTCAGCCTCCAGCGCCCCGCGGTGATCCTCGGGTCGGGTTTAGCGGTGACAATGGCGGGGGTGGGGTGTTCTGGGCGGGCGGTCAGCCTCCAGCGCCCCGCGGCAATCCTCGGGTCGGGTTTAGCGGTGACAATGGCGGGGGTAGGGTGTTCTGGGCGGGCGGTCAGCCTCCAGCGCCCCGCGGTGATCCTCGGGTCAGGTTTAGCGGTGATAATGGCGGGGGTGAGGTGTTCTGGGCGGGCGGTCAGCCTCCAGCGCCCCGCGGTGATCCTCGGGTCGGGTTTAGCGGTGACAATGGCGGGGGTGAGGTGTTCTGGGCGGGCGGTCAGCCTCCAGCGCCCCGTGGCGATCCTCGGGTCGGGTTTAGCGGCGGCGCGGAGCAGCACCGCCCGGAAGAGCTGCGCCCGGTGTGTAACGCCCCCGGTTGTGACACCGGCGCGAGTTTTGACTCCTGCCCGACCCGTCCGCCCCGCAGCGCACCCCGCACTGACCGCCCGGGAAATCAGGGCGGTCCCACCATCCCGACAGCGGAGAGGTGAGTAATGGGCTCCTGAGGTAAGTGCCATTGTTTGTTCTTTTAATGTTTTTGTGATTTGTGTTGTGGTGACGTGGGCAATGTTTGGGGAATGTTTTTGTGGGTTTAGTTCCCCCCCTCCCCCCCAGGCGTCTCTGGGAGCGCTCCCGGCCCGGCTCTTTAGCTCGGGAGTTTCCCATCCTAGCGCCCAAGAGAGGTGTACAATGCCTCCCTTCGCGCTGCGCCCCCTGACTCAGGGCCCAGCTGCCCAATATTACTGACTGAGGTGCAAACTGTTCCCGGGCGCTAACTTTACCACCCGCAAAAAGCTGGCACAGAGACGATGGGCCAAATGGCATATGGTTAAAATGGTTTCTTTAACGTTGGGGGAGTAGTTGTATCTCTTATTGTTCAGCACTTACTGTTCAGGGCTCTGATTTCCAGGATAGAGTTGCACATTCTGGAATGTTGGCTTTTATTGCAAGGGGGATAGAGTATAAAAGCAGGGAAGTCCTGCTACAACTGTACAGGTTATTGGTGAGGCCACACCTGGAGTACTGCGTACAGTTTTGGTCTCCTTATTAAAGGAGGCATGTACTTGCATTGAAGGCAGTTCAGAGAAAGTTCACTCGGTTGATTCCTGAGATGAGGAGGTTGTCATATGAAGAAAGGTTGAGCAGGTTGGGCCTCTAATCATTGGAATTCAGAAGAATGAGAGCTGATCTTATCAAAACGTATAAGATAATGAGGGGGCTTGACAGGGTGGATGCAGAGAGGATGTTTCCCCTTGTGGGGGAATCTAGAACTAGGGGGTATAGTTTCAGAATAAGGGGCCACACATTTAAAACTGAGATGAGGAGGAATTTCTTCTCTCAGAGGGCTGTAAATTTGTTGAATTCTCTGCCTCAGAGAGCTGTGAAGGCTGGGTCATTGAATATATTTAAGGTGGAGATAGATAGAATTCTGAATGATAAGGGAATCAAGGGTTATGGGGAGCGGGTAGGGAAATGGAGCTGAGGCCAAGATCAGATCAGCCATGGTCTTATTAAATGGCAGAGCAGGCTCGAGGGGCCAAATGGCCGCCTCCTGCTCCTATTTCTTATGTTCTTATTCCCATATCATTGTCAGTTGGTGACATGGATCCCGATGTGAGGTACTGCTTCTAAACTTTAAATTAAGTTCTCAGAACAAGGATTAGTGCCTGTTCACGAACTAATCTGACCTTATTATTTGAATAAATCATTTCCCAACAAAAGACGTATGGTACTAAATGTTTAGAAATAGATAACGAGAAGGGAAGCAGTTGGTTTTCACAGGCTACTCAAATAACTTTATCTCTAAAGGCATATTAACGTCTGAAAATATATTCGCCTAAGATTAAACAATCAGCTCCAGTGAAATTGCATCCATCGGGGCCTGGTCCCATGGTAACTACACATGACACTTTTGAGATGATATTGCAGCAGACAGACATATTTAAGGAACAGACGTAAATAATCAGTGACCTGATTGCTTCAATGTTTCCGCTGCTTCAAATTTATTTTAATTTTAGAAAAAATATATAAAATATTCATAGAAAAACCCGACACTGTAGCAAGTACAGCTGCAGTATAGACGTACTGCTGCCTCTAACCTAATCAGTCAGTAATGCAGTTTTGCAAAGAAGGCTGATTGTCGCTGTTTCAAGAACTGAGTCCCTGAAAAGGCACTAATATAATGACACTGTCGGCTTAATTCTGTAAAAATCAATAATTGCTGAAGTGTGAACTTACATCTGTTGTGCATATGTCTCATCTTCTAATTGATTTCAGATTTTAATTGGGCTTGATGTTAAATATTTTATATTTGGATGATGCGTGCTGCATCTTAGATAGCTTAGCCCCACTGACAGGGTCCCTGCGGTGAGAGACTTTGCTTCTGTAACTATTTATAGCGGCCCTGAATTTGCAGTCGCAGGTGTACCTCTGGAGTACGCCTCCCAGCCGTGAAACATTCCCAAAGTTACCTCCGGGCACCCAAGCTAGGAAGAGTTCGGGTCTCGGGCCTCCATGCCTACACCTGCGTAAAGGCCCACGTGATCCCAGGGATGCAGGTGGTTCAAAATCATCCCTGGGATCACGTGGGCCAGGTCCTCCAATCACAAGGGAGGATTCCATTGCAGTCATCAACGAATGGAATCCCCTAATGACATGCAACGGAATTCCCCAAATAATTAAACAATTTACACAATTCTATAAATATAAATGTTCTGATTTTCAAAATTAATTAAAAGCCCCTCGATTACATCAAATACAATAAAAAGTAAATTTTTCAAAAATAATTTAAAACATTTTAATCTGGGCCAATAATTGCATAAATTAATTTGAAGTATCCGTGCTTCATTTTTTTTATTTTTAAATGTTTAATTAAAAAATTATAATCACCCTTACACTACAGCACAGAGTGGCATTTGTGAGTTTGGTAAGTGGGTGAGTTTTAAGGGTTATGCTCTTTAAACCATTTGGAGGCTGGAGTAAATTGTTAGTGGCAATTGCCAGCAGCTTCTAAGTAAGTAGCAGTTTAATTTAAAGGGGAAAAGTTAAATAGTTGGGAATCTTTCAGGTTTCGGCAGAGAAAAACAAGGTAACTCTTCAGTAGGAGGCAATTAGCAGCTAGTTAAAACAGTTCTGTAAACGACTGACCAGTAGTGAGTCATCTGACCTAGATACAGTTTAAAAAGAGGCAGCTCGTGCAGAACACGGAGTGCAGCAGCACAGCGTGGCATTTGTGAGTTTGGGAAGTGGGTGAGTTCGGGCAAGGGGGGGGCAGGTGCTGTTTTGTCTTGTTTTTCCTACCAGTGTTGAAACTAGAGCAGCTGATAAGGAGTGCGAGAGTAGGAGACAGAGGCCCAGAGACCAGCCCAACCAGTTGCAGACAAAGATAGAGGAGTGCGAAATCGAGAGGTCACGTCACAGCCAAGCTGGTAAGTGGTTGGATGTTCGACTGGTAAGTATAACTCTCTTTTAGACTGACTTTTAGATTGGTTTAATTGGCAGCGAACTACTAAGTAGCTGTTTGGTGCTTAAGTAAATTTTAGTAAGTAAATTAATTTAAGGGTTAAGTCATGGCAGCAGAGCTCGGACCCGTGTCATGCTTCTCCTGTGCTATGTGGGAAGTCAGGGACGCTTCCAGTGTCCCTGGCTACTATGTGTGCGGGAAGTGTGTCCAGCTGCAGCTCCTGACAGACCGCATGATGGCACTGGAGCTGCGGATGGACTCACCCTGGAGCATGCGTGATGCTGAGAATGTTGAGGATAACACATTTAATGAGTTGGTCACACCGCAGGTAAGGGTTAGGACAGATAGTGAATGGGTGACCAAGAGACAAGGCAAGAGCAGGAAGGTAGTGCAGGAGTCCCCTGCGGTCATCTCCCTCCAAAACAGATATACTGTTTAGGATACTGTTGGGGGAGATGACTTACCAGGGGAAGGCACCAGCAGCCAGGTTCACGGCACTGTGGGTGGCTCTGCTGCACAGAAGGATGGGAAAAAGAGTGGGAGAGCTATAGTGATAGGGGACTCTATTGTAAGGGGAATAGATAGGAGTTTCTGCGGCCGCAACCGAGACTCCAGGATGGTATGTTGCCTCCCTGGTGCAAGGGTCAAGGATGTCTCGGAGCGGCTGCAGAGCATTCTGGAGAGGGAGGATGAACAGCCAGTTGTCGTGGTACATGTAGGTACCAACGATATAGGTAAGAAGTGGGAAGAGGTCCTACAAGCTGAATTGAGGGAGCTAGGAGTTAAATTAAAAAGTGGGACCTCAAAGGTAGTAATCTCTGGATTGCTACCAGTGCCACGTGCTAATCAGAGTAGAGGGAGCAGGATAGTTAGAATAAATACATGGCTTGAGCAGTGTTGCAAGAGGGAGGGATTCAAATTCCTGGGACATTGGAACCAGTTCTGGGGGAAGTGGGACCTGTACAAAAGGGACGGTCTGCACTTGGGCAGGACTGGAACTGATGTCCTAGGGGTAACATTTGCTAATGCAGTTCGGGAGTGTTTAAACTGATATGGCAGGGGGATGGGAACCTATGCAGCGAGATAGGGCGAAGTAATATGGAGTCAAAAACAGATGGTAGAAAGGTAAAAAGCAATCGTGGAAGGCCGAGTAAACAAAGGTAAGAAACAAAATGGGCCACGCTACATCATAATTCTAAAAGGACAAAGGGTGTTAAAAAAACAAGCCTGAAGGCTTTGTGTCTTATAATGCAAGGAGTATCCGTAATAAAGTGGATGAATTAACTGTGCAAATAGATGTTAACAGATATGATGTGATTGGGATTACAGAGACGTGGCTCCAGGATGATCAGGGCTGGGAACTCAACATCCAAAGGTATTCAACATTCAGGAAGGATAGAACAAAAAGAAAAGGAGGTGGGGTAGCATTGCTGGTTAAAGAGGAGATTAATGCAATAGTTAGGAAGGACATTAGCTTGGATGATGTGGAATCTATCTGGGTAGAGCTGCAAAACATCAAAAGGCAAAAAACGTTAGTGGGAGTTGTGTACAGACCTCCAAACAGTAGTAGTGATGTTGGGAAGGGCATCAAACAGGAAATTAGGGGTGCATGCAATAAAGGTGCAGCAGTTATCATGGGTGACTTTAATATGCATATAGATTGGGCTAACCAAACTGGAAGCAATACGGTGGAGGAGGATTTCCTGGAGTGCATAAGGGATGGTTTTCCAGACCAATATGTCGAGGAACCAACTAGGGGGTGTGGTCATCTTAGACTGGGTGTTGTGTAATGAGAGAGGATTAATTAGCAATCTCGTTGTGCGAGGCCCCTTGGGAAAGAGTGACCATAATATGGTGGAATTCTACATTAGGATGGAGAATGAAACAGTTAATTCAGAGACCATGGTTCAGAACTTAATGAAGGGTAACTTTGAAGGTATGAGGCATGAATTGGCTAGGATAGATTGGCGAATGATACTTAAGGGGTTGACAGTGGATGGGCAATGGCAGACATTTAGAGACCGCATGGATGAACTACAACAATTGTACATCCATGTCTGGTGTAAAAATAAAAAGGGAAGGTGGCTCAACCGTGGCTATCAAGGGAAATTAGGGATAGTATTAAAGCCAAGGAAGTGGCATACAAATTGGCCAGAAATAGCAGTGAACCCGCGGACTGGGAGAAATTTAGAACTCAGCAGAGGAGGACAAAGGGTTTGATTAGGGCAGGGAAAATGGAGTACGAGAAGAAGCTTGCAGGGAACATTAAGACGGACTGCAAAAGTTTCTAAAGATATGTAAAGAGAAAAAGGTTAGTAAAGACAAACGTAGGTCCCCTGCAGTCAGAATCAGGGGAAGTCATAACGGGGAACAAAGAAATGGCAGACCAATTGAATAAGTACTTTGGTTCGGTATTCACTAAGGAGGACACAAACAACCTTCTGGATATAAAAGGGGTCAGAGGGTCTAGTAAGAAGGAGGAACTGAGGGAAATCCTTATTAGTTGGGAAATTGTGTTGGGGAAATTGATGGGATTGAAGGCCGATAAATCCCCAGGGCCTGATGGACTGCATCCCAGAGTACTTAAAGAGGTGGCCTTGGAAATAGCAGATGCATTGACAGTCATTTTCCAACATTCCATAGACTCTGGATCAGTTCCTATGGAGTGGAGGGTAGCCAATGTAACCCCACTTTTTAAAAAAGGAGGGAGAGAGAAAACAGGGAATTATAGACCGGTCAGCCTGACATCAGTAGTGGGTAAAATGATGGAATCAATTATTAAGGATGTCATAGCAGCGCATTTGGAAAGAGGTAACATGATAGGTCCAAGTCAGCATGGATTTGTGAAAGGGAAATCATGCTTGACAAATCTTCTGGAATTTTTTGAGGATGTTTCCAGTAGAGTGGACAAGGGAGAACCAGTTGATGTGGTGTATTTGGACTTTCAGAAGGCTTTCGACAAGGTCCCACATAAGAGATTAATGTGCAAAGTTAAAGCACATGGGATTGGGGGTAGTGTGCTGACGTGGATTGAGAACTGATTGGCAGACAGGAAGCAAAGAGTAGGAGTCAGTGGGTATTTTTCAGAATGGCAGGCAGTGACTAGTGGGGTACCGCAAGGTTCTGTGCTGGGGCCCCAGCTGTTTACATTGTACATTAATGATTTAGACGAGTGGATTAAATGTAGTATATCCAAATTTGCGGATGACACTAAATTGGGTGTCAGTGTGAGCTGCGAGGAGGATGCTATGAGGCTGCAGAGTGACTTCGATAGGTTAGGTGAGTGGGCAAATGCATGGCAGATGAAGTATAATGTGGATAAATGTGAGGTTATCCACTATGGTGGTAAAAACAGAGACAGGCTATTATCTGAATGGTGACAGATTAGGAAAAGGGGAGGTGCAAAGAGACCTGGGTGTCATGGTACATCAGTCATTGAAGGTTGGCATGCAGGTACAGCAGGCGGTTAAGAAAGCAAATGGCATGTTGGTTTCATAGCGAGGGGATTTGAGTACAGGGGCAGGGAGGTGTTACTACAGTTGTACAGGGCCTTGGTGAGGCCACACCTGGAGTATTGTGTACAGTTTTGGTCTCCTAACTTGAGGAAGGACATTCTTGCTATTGAGGGAGTGCAGCGAAGGTTCACCAGACTGATTCCCGGGATGGCGGGACTGACATATCAAAGACTGGATCAACTTGGCTTGTATTCACTGGAGTTCAGAAGAATGAGAGGGGATCTCATAGAAACATTTTAAATTCTGATGGGGTTAGACAGGTTAGATGCAGGAAGAATGTTCCTAATGTTGGGGAAGTCCAGAACGAGGGGTCACAGTCTAAGGATAAGGGGTAAGTCATTTAGGACCGAGATGAGGAGAAACTTCTTCACCCAGTGAGTGGTGAACCTGTGGAATTCTCTACCACAGAAAGTAGTTGAGGCCAATTCACTAAATATATTCAAAAAGGAGTTAGATGTAGTCCTTACTACTAGGGGGATCAAGGGGTATGGCGAGAAAGCCGGAAGGGGGTACTGAAGTTGCATGTTCAGCCATGAACTCATTGAATGGCGGTGCAGGCTCGAAGGGCCAAATAGCCTACTCCTGCACCTATTTTCTATGTTTCTATGTTTACTCATGAAAGTAGGCCTTTCGCCTGCTTTTACCAGCCATAAAGGTTTCTGGGCAATTGCTGGGCAAATAGCCCAATACTGCGCCAGTGAAAGTGATTTTACTGATGATGACGACGACGACGACCTTTGGGTCGGTCGATCTGTCAAGATGTACCGTGACACATTGCAAGTTCCGGGTTCTCACGCATGCGCAGTGTATGCGGAAACCCAGATGTTGCAGAGCCTTTTAGAAGGATTACACCATCGAAGACACTGTTAATTCTGGCCCATTGTTCTGTTTGTACATTCATCTAAAATAAAATAAATACAGAGATTGCGTTTCTTGTACTCTGAAAGTACATTGAATTATAGCAGTCTCTTTCTTTGAATTTAGTGTACATATAACACATTAAAATATTAATAGATAACAGCTGAGTAAGAATTCTGATAAACACACTGGTTTGCCAAGAAATTTTACAATCGGATGAGGACTTCGAGATTGTGGAAATAGATAACTGTGAAATTGTCAATCACTTCATCATGCACACAGCAATTCAATCCAACACTTAAACAGACTGTAAAAGCAATATTTTATACAAAAGAATTTGATTTGTTAAATGTTCCTTTGTTTGCAGATAACATTGGCAGTGATTGACTCTGTATAATGTGCTTTGGATACTAAAAATGGGAAAATTCTGGGCTTTCTCAGCTTAGGTTAGGACTTGCCATGAGATCTTGGGGCTGAAATGATCCCTTTCTTTCAGAGCTGGAACCCCCTCAAAGAGGGGGGCATGGGTCAGTGAGCAATCACGGAGCCGCCGACATTTCACAAATCGCCCTTGTGGATTTCCCCCGTGGTGAACGCCTTCGCTCCGACTGTGTTACCACCCTGACGACCCCTTACCGACCGGCAGTGACCCCCTTTCCGCCCCGTTGGAAATTGCCCCGCAGGAGCAGCACCGCCGCTCGGTGCCCCCGACAGCTTTCCCCGGCGGCAAGCTGCCTGAGGCTGGGCAGCATGTCTGCCAGTAAAGGGGCGGGCGCACTGTCGCGGCCGCCATTTTATTTTACTTGTTGGCCGTCTCCAAGGTCGGCCCGCCAATGGTGCCCACGGGTTCAGCCGGGCTGCCAACGGACAGCGAGGCACCCTCTCTTGTGTACCGAGCCACTGGTCCGGCCGAAACCCTCCCTGGTGGCCCAGTGGGTGCAACTAACGTGGCTGCAGAGCTCGCAGCAGCCCGCCCCTTTAACTGGAGCGGGGGAGGGGCGTTGTGACACATCAGCGTGGCGCTGATGATAGCTGCCGATGTCCACTCCCCATGGATTGGGGCGCTGAATCAACTGAAAAATGGCCAATGTGTCCCCTTTCAGTCGGGGGATAATTTCGTATCCCTTGGATCGGAAATATGATACTATTACTACAAATGGGAGGAGGTTTGTGTGCTTTGTAATGCTATGGTTGGATAAGTACATGGTCATCTGGAGCCAACTTCACCTTTAATTTCTAAAGGCAAGTTTATTTTTATATAATTTTTAAACAAAATCTGGTCTTTCATCTTCTTCCACTCCCCCATCCAACTCACTTCTGAGGAAGAACGATGCCTAATAATAGAGGTTAAAAAACTTGCAGACTCGGTAGCTGGCAGTTTAAAGTGATAAATGAACTTTAACATAGGTAAATGTGAAGTAATGCACTTTGTTCAGAGAAATAGAAACAGCACCTACACCTCAGAAAATAAGAAAACAATTGGGATAGAAGAGCAAAGGAACCTTGGGATACAGGTCAACAAATCATTTAGAGCAGCATTGTAGGTCAGAAAAACAATTAACAATGCTAACAAAACACTGGGAATTATAGTGAAGTTATGTTAAACTTGTATCGGACCCTGGTCAGGCCACACTTACTGAGCACAGTTCTGGTCTCCATACTGCAAAAAGGACACAGGAATAGTGGAGAAAGTGCAAACGTGATTTACAAGGATGGTACCAGAACTGAGAGATTACAGCAATCGGGAACGATTGAACAGGTTGGGCCTTGTTTCTTCACAAAAAAAAAGACTTCGAAGTGACCAGACAGAAGTCTTTAAAATAATGAAAGGGTTGGACAAGGTAAATGTGGAAAGAATGTTCCTGTTGTGTATGGAGAAAGAGTCAGACTGAACATTGTGAGCTCAAAGTAAAGTGTGACCTTAGTCTTTTATTGCAGGGGAGGGGCATTGTAGAGCTACGCAGAGCATCTGCATATCGCTGGATCCAGTGCCGCGCTGCCGCCCTGGGACCGCCCCTCCAAGGAAGCAGAGTCCCGGAGACAGCACTGCACTTCCTTTGAAGGGCACATGGCCCAATCCCGCGTCGGGGGCGGGACTTCTGGGCGGGGCGCAGTAAGTCCCGCCCCGGAAGGTTACCACGCCCCCCCCCCCCAATCGATACCACTACATTTCAACAAGTATCACATACACTCACATGGTTTTATAGCAGGGCACATGATCACTTGTTGAAAACACTCAATTGCCGGACACTCAATAGCTAAGTCTCCAGAACCTCTCCAGAGAGGAGAGATCCTAAGAACCACTTGTATATCCTCTTCCTGCTTCATACAATATAATTTCAGAAGCTGAGGTTGCCATGGGGATGCATGTTTGAAACTTGTTCATCTTTAGACACTGGTGATACACCAGTCCTGCTAACCCGTGCTAGAAGCAACTCCAAGCATCTGCCCACCGTCGCCAGTGATTTGGGCCTGGAGAACATGACAGTGCTAATGTAGCGTTAAAAGTCGAGATGTCTGAAACGATTACCACGTAAACCTGCTTCACGTTAGCCCGATGTTGAAGTCGGCAGTGAGAAGGTGTTGGATATTAAGCTGACCGTGTTATATTCTGAGTGCTCTTGTTGAACACAAAAGTAATGAGCACAATTAATGCCTCTGTTATCTTTCCACACCCTTGTGAAAAAATGCATAAGAGTCAAGCCTTTAAGCAAAAGTAGCTGCTTTTTGACTGAGGTAAAAATGGAGATGATATAACTGTTAAATACACTACACAGGGCGTGCGCCTCGATTTATTGGACTGGATCCGATAAGAAATAGTTTTTGAGGATTTAACAGCTGAGGTTATTTTCATAGATACTTCCTGCAGTGATTATTTATTCTGCTAAAATGGTTTAGATTTGAAAACCACACAGATAAGACAGCAGCATCCTTTTTATCTTTGACACTTGGATGTTTTCCTCTGCATCACTAGAATGTACGCATGAAGAATTTAAACTTCAGATGGGTAAGTCTGTTGTCCTACATTCATTTATCATGATTAAGAGTTTGTGTTTATGCACTGTCAATAATGTGCATTACACAAACATGCAAGATTCATGCCGATTCTTTTGATTGAGATCATATTAAATTAAGCACTTAACTGGATACCTAAATGGCCTTAGCAAAACAAATGCTTGTGTTGAAGACATTAGTCATTCTATGGGGACCACAGAAGGCATTACAATGATGGTACTTGTAGTGCATGCCCCGGTGAGGGTGCTCATGGGTTTGTGAAGCTGTTGAGTTGGGAGTGACTTAGCCAGTCACATGATGTTCACAAGACTCAATAAAACCCCAGCCAGTTGGGTTTGCGGGATCCACGACGAGGCAGGTGGTTGTGAACCTGGTGGATGAACCGGTAATGTGTAGTGTGATTGTTAAACCTTTTGCTAATAAGCCAACAGCGATGTGTTGCTATGAATTCTTAAGCGAAGAACCCATGAAGCAAATACATTACAGTACTATCCTGCAACAGAATAATATTTTGAGGTTTGAAGCTTTATGCTCTTTCAGATAATCATGGGGGGAATTTTCACCTGAAATAACGGGTGGGTTGGAGGTGGAGGAAGTTATAGTGTTAAGAATCTAACCCCAGCCCGGCCACGCTCAGCTTTTGGCAATTAAAATATTATAATGAGGCCTGAAACCTTTTCTCGGGGATCCCCGGGCTTGGCATTTCCAGTGGCTGCAGCGAGGTGAGCACATCCTGGGGAGCAATCTCTGGGGGCCGGAAGGGGCAGGAGTGCTTTGTCCGGGACCTCCAAGCTCACCCACCAGCAGCTCACTCCTCACTCCTTCCCGGGGTCGGGTTTCAGAATTCCCCCCCCCTCCCCCCGCCCCGGAGATCGAAGCTGATGGGGCGATCGGGGGGGGGGGGGGAGAAAAGAGACTGAAGGGGGGAGGGCTGAGTGGGTGACGGGGGGGGGGGGGGAGGAGGAGGAGAGAGACTGGGGGGACGGGAGGCTGTGGGTGCGATCGGTGGGGGGATGAGGAGGCTGTGGGGCCGATCGGGGGGGGTGGAAGAGACTGAGGGGGTGTTCGGAAGCGGGGGGAGGGCTGAGGGGTGATGGGTTGTGGGGGCGATCGGTGGGGGGGGGGGAAAGAGACTGAAGGGGGGAGGGCTGAGTGGGTGACGGGGGGGGGGGTACGGGGGACGGGAGGTTGTGGGGGCGATCGGGGGGGGGGATGGGGAAGAGACTGAAGGGGGGAGGGCTGAGTGGGTGACGGGGGGGGGGGGGGGGCGATGGGGGGGACGGGAGGTTGTGGGTGCGATCGGTGGGGGGATGGGAGGCTGTGGGGCCGATCCGGGGGGGGGGGAGAAAGAGACTAAGGGGGTGATCGGAAGGGGGGAGGGAGGGCTGAGGGGCGATGGGTTGTGGGGGCGATCGGTGGGGGGATGAGGAGGCTGTGGGGCCGATCGGGGGGGGGTGGAAGAGACTGAGGGGGTGTTCGGAAGCGGGGGGCGGGCTGAGGGGTGATGGGTGGGGGGGGGGAAGCGGGGAGGAAGACGGTGCGATCGAGAGAGGAGAATTAATCCGCCGTCCTCATTACCGACAGCTCTCTGGCTGTGATGTGCAGCAAGATTTGTCACACAAACAGTGGGGCCAGGGCCTCAGGGGAATTTCAGGAGGGGGGCAATTGTGTGCGGCTGAGGGGTGGCCGTCAGCTGCCCGCCAGTTTAGTTGCCGAGAGCCTGAAGAAGCTGACCGCAGCAAGTGGTCATTCACAATCCAATTTTGCAAAGAGGCCTGAGACAGGCAGTGGGCCCTCGATTTGCACGTGCAATGGGCTTAACACCAGTATCAGGCACAGGTCCTTGTTGCCTATAAAGGAGCCCTAACTAATATAGCGGGCCAAGGCCTTCTGCTGCAGAACGAGTGCCAGTATACAGCCTACATTAGTGGATGCTTGGCGCCTGTTTAATACCTGTAAGGTGGGCACAGCATGATCCAATTTCCAGGCCCATATGTTTGAAGTGAGCGACATCTTGAACTTAACATGTTTGTGTTGACTGCTCCAAAGGTTCACAACGACAGAGTGAGAGTATACTGGGGGACCACAGCAATAAAGAATGGAATATTCAGCTTATAATTCTAAATCCACCTTGAGCCATTGAATAAAAGTGATTTTTATGTCGTGATGCTCTTTAAACCACTCTTCATATTGGTAATAACCAGAATACAATCTTGCTTTAACTGGTAGTTGTGGTGTTGCTTGTACAGAAAATATAAAGTAAAGCAGGAAAATGTAAACTCCTTCAGCACATTCAACTGCAGTATCCAGCACTCTCACATAAAGGATGATCAATTTCACTTTTGTTTGAAGAATTCTTTCATAATATTTGACACTGTAAAGACAAAAAAATATAAATTCTATTCAAAGCTCCACGATATTCTCAGTAATCAACAGTAATCTATTATAGTGAGGGTCTTCACAGCGGAGATTGGGAGGGTGTTCAGAAACCAATTAACTTTCCTGCTGTAAATGATTTTGAAAGAAAAGGTGATTCAAGCTTGGCACAAGGTTTACTGTTATTCCAAACTCACCGTGAGGACTTATATCCTCAGATAAATACAGGAGACAGCACTCACAAAAACAAGAGTCTCTTTTACATTTTAAACAAAATGCCCCCCCCCCCCACACCAAAAAAATCTCTTCTGGATTGGTTGGTGCTGGGGGTGAGGACCTTCTGTTCAAACACCATACTGACAGGATCGCTTTCACCCTTGGTATTCAGCCCTTTTTTATCTTCTTCCAAGTTGCAGACTGATGGACTGTCAATATTTGTGCTTTCCTTTCTACGTGCTTTCACCCCCATGGACAAGACAGACAGAAGATGTAAATAGCTGAGGCAATGTCTTTTATTAATTTTATTTCTCTCATTATGTTTCCTGTTGTCTTGTGCCGTTTTAACTTCATCCACTTAACAACGTTCTGGTTTCCACACAAGTGCTTTACGGATCATTTTATTTCTTCTCCCATATCTCTTTGTGTGTGTTTCCCCTCCCGCCTCCCGGGCCTTGAGTTGGTGCCCTGTTAAATCCTGTTCATCTGTCGTAGCTCCCAGCTCTAACAAAGGGGTCTACATCTCACACCTCAAACATCTGTTCTCCACAGGTTCTCACTGACCCGCTGAGTGCTTCTACCATTTTCTCTTTGTGTTTTTTTTTCATCTTGGAAGTTATAGACATGCGTCATTTCCAAATACAAGGAGAACATTCACAATTTCCAGGCAATTTGGGGCTTGTTGGTGAAAATTAGATAATTTAAGAGGAAACACATCAGATGAGCGAATTCACATTATCATCGCCAGATTGTATTCTGAGGTGATAATCATTTGGAATTAGAAACCAAAGTGATCTAAAAGAAACACATTTCTCAGTCAGGTAAGTAAAACAGATAAATCAGAAACAACTTGCGTTTATATAGTGGGATAGAGTCTCGCTTTGGGCAGAATCGGCGATCTGGGAGCAAATTGCACCCAAAATTGCTCTAGTTTAGAGTGTTTTTTTCCGAGTAGCCTCTCGAACTCATTTGCATATCGCCGAACGCAAAATCTGCCATGAAACACCGCAATTGGCCAACATTTTAAAATGTGATTTTTTAAAAAAATGAACACTTTAAAATAACAGCATCTGGTGTGCAACGGTCACCCCACGTTAAAAAAATCCACGCACAGGCATCTTCCACCCTTCAGGATGTAGTTCGGGATCTGGGATATTGGGTCCTTCATTGATACACCTGTGAACTCATCCTTTTTTGGCATGGAAGCAAGTCTTCCTCGTTTTGAGGGATTTCCTATGATGATCAATCCACCACCTGAGAGTAACCCAATCACTTGATCCCCAGCATTGAAGGACTGACCACACTTGATCAGCTCCGCTGGGCAGGGCCACATTGTCCGCATGGCAGACACGAGACTCCCAAAGCAAGCACTCTACTCGGAACTCCTTCCCGGCAAACGAGCCAAAGGTGGGCAGAGGAAACGTTACAGGGACACCCGCAAAGCCTCCCTGATAAAGTGCAACATCCCCACTGACACCTGGGAGTCCCTGGCCAAAGACCACCCTAAGTGGAGGAAGTGCATCCGGGAGGGCGCTGATCACCTCGAGTCTCATCTCCGAGAGCATACAGAAAGCAAGCGCAGACAGCGGAAAGAGCGTGCAGCACCCCTTCCCTCAACCACTGTCTGTTCCACCTGTGACAGAGACTGTGGTTCTCGTATTGGACTGTTCAGCCACCTAAGGACTCATTTTTAAGACTGGAAGCAAGTCTTCCTCGATTCCGAGGGACTGCCTATGATGATGAGATTTTTTTTTTTAAATCAAAAGCTTTGAAAATGTTCCTTTAGTGTCCTTGCACCCAAAGGTTTCAGCTAAATTTTGAGAGCCTCCTCAAAGGACTACAAATGAGCACAATTCTCGCAATTTCCAATAATGATTAATGTTGGGGTTGTAGTCAGTTTTGTGGGTGGGCCGGCTTCTAGTTTTTTTAAACCAGTGCAAAAGATTGCAGAATCCAGAGTTGCGCTGAATGTGACTTGTGTTTAAAATTCTGTGATCGTTTCTGCCGCTTGTTGCGATTTGGCACGAAATACGGCGGAAACAACTCTCTGGGCCGGTGTCTTCAATATTGAAAAATGTCCCTAAGGTGCTCCAGAGGCGCAATTAAATCAATTTCATTTCATGAGATTAAATAAGGTATTGGGCCGTAAGTCGCGGCCTCTCTGGGTGCGTACGGTGTGCACACCTGCCTGAAGAGGCCCTGCAATTTCCAGGTTTAGGCGTGCACCACGCGTGCACCTTCACCGGCACTTGCAATCTGTCAAAATGAGAGGTTACAAGAAAAGATTAGCAGGTAACATTAAATGGAACCGTAAAACATAGATGGGCTAGAAATCCGTGGCCTGCGTGCCACTCCGTAGTGCCATTAAATGGCGCTAAAACGTCGGCTGATGCTCTGTTGCCAGCTGCCGGAGGTCCCACAGCGGCCGCCGTCTTGGTCGGTAACTGGCAGCACCACGCTGGACAAAATGGCAGTGTTGTGATGTCAATCGGCGTGCAACAACAACTTTACATCACAAATGCGAACTTCGGGGGATGTTCCTTGAGGATTAAAAGATTGAGATCAATGCCTCTGCTGTTTCTACCTTTGCTTCTTTCTGCAACCTTGGATGCATTCCATCCGGACCAGGTGGCTCAACCACTTTCAGTAATGTCCATAACATTCCTTTCCTCCTTTAGGGTAACCTTCACATCAGCTGCATCCTTTCTGAAGACAGATGCAATGTATTTGTTTCATACTTTTGCCATGTCCTCTCCCTCTATATGAAGATTTCCTTTTGGATGCTTAATAGGCCCAACTTCTTCCCCAGCTAACCACTTGTACTTTATGACCTAGAAATTGGAGTGGGCCACCATATGCCGAAATTAACAGCGGCCCATAATAATAACGCAGGCAGCAGCGGTATATTGGTGCTGCCTGTTAATTTAAATTAGCGCAGCGTAAAACCTGCAACACACTTTTTCCGGGGGGAGGCCTAATGTAGCATGGCAGTAGCATCCCTGGAGCGAGGGAGTGCTCTGTTAACATCAGCCTGTCATTTTAGGAAGCAGTGTCGATCCCTTAAAGGGGAACTGCCTTCAAAAATGAAAAATCATTTAAAAATAGGCAGTCTTTATCCTCGAGAGATCAACAGCCCTCTGGGGAAAAAAAATAAACATTAAAAATAATTCCGAAATGGTAGCCTTCAGCTCTTAAAGCTGAACTGCCTTCCACACATTAAAAACATGGTAAAGGTGCTTCAGCATTAACAGAAATGGCTCAACAAGCCAGCGAAGGAACACCCAGGGTCTCTCACGCAGCACTCCAGTTTAGTGCAGTGGGTCAACTCTGCAAGAGTGGCCCTCTACCCACAGGGCCCAGGATGCCCTCCCAGATAGAACGAGATGGGACTGAATTCAGCACTGCGTCCTCAGCACACCAGGTTTACCTGGCATGCACGCAGGCCGACAGTGGCGATGTCAGCACCGTCTTAAAGCGACACACAGATCTTTTGGGAAAGTTTGTACTTAAGGTTTTGGACTGTTGTTGCTTTATCTTGGTGAAGTAGTGCTCAATGTTCCCTCTAATCTTTTTGTACTGCACCGGCCAAGAGCTCCTTTGAGCCCGACCTTTTTGTCCGTGAGCAAATTTTACGACGACGAGAACAGCAACAGCAACCACTTAAAAAGATATATATCGTAATACCACACTGCCACTCCACCATCTCAAATCATGAGACAATCAGACAAGGTTCTATACAAGTTTATCACTTCTCTGCTTTTGAATTCTATTCCTTTAGAACCCCAAAGCTTTGTTTTCACTTTTCGGGCTTTTTTAACCTGCGTTGCTACTTTGAATGATTTGTGAATCTATACCCCGAGATCCCTTTGCAGTTCTATCCCATTTAGACGCTTATTTCCCAAGGATTATGCAGCCTCCTTATTCCTCCGACCAAAATGCATCTCCTCACACTTATCTATATTGAAATTCATTTGTCATTTACATGCCCATTTCATAAGTTTATTTACAGTAGAATTAATTAAAAGCTTTTAGTTCATCATGTACAAACTCTAATAAACAAATACTTGTCAGAAATGACTGGGATATAGAAGGACTGCATAATAATGCAGCAACCCTTCAGAAACGTCACTCAGTTCCACGGTTTTGCTTCGACAAACAATCAAAAAGCCCAAGTTGAGCTGAGAGAGACACATCTATTCGTGCAATTAGTATTCATTTTAAATTTTCAATGTATTAGCCCATCCCGCATGTCACTATAGCAACGGCTGCACAGGCAGCAGAAACAGCAGCTTTCCTGTGGCTCTGCACTTCCATATAAGTGCGCAGCGCTCTCGCCTCTGAGTCAGAAGGTTGTGGGTTCCAGTCCCACTCCAGGGACTACAGCACATAAATCAAGGCTGACACTCCCAGTGCAGTGCTGAGGGAGTGCTGCACTGTCGGAGGTGCCGTCTTTCGGATGAGACGTTAAACCGAGGCCCCGTCTGCTCTCTCAGGTGGATGTAAAAGATCCCATGGCACTATCTCGAAGAAGAGCAGGAAATGCAGAATCTTGGCTGGGTTCAGCACTGGTCTAGGTACCAATCCCACTGCGTCGGACTCATTCTCATTCTAAACCAACTAACAAAAATGAGCCCCATGTGCGTAAAATCCTGCTAAAATCCACACAGCACTGCAGACAGGATGAGTTACAAATAGAGTTTGGCGTACAATCCTCAGGGCACTATCTCCGTCACACAGATATATATTTATTTAGAAAATAGCAACATCCAAGATGACTTAATCTGACCTTGATTTACATTTTATTCTTTCCTACCAGTTGATATGAGCAACAGGAATAATTAAGAGATGGCAGGGGTCAACTGCACAACGACTAACAGAAAGCAGTGGCTGCAGTCTGTTAAAATATTTCCCAAAGTAGGAGAATGCACACTGCCACCCCAGGTCAATGACCAAACTTGAACATCTCCACCACAGATTGTCACGAAGAAATCACCATGGACATTATCAATGTGGCTTTCTGTCTCGGCCTTCACCAGTCCTGCCGCATTTAAAAAATAAATGTAAGTAGAAAGTTATTGAGAAGAATCATATGGATATTTTCAGGCAATAAGTGAAACCATTGACCCACAGGTTACAATGTGACTTAATGTATGAATAACGACTTCATCTTTTCGGTAATACAACATACTACTGCCACTTTTGAAACCCCTGAATCAACTGTTTACTGCCATTGCCCTCCACTGTAGTCAATATTTGTATAAAATCTATATAAAAACTGTTTTCAATCCGTCATAAACCACACATGTGCTTCTAAAGTCCAGACATAGACTAAACAGAGTTATCCTCATCTGTCATCTTACATCAAAGAGTTGACTGTAAGATATATTTTTTAACAGCTGTGTTGTCAACACAGATCTCTGTTTAAGCTAAGGTGCTTCTGAGCATTTCTTCATTAAAATTTCATCAGTCACTTTAAAGGGCTGGATTTCGGGGCTTTAATGGTGGTGGGGTGGTCCTGATACCGCCTGGAAAAAGTTTGGGCCTCAGTCAGTAACATTGGGCAGCTGGGCCCTGAGTCAGGGGGCGCAGCGCTAAGGGAGGCGTTGTACACCTCTCTCAGGGCGCTAGGCCGGCTGAGCATGGGAAAACCCCGAGCTAAACAGCCGGCCTCGGAGCGCTCTGGGGAGAAAGAAAACCTGAAAAAAAACACCAAAAACATTCCCAATAAATAACTCACGCCACCGCAACATAAATCGCAAAAAAAATTCAATCAAAACCAATCGCGTTACCCGAGGTGGACGTTACTGACCTCACTGCGGCCGCTACAGCTCGGAACGCCCGCTTTCCCAGGCGTTCCCAGCAGGGGGTGCCGCGGGGCACTACGGGTCGGGCGGGAGCCAAAAATCAAGCCGGTGTCGCAACCAGGGGCGTTGTACACTGGCTCGTCTCTCCCGGGCGGTAACGCTCCGCACCTCGCCGAAACCGGCACCAAAAACCTCGGCGGGGGGGCTGGCCGCCCGCCCGGAATAGCTCACCGCCGATAGTGCCGCCCCTCGGGGGTGAAAACAAAGGCAGCAATCCAGCCCTTTACGTTTTCGCTTAAATACATCAACTTCATTGCTCCCTGAACTCAAGCAATACGGTGAAAGGAAATGTCGGCATTAATTGATCAGTGTTAACTTCTTAACTCCCATAAACTGGAATGGATGAGACAATACAGCTGATCAAACTGCTGTCACTGAACAAAGGTCTGAATCCAAAAGGTTTGGGGATATTTTGCCATATTCGAACAATAAAAGATGAAACATTGCAAAGAAACCAAACATATTTAACTTTCATGTTGCTTGGGGATGATTGTGAGATCATATAGCGGACAATTTGCATGCTGTTATTGAGTGATGGCCAACTGACACCTGTAGACACATGGCTCCGTTCCTTTCCCAGGTCCTTGGTTACAGTTACCACTATAATCTGACTTGAACAAAATGTTCCCCAAAAGAGACGTTAAACTAGACTTCTGTTTGTTTTGCTGACTTTGTTTTTTATCCACTTGATGAAAGATCAGATCTATAAGAGACACATAAAACTGCACAATTATTCTCTCGACCAGCACACATTTAAATATAAAAAGGTTTTGTTTTGCTTCTTGGTTTTCTCCCCACTGCAAGCCGTGAGATGATTGGCAGCTGAAAGGGTAGGCAGATGTTCTGCTCCGAGAAGCTTCCAACCACTCAGTTACTGACTGATAGCGGCCCAGAAATTGCGGTCGGAGGTTTCCTGCGGGTGGATGCCTCTGACCTGAAAATTTCCAGGAACTTACCTGGTGGTCCAGGAGGTCCGGAGACTTAGGCCTGCATAGAGCCCCACGTATCCCAGGGATGCAGACACTTCGCACGCGTCCCTGGGATCATGTGGGCCAGCCCAACCAATCAAAGTAAGAGTATTTCCATTCGGCAAGATGTTGGCCGTCAGCTCGGCACTGAGTAGCGCCCTTCAGTGAGATGGTAGGTGATCCGAGGCCAACATCTCGCCATGGACTCATACAGCAGTGCCTGGTCTCCAGGTGTCTTGGACCTCCCTTGCCACTGGACCAAGACCTTGCTCAGCTAAGCCCGTGTGGTTGTCGGTGTGCAACAGCCACCCCACGTTAAAAGAACTCACGCACAGGCATCTTCCACTTCGTCAGTATGAAGTTCAGGACCTGGAAAGTCAGGACCCTCATGGACAATCCCAACAGCGACCTTTCCTTCAACCACTGTCTGCCCCACCTGTGACAGAGACTGTAATTCCCGTATTGGACTGTTCAGTCACCTGAGAACTCACTTTTAGAGGGACTGTCTATGATGATGAGGATGATTTCCATTCATACTTATTAAGATTCCGTTTGTACAGAATCACCGTAAATATGAATGGGAATACCCCAAAAACACACACACACTTAAAATAATTTATTCTAAAACCATCATATTTAAAGTTAAGCAAAATGGAATTTAATTAATTATGTAAAACAAAAATGTTTTTTTTTTGAAAAATAAATGTACATATTTTAAAGGGTCGAAAAATAAACTTACCTTATTTAACAGGTTTAAATTATTTAAATAATGTTTAAATAATTGGAAAAAAATGTAATGTTCTGTCCTTTAAAAGTCTTACATCGATAAAAGCAGACCTTACGCCTGCTTTTATCAGGCGTGAGAATTTCACGGGCATTCGCTGGGCAGGAGTTGGGCAAATAGCCCGACCCTCCTCCCGCCGAGGCCCTTTACTTTCAGAGGCGTGCGATCTGTCAAGAGGATTCTCGACAGATCGCAAGTTCCGGTGTTTAGGCGCATGCACTTCGCATACCTACACCCGGAACTTGCGGGGACCTCACGGGCGTGTGTGCACCTTGTACACGTCTGTCGCAGCCGTGAATTCAGGACCATTGTGCATAATTCTGGGTCGACAGAACATAAGAAATAGGAGCAGGAGTCTGCCATTTAGCCCCTCGAGCCTGCTCCGCCATTCAATAAGACCATGACTGATCTGATCATGGACTCAGATCCACTTCCCTGCCCGCTCCCCATAACCCTTTACTCCCTTATCGTTCAAAAATCTGTTTATCTCCACCTTAAATATATTCAATGACCCAGCCTCCACAGCTCTCTGGGGCAGAAAATTTCACAGATTTACAACCCTCTGAGAGAAGAAATTCCTCCTCATCTCAGTTTTAAATGGACAGGCTCTCTAATTTCCCCTTACCTCTTTCATACAGCCTGGCTGGGATAGGATGGGAGACCAAGTCACCTCCAAACATACGTGTTTCTATTTTAAACACGACAAGGCAAATAGAACGTTCTAAAACAGTTAAGAGCCATTAAGAGAAACATCACATGTAAAGAAAATTAAAGCACAATCAGAAAGCATCAAATTATTGAGCGCCTCTATACAATTACAGTTCCCTGGTAAAGGGACAATTATTTATTATTCATTATAGCATGGAAGTAGGTCTATGCTAAAAGGATACAATGGCTGATGGGGCCTCAAACTTGATAATGTGCCTCAGTATGCTCTAATTTACTCTGAAACCTGAGCCCACTCTGCTGGGATAAAAGTCAGCTACTGTGCCAGCTACAAGGATCCGATATCCAAGGCTGATAGCGGTCACCGTTATTTCCATGGAAATCGCGCAGCAACTTCCCACAGATGCACATGTGCAGTTAAACGTGGAAATCTGAAAGTTGCTGTCCGAGATATCTTGCTCATCCAAAATGTGTGCGATAATGGTATCTCGCTGAGAGACACGCTATTGAAATACATGAACTGTGTGACTTTCCTGTACTTACCTCATAGATACAAAGTTATTTCAGCGTAAGTACCTTTTTAATGCCGTGGTAAGTCTTAATTACTAACAAACAACCTCTCTGGCACTGAAAATTACATTTTACGTGTGGAGTCTCATTCTTCCAGATTTTAATAATTATTGTTGGAGATTTAAAAAAATAAAAGCAAATACTTTAAAAAAACCTTTTTCTTCATGTCCTTTTCATCTCTCTCTCTAAAACCAATCTTTTATTTCCCTCTTTATTTCACTTTCTGTACCTGATCTGATTCAATATTCTATCTGAGACTTCCTGGTTCAGCCTCTGCGATGCTCATCAACAATTCTTCGATCTGATTGGTTACGTTGCTTGTCTTATTCACACAGATCCCCGATGCTCTGTAGAGAGATAGTTGGCTGAGAGGAACTTCCAGTGCAAAGCCCCCAGAAAGTCTCTGGGCAAGTGCAAATGTAACGGTTTGCCACTCATAGCAAAATCCAGTCCTTGGTTAACAAAAAGCCCGTACCGTTGTAGCAGGACTTCCCTACTTTGATACTCCATCCCCCTTTGCAATCAAGGCCAACATTCCATTTGCCTTCCTGATTACTTGCTGTGCTTGCGTGCTAACTTTTTGTGTTTCATGCACAGGGACCCCCAGATCCCTCTGTACTGCATTTTGTACTCTCTCTCCATTTAAATAATAATTTGCTTTTGTATTTGTTAAGTCCTGAATAAAGAGTTAGACTAGATACTGCAAGCCCAAAAAGTAAGGTGTGACCGTAGTCCTTTATTACAGATCTGATAGTGCCTCTCCAGTCTGTGAAGCCTCCTTCTATACAGGTGCTCCCAAGGGATTGTGGGATCCTTTGGGACTCCAGGGGATAAGCCCTCTGGTGGTTAGACATGGTATTTACAGGTTTACATATATAACATTCCCCCCCCAAAGTCAATAGTGTAACTATTTACAATGTGAGTCGATCTGGGGCCTTCCTTTCCCTGGTTGATCGTCTCGGTGCAAATGCTGGTTTTGGTGAGTCGTTTGTTGGGCCCTTGCTGCGCAGCTGGCCTTGCTGGGCTGCTGGGGGTGATGGGTTCTGCTTTGTGGTCAACCGCTGGTTCAGTTGCCACTTGTGTGTGTGTTGGAGGGTCGAAAAAGGGGGAGTCTATTGTGGGTTGTTCTGGATAGTCTGTAAATCTGAGTTTGGTTTGGTCCAAGTGTTTCCTGCAGGGAGTCCATGTGAGAGTTTGACCACAAGCACCTTACTTCCCTCTTTGGCCAAAACAGTGCCAGGAAGCCACTTGGGACCTTGTCCATAGTTCAACACAAATACAGGATCATTTATCTCAATTTCGCGTGACACATTTGCGCGAACATGATATGTATGCTGTTGAAGCCACCTGCTCTCTACCGGTTTGTGTAGATCAGGGTGGACTAACGAGAGTCTTGTCTTAAGTGCTTTTTTCATGAGCAGTTCAGCGGGAGGAACCTCAGTGAGCGAGTGGGGTCTTGTGTGGTAACTAAGCAGGACTTGGGATAGGCGAGTCTGCAGTGAACCTTCAGTTACCCTCTTCAAGCTCTGCTTGATTGTTTGAACTGCTTGTTCTGCCTGACCGTTGGACGCTGGTTTAAACGGGGCAGATGTGACATGTTTGAATCCATTGCGGGTCATGAACTCCTTGAACTTGACACTGGTAAAGCACGGCCCATTGTCACTTACAAGGACGTCATACAGGCCGTGCGTGGCAAACATGGCCCGTAGGCTTTCAATGGTGGCAGCGGACATGCTTGCCGACATTATCACACATTCAATCCATTTGGAGTACGCATCTTTTCCCAAGAATGGGCCTGCATAGTCGACATGGACCCTGGACCACGGTTTGGAGGGCCAGGACCATAAGCTTAGTGGCACCTCCCTGGGTGCATTGCTTAACTGTGAACATGTATTATATTTGTGCACACAGGACTCTAAGTCTGCATCGATACCGGGCCACCACACGTGGGATCTGGCTATCACTTTCATCATTACGATGCCTGGGTGGGTGCTGTGGAGATCACTAATGAAAGTGTCCCTGGCCTTTTTTGTCACCACTACCCGATTACCCCACAGGAGGCAGTCTGCCTGTATGGACATTTCATCTTTGCGCCGCTGGTACAGCTTTATTTCCTCCTGCACCTCTAATGGGACACAAGACCAACTCCCGCAGAGCATACAGTTTTTTACTAAGGACAGTAAGGGGTCCTGGCTCGTCCAGGTTCTAATCTGTCGGGCGGTAACAGGTGATTGCTCACTCTCGAATGCTTCCATTACCATAACTAAATCTGCGGGCTGTGCCATCTCCACCCCGTTGGTGGGCAATGGCAGCCTACTGAGAGCATCGGCACAGTTTTGTGTGTCTGGCCTGTGGCGGATGGCGTAGTTGTATGTGGACAACGTGAGCGCTCTTCTCTGGATGCGGGCTGATGCATTCGTATTTATCCCCTTGCTTTCCGAAAAGTGAGATATAAACGGCTTATGGTCGGTTTCCAATTCAAATTTGAGCCTGAACAGATATTGATGCATTTTCTTTACCCCATATACACACGCTAACGCTTCTTTTTCGATCTCAGCCTTAGACAGACTTCTGGATGCATAAGCAACCGGTTGCAATTTCCCAAATTCATTAGCTTGTTGCAATACACACCTGACCCCGTACGACGACGCATCACATGCTAGTACCAAACGCGGACAGGGATTGTACAACACAAGCAATTTGTTTGAACATAACAGCTCCCGAGCTTTCTCAAAGGCATTTTCTTGGCTTTTACCCCATACCCATTCATCTCCTTTACGCAGTAAAGAGTGCAGGGGTTCTAACAATGTGCTAAGACCCGGTAAGAAGTTACCAAATTAGTTCAGGAGTCCTAGAAACGACCGCAGCTCCGTCACATCCTGTGGTCTTGTGGCGTTCTTGATTGCCTCCA
This sequence comes from Pristiophorus japonicus, assembly GCF_044704955.1. NCBI lineage: Eukaryota > Metazoa > Chordata > Chondrichthyes > Pristiophoridae > Pristiophorus > Pristiophorus japonicus. The sequence goes on from NC_091986.1 coordinate 4,052,434, forward strand.
TCTTCGAATCGGTGAGCCTGATGCTGTCCGCCGTGATTCTTCTCCCCAGGAACTCCACTTCAGGCACCAGGAAAACGCACTTCGAGCGTATTAACCTGAGCGCCACACAATTAAGCCGACTAAGAATCTCCTCCAGGTTCTGCAGGTGCTCGACGGTGTCCCGACCTGTAACCAAGATGTCGTCCTGGAAGACCACGGTGCGCGGGACCAACTTCAGCAAGCTTTCCATGTTCCTCTGGAATATCGCCGCGGCCGATCGAATCCCAAACGGGCAACTGTTGTAAATGAAGAGACCTTTGTGCGTGTTGATGCAGGTGAGGCCTTTCGATGATTCCTCCAGCTCCTGCGTCATCTTGATCGAGGTCAAGTCCAGCTTTGAGAATGTTTTCCCTCCGGCTAGCGTTGCAAACAGGTCATCTGCCTTCGGTAGCGGGTACTGATCCTGCAGTGAGAAACGATTGATAGTTACTTTGTAATCATCATAGATTCTGATGGTGCCGTCTCCCTTGAGGACTGGGATGATAGGTCTGGCCCACTCATTGAATTCAATTGGCGAAATGATGCCCTCTCGTTGCAGCCTTACCAGCTCGATCTCCACCCTCTCTCTCATCATGTATGGTACCGCTCTCGCCTTGTGATGGATGGGTCGCGCCCCTCGAATCAAATGGATCTGCACTTTTGCTCCTTGGAACTTCCCGATGCCTGGTTTGAACAGTGAGGGGAACTTGTTTAGGACCTGGGCACATGAGGTGTCGTCGATGGACGAAAGCGCTCGGACGTCATCCCAGTTCCAGCGTATCTTTCCCAGCCAGCTCCTGCTGAACAGCGTAGGGCCATCACCTGGTACCACCCAGAGTGGTAACTTGTGCACTGCTCCATCGTAGGAGACCTTTTCGGAAGCACTGCCAATTACGGGAATCAGTTCCTTTGTATACGTTCTCAGTTTAGTACGAATGGGAGTCAGGACTGACCTTGAGGCCTTGCTGCACCACAACTTGTCGAAAGTCTTTTTGCTCATAATGGACTGGCTTGCGCCCGTGTCCAGCTCCATGGACACCAGGAGTCCATTTAATTCAACCTTCAGCATTACTGGGGACACTTTGTGGTAAATGTGTGCACCCCATATACCTCTGCCTCCTCGGTCTGAGGCTCTGGGTCATCGTGATCCGCCGTGGATCTGTCCTCCTTTGCAACCTGGTATTTGCAGGATTGGCAGGATTTGCAGCTCGCCTGCACATACGTTAGAGGTGTCCCATTGTTCCACAGCCCTTGCAAACGTATCCTTTGAAGCGGCACTAATGGAAACGATGATCACCCCCGCAGCGCCAACAAGGTGTTAATGGCCTAGCATTCATCACCCTTGATAGTGGACTCTGAGTCATCTGCAGACGTGCAGCTGCAGGCATGTAAGTCCTGCCCTGTACATTTCTATTCGAAATCAACGTTACTTTGTTCACAGTACTTGTAGCAGCACTTTTTTGCTGAGAGATTTGCTTCGTATTGTCACTGGTGGCGATAGACGCCTGGGCTATCGCTGTGGCTTTACTCAAGGTTGGGGTCTCTACAGTCAAAAGTTTGCGAAGTATCACTTCATGGCCAATGCCAAGTACAAAGAAGTCCCTGAGCATGTGCTTCAAATGTCCTTCAAATTCGCAATGCCCTGCAAGGCGCCTTAGCTCGGCAACGTAGCTCGCCACTTCCTGGCCTTCAGACCTCTTGTACATGTGGACCGGATACTTCGCCATCAGAACGCTTTCCTTCGGGTTTAGATGCTCCCTGACCAGTGTGCACAACTCATCGTATGACTTCTCTGTGGGTTTCGCTGGAGCGAGCAGATTTTTCATGAGGTCATATGTTGGTCCTCCGCAAACGGTCAGGAGATTCATCCTTCGTTTGGCAGCGTTCGCTTCTCCTTCCAGCTCGTTGGCCACGAAGTATTGGTCGAGTCGCTCCACGAAGGTTTCCCAATCATCTCCCTCTGAAAATTTCTCCAGGATGTCCATGGTTCTCTGCATTGTTGCGGTGGGGTTCGTCATTTGTATCGCGTTGCCAGTTGTTATGTCTTGAATAAAGAGTCAGACTAGATACTGCAAGCTCAAAGTAAGGTGTGACCGTAGTCCTTTATTACAGATCTCAGAGTGTCTCTCCAGCCTGTGAGGCCTCCTTATATACAGATGCTCCCGAGGGATTGTGGGATCCCTTGGGACTCCAGGAGATAAGCCTCTGGTGGTTAGACATGATATTTACAGGTTTACATACATAACAGTATTCTTCCAACCCAAGTGGATAACCTCACATTTCCCCACATTATAATCCAACTGCCAAATGTTTGCCCACTCACTGAGCCTGTCTATATCCCATTGCAGATTCTTTGTGTCCTCTTCACAACTTGCTTTCCCACCCATCTTTGTATCATCAGAAAATGTGGTGACATTCCACTCCGCCCCTTCATCCAAGTCATTAACATAGATTGTAAATAGTTGGGGCCCCAGCACCGATCCCTCCGGCACCCTGCTAGTTACAGTTTGCCAATCTGAAAATGACCCATTTATCCCAACTCTCTGTTGTCTGTTAGTTAGCAGATCCTCTATCCGTGCTAATGTATTACCCCCAACCCCAAAATGAAACTATAAGCAAACAAATTTTCTTGTTACTTTACAAACATGATATTGTGATTATATATGCATTTCTGTCTTAGATCCCGTTCTGCATGGGTTTGCTAGCTGTGCACCCTATACTCACCTAACTGACTTAGACAGATCCCACTATTAAGTTACATGCTTATATGAATGCATATATCTCAGCAGCTTACAAACTGTTGCAACATATTGACTCTAAACTTAATGGGATAAATGTTCTTATTGCTTCTGGAGCAATTACACCAAAAGCAAAAGTGTTGAAACAGTGGCTAATGGGCCATTGCCAACCCCTGGACCTTGACAATCGAACACAGGCAGTTCTACTTGTTCTCCTATTTCCCACATGCTGTTTTGTACTGTTTGAACTTTGAGGGCCTGGAGGCTTGGAAGGCAGTTATTAATGCTGTTACCTTATTGGTGGAAACATTCTACATCAGAAAACCTAGGTTGTAACGATGTGCAGCTTCAATGCAAATTCATGGGAAGATTGATTTAAACTTCATATGTGGCTCCTGATACTCCACAGTATGTACCGAAGTAGCCAACAGAGACGGAAAGCTTGAACGCTCTTGCACTAAAATTTCCAATACAGTTTATAGCGAGTGAGCGCATAATTATATACAGATTGGCAACCTCACTCAGAAAATACATGAGTATAACTGGTGTAAGAAATGGAAACATTTGCACAGCTGATGTAAGGCATGTTATTTAGGCAGAATGTCGAACTCGTTTGGCAGAACGTCTCATCGCCAGAGCTTTCACACAAGCACCAAGACGCAGCTTGGTTGGTGGTGAGGAGGGCCCTACCCGTCCGATCCTTCATGTACAGCCGGGGTTTCAGAGACACGGCACTCTGCCCCCGAGTTGGCTGTGGTGCGGACGAGACTGTCATCCATCTCCTTTGGGATTGCCCCTTTGCAAGGCAGGTCTGGAAGGAGATGCAGTGGTTGTTGTCGAGGTTCATCCCAAGCAGCTCCGTAACACAGGACTCTATGCTCTGTGGACTGTTCCCAGGGACACACACCGAGACAGACCTCATCTGCTGCTGGAGAGCCATCAACTTGGTGAAAGACGTACTTTGGTTTTCCCGAAACTTGCTGGTCTTCCAGAGCAAGGAGATATCCACAGCTGAGTGTTGCAGACTGGCGCAATCCAAGGTCCAGGGGTACAGGCTGAGGGACGCACTAAAGATTGGTGCAGTTGCCGCAAAGGCACGGTGGGGAAGAGCCACAGTTTAAGGCCCTTCCGCCACGATAAACCCAGGGGATGGAATCAGACCCCCCTCGGGCTGTACTTGTTCATCTGCTTGTATACATAGAGCACCATGTACTGAAAAACACCTGTGTTGTGCACTGTTTAGTAACTTGTAAAGAAATGTAAATGTATCCCAATCCGGTCCGTGTACTGCATTCATCTGCACAGTGCTACATGTAACGTGATTGGTGATCGGTATTGAAATGTATCCTGGAATCTAATGTAAACCTGTTCCCATCTGCTCCATGTAATACCCCCATCTGCACAGTGCTACATGCAACGTGATTTACGGATTGTACTAAACTGTACCTTGAAATGAAATGTACACTAGTGCGTTGTATGGAACTGCTGTCAGCATCCAAACAAATTGTATGTAATTGCTGACCGCAAGGTACTGAGCTATTTCCCAATGTATTGTGAACATTTTATATAAATATGGTATATTTTTGAAAAACAAAATTTAGGCAGAATGGATGGGGCTTTATTCTGTATCTGTCTCTGGGTATACTAAATGCTGTAATAATAATAATGACGAGGCTATTAACGCTCACGGTTATTACATAGCCTTATCATTATTACAGGGTAATTCCAACAGCAATTTCTGACATCCCCACATCCACATTAAACGCGGAAATCCAGAGGCTGCTGTCAGAGATATGTTGCTACAGTCCGCTGATAAACTCAGCACTCAAATCACAGCAATGGCGTGAACTTGGGGTACTTGCCCACTGGATCCGCACTAAAAATGGATGAAAAAGTTAGGGCTGATACATTTAGGAGTAATTACGTTTTTAATGGCATAATAAATGATAATTACTGCTGATCAACATCTCTGGTCCTGAAAAATTAATTTTACAAGTGTGCAGTCTCATTCCCTCAGAAGACAATTATGGGGGAAAATTGGGTGCATCTGGGCTAACTATGACTTTGCAAACGGGCGCGGTGCTGCTAACGACTCCCGCTAAATGTGGTGGGAGATTTACAGCGGCGCTACGGTATTGCGCCCCGATCTCCTGCGGCCAGAGATCGTGATGTCATCGCCCCATTAGTGTCCCAGCTCCTAAATTGGGTTTGCCCGCTGAAGCTGCGCCGGGCAATAACTGCGACATGTTCAGCGGGCATGTGCCCGGCGGCTGGCTGCTATCGGGGTGAGATTTAAAGGGGAGGTGGCCGGCCACTGCTGAAAAAACCGTCCTGTTTTGCTTTCCGCTCCGGTACCGACTTTGGTCGCGGGGTCGGTGCTGCGATCGCTCAGTCCGGCACCCTGCTTGAATGCCCGATAGATCGCGCGGCACCCCTGCTCCCCGGGGGTCCAGGTAGGTGGGTTCGTCGTGTGCAGAGTATGCAGCTTGGGCCCTTCTCTTTAATTCAGGGAAGAGCCCCGTGTATTCGGCAGCACTGAGCTGAGCCGTGCGCCCCCACTCCCGCCCAAGGAAGGAAGGGAAGGGCTTGATTTAGCACTCCTCTTTCTTTTGGGGGAGGTAACCCAAATTTATCATGAAGGCGAGAGTTCTGAGCCTGGCACAGAGTCCTGTGCCTCACGAGTGTTCCCGCCCACCAAACGGAGCGTTATCCAATTTCTAGGTCTTAATGCTCCAGATATTAAAAAAATGTAAAATGTTCTTTTTCTGTTTGTCTCTTTTATAGCTCTCCCTTATTCCTATCTGTATTTCCCATTAATTCTTTATTTTTCTTTCTCTACATCATTTAACGTGGTTTCTATTTCCTGTTTTTTACTTCCTGGTTTGGACTCTGCGTATCTCAGTGAGGATACTTCAACCTGACTGGTTGAGCAGCCTCGTTGTTGCTTTCCCTGTTCACAGATGCCACAGATCCTTTGTGGAGGGCGCCACACTGAAAGAGACGGCGGATTAGTGGAAAGCTCTGCTGATAAATGGCAAGTCTGTGGGCAGTTGTATGCGAGGTGAACGGTGAAAGCCATTCCTTCACCACGGAGAGCAAAATCCAGGCCAATATGGGCACTAGTCAAGTGCTAAACTCTGCACTACTATCATGCCTGATGTCGTGTCTTGATACTTCTTGTCGAATTGAATGAGATATCTAGTGATTCAACAGTTCATGTTTTGCAAAATTGATTTTTATGATAAGAATCAGTTCAACAAAGTAGGTTTTCATAAAGAATACCTTATAATAAAGCTTTCTATTATTAAGTACCACGTTAAAATGAATACAAGCACAATGCATACTTCAACAGTCACAATATCCCTCACCTTGCAAGAAGCTTTCAATATGACAAAATTATTTGTTAAATCGTCTGTGAATAACTGTCACCAAACTGATTGCAGCTAAATTTTCATCTTGGAATTTTTTGTGCATTTAATTTTTATTTTCAAACTTACATGACCACAGCAGATCGCAGTCCTCCCACAAACCGTTGAGTGGATTTTAACTACTCTCAGCATTTAATCTCAAACCAACAATGCCGGACGCATCAGCAAACCCAATTTACAATCCATTCCGAGCTCCAATTCTACAGTTCAAAGAGTTGACGAGGGGAAGAAGGCGGGAGAGACTGATCAGATCACTGACATGGACACAACAACAACAATAGCAACAGCAACAATGACGATTCTAGAACAGAGAGCAAAACTGGACAAATACTAGGGGTTGTCTTATGAAGAAAGGTTGAGCAGGTTGGGCCTGTACTCATTGGAGTTTAGAAGAATGAGAGGTGATTTTATTGAAACGTATAAGATTCTGAGGGGGTTTGACAGGGTTGATGTGGAGAGGATGTTTCCGCTTGTGGGGGAATCTTGAACTTGGGGGCATAGTTTCAGAATAAGAGGTCACCCATTTAAAATGGAGATGAGGAGAAATTTCTTCTCTCAGAGGGTTGTGAATCTGTGGAATTCTCTGCCCCAGAGAGCTGTGGAGGCTGGGACATTGAATATATTTAAGGTGGAGATAAGACACATTTTTGAGCGATAAGGGAGTTAAGGGTTATGGGGAACGGGCAGGGAAATGGAGTTGAGGCCAAGATCAGATCAGCCATGATCTTATTGAATGGCGGAGCAGGCTCGAGGGGCCAAATGGCCGACTCCTGCTCCTAATTCTTATGTTCATGCATTCTACAAGTGTGAAAATAAACCTATGATAATTGAATCTATACAAGAAATTTAAAATAAGGCTGTGCTATGTTTACCTATATCTTTCCTCAGTCAATAATTCTAACTTTTTGATTCTGTATAATTGTTTTTAAAAAGTGGAAACAGTAACTATAGCATAATGAATAAGGTGAAATTAAATATAACTGCTGTTTAAATTTAGAGGACACTTGTTTTGTAGGGCGAGGAATATTCAGTGATCAGCACAAATAGTAAAGCAGATGCTGCTGTCTGATTAGATTGTAAAAAATATATTGGCCAATTGTTCCTGTATCCATCTCATAGGGTGTAACATAAGAATTAGGAGCAGGAGTAGGCCATTCGGCCCCTCGAGCCTGCTCCACCGTTCAATGAGATCATGGCTGATCTTCTACCTCAACTCCACTTTCCTGCACTATCCACATATCCCTTGATTCTATTAATATCCAAAAATCTATCGATCTCTGTGTTGAATATATTCAAAAACTGAGCCTCCACAGCCCTCTGGGGCAGAGAATTCCAAAGATTCACCACCCTCTGAGTGAAGAGGTTCCTTCTCATCTCAGTCCAAAATGGCCAACCCTTTCTCCTGAGACTGTGCCCCCTGGTTCGAGACTCCCAAGCCAGGGGAAACATCCTCCCTGCATCTACCCTGTCAAGCCCTGTAAGAAGGCATGTGAGCATTTTCCTATTGCTCCATTCTGTGACACTGCTTCAATTCATGGTTGAAACGTTTTCTGAGAAGAAAACACATCACAGGCGAGTCAGAAAACGTACCCAGGTTTGTTGGCACAACGCACATGGAAGGAGGAAGGGAGTAGAGAGTGAGGAGGAGGCAAATAACAGAATGATGGCCAAGAGTGAGGCAGACACAAAACGAGAGAGAGAAAGAAACTGCAGATAAACACAAAAGACAAAGGGAGGAACGATGGTGCGAAGTGAAAACAAAAATCCCGACACAACAATCCTTCTTTGAGTTCTCACACAAGAGGTCAGCGATGAGAAACGCACAGCACGTGCTGAGCATAATCTCGAAAAGTAAAGAATAAACTCTTATTTTTACAAAAATGGGATACATATCGTTTCCCACAGGTACACCATGGGCTAGATTTTCCACTCGTTACCACCTCTGTTTTTGCCCCCGAGGGGCGGCAGTAAGCTCTTCTGGGCGGGCGACCAGGTTCCGGCACCCGCCGGGGTTTTCGGTGCAGGTTTTGGTGGGACGTGGAGCGTTATCGCCTGTTTGTGACACCGGCTCGATTTATGTCTCCCGCCCGATCCGTAGAGCGCCCCCTGCTGGGATCGCCTGTGAAAGCGGGTGGACCGAGCTGCAGCGGCTGAAGAGAGGGAATGAATGTCGGCCTCAGGTAAGTGCGATTGTTTTTTATTGTGAATTATGTTGTGTTGGGCTGGGCTATGTATTGGGAATGTTTCTGGTGTTATTTTTTCAAGTTATGTTTTTCTCCCCAGACCTCTCTCAGAGCGCTCCGAGACAGGCTGTTTAGCTTGCTCAGCTGGCCGAGCGCCCTGAGAGAGGTGCCTCCTTTAGTGCTCCGCCCCACACTCAGGGCCCAGCTGCCCAATTTTGCTGACTGAGGCGCAAACTGTTCCCGGGCGCAAACTTTACCGCCCCGAAGACAGCAAAGCTGAAAATCCAGCTATCAGGACTAATTGGCAGGGAACTTTAATATTTGTACAAAATCAAAATACAGACTTTTATCCTAACAATGACCCTTTATGCAACGTGTAAGAACGTGGAGTCACAGTCTAAGGGTAAGGGGTAAGCCATATAGGACTGAGATGAGGAGAAACTTCTCCACCCAGAGAATTGTGAACCTGTGGAATTCACTACCACAGAAAGTGTTGAGGCCAGTTCATTGGATATATTCAAAAGGGAGTTAGATATGGCCTTTACGATTAAAGGGATCAAGGGGTATGGAGAGAAAGCAGGAGTGGGGTCCTGAAGTTGCATGATCAGCCATGAACTCATTGAATGGTGGTGCAGGCTAGAAGGGCCGGATGGCCTGCTCCTGCACCTATTTTCTATGTTTCTATGTGTAACTGCACGTTTTGAGCAGCATGACTGAAACACTACTGGGAGATGGGAGATAGAATTAAAATAATTCCCATGAGAAAAATAATTACAGAAGCCATTATAAATTAGATATCTAAATGCTAAGTATGTGTGTTTTGGAATTGCTTAAAAATTAAATTCACTGTTAGTGAAGTCTGGGGTCCCGAGAGTGACAACTGCAAATTTGTATTTCTATTTACATTCACTTCGAAAGACACAAGATCAGTCGGGGGCAGTCAACATTGATTTGTCAAGGGAAGGTCGTGTCTGACTAACTTGATTGAATTTTGAGAGTCGGTAACCAGGAGGGTCGATGATGGCAGAGCGTATGATGCAGTGTATATGGATTTTAGCAAAGCTTTTGATAAGGTCCCACATGGCAGACTGATCACTAAAGTAAAAGCTCATGGGATCCAGGGCAAAGTGGCAAATTGGATCCAATATTGGCTCAGAGGCAGGAAGCAAAGGTTGATGGATGTTTTTGTGACTGGAAGGCTGTTTCCAGTGGGGTTTCGCAGAGCTTAGTATTGGGTCCCTTGCTTTTTGTGGTATATATCAATGATTTAGTCTTGAACGTTGGGGATATGATTAAGAAGTTTGCAGTTGATACTAAAATCGACTGTGTGGTTGATAATGAAGAAGAAAGCTGTAGACTGCAGGAAGATATCAATCAACTTGTCAGGTGGGCAGAACAGTGGCAAATGGAATTTAATCCGGAGACGTGTGAGGTAATGGGGAGGGCTAACAAGGCAAGGAATACACATTAAATGATAGGATACTGAAAAGTGTAGAGGGGACTTGGAGTGCATGTCCACAGATCCCTGAAAGTAGCAGGCCAGGTAAATAAGGTGGTTAAGAAGGCATACGAAATGCTTGCCTTTATTAGCTGAGGCATAGAATACAAGAGCAGGGAGGTTATGCTTGAACTGTATAAAACACTGGTTACGCCACAGCTGGAGAACTGCATGCAGTTCTGGTCACCACATTACAGGAAGGACATGATTGTACTGGAGAGGGTACAGAGGAGATTTACAATGATGTTGTCGGCAGTGGAACATAAGAACATAAGAAATAGGAGCAGGAGTAGGCCATTTGGTCCCTAGAGCCCGCCCCGCCATTCAATAAGATCATGGTTGATCTGATCATGGACTCAGCTCCACTTCCCTGTCCGCTCCCCATAACCCTTCACTTTCTTATCAAAAATCTGTCTAACTCCACCTTAAATATATTCAATGACCCAGCCTCCACAGCTCTCTGGGGCAGAGAATTCCACAGATTTACAACCCTCTGAGAGAAGAAATTTCTCCTCATCTCAGTTTTAAATGGGCGGCCCCTTATTCTAAGACTATGTCCCCTCATTTTAGTTTCCCCTATTAGTGGAAATATCCTCTCTGCATCCACCTTGTCGAGCCCCTTCATTATCTTATAAGTTTCAATAAGATCACCTCTCATTCTTCTGAACGCCAATGAGTATAGGCCAAACCTACTCAACCTATCCTCATAAGTCAACCCCCTCATCTCTGGAATTAACCGGGTGAACCTTCTCTGAACTGCCTCCAATGCAAGTATATTCTTCCTCAAATACGGAGACCAAAACTGTATGCAATATTCCAAGTGTGGCCTCACCAATACCCTGTACAGTTGTAGCAGGACTTCTCTGCTTTTATACTCTATCCCCCTTGCAATAAAGGCCAACATTCCATTTGCCTTCCTGATTACTTGCTGTACCTGCATACTAACTTGTTGTGTTTCATGCACAAGGACCCCCAAGTCCCTCTGTACTGCAGCACTTTGCAATTTTTATCCATTTAAATGAAATGGAGAATCTAAGCTATGAGGCCAGATTGGATAGGCTGGATTTGTTTTCATTGGAACAGAGGAGGCTGAGGGGAGACTTAATTGAGGTGTATAAAGTTATGAGGGGCCCAGATATAGTGGATAGGAAGGACCTATTTCCCTTAAATAGGTCATCAACCAGGGGGCATAGATTTAAAGAAATTGGTAGAAGGTTTAGTGGGGATTTGAGGGGAAATTTCTTCATCCAGAGGGTGGTGGGAGTCTGGAACTCACTGCCTGAAAGGATGGTAGAGGCAGGAACCCTCATCACATTTAAAAGTACTTGGATGTGCACCTGAAGTGCCGTAACCTACAGGGATGGATCTAGAGCTGGAAAATGAGATTAGGCTGGATAGCCTCTTGTTGGCCGGCATGAACATGATGAGTCGGAATGGCCTCCTTCCGTGCTGTAAATTTCTATGATTCTATGATGTGATTTTGCCCTGATTCTGGTAAAGACTAAAAACACTGTTTTCTAATATTACTCTGAGAAATTGAGTAACTATGGGTCCAAATTTGCCCAGGAGTTGCTCCGTTTTTTTGGAGCAACTTGATTTTTCTGGAGTATCTTAAAAACCCCCATTTTGCACATTCAATTTGTGCCAGTGTAAGTGAGTTAGTTAGGATTTTTTTTAGTTTAGTTTCGTTTTGTTCAAAAGGAGGCGTTACCAGCCACCTGTGCCCATTTTGGCCATTTAAGCCAGTTTCGACAGCTAATAGTTGCTCCAAACTAACTTAGACCAGCGTATGTGGCCACTTGTGGTCACACAGAAAACCCTTGCGGAGAGTTAAGAAATCAGCGCAGGTAATGACTTGACTAAAGAACGTGAATAGGATCAAACAGCTATATGACAAACTTCGCAAAGTTCATTTATTATACAACAGAAGCATTCATGGAAGCTTAAACTACAAAAATAAAAGTAAAGAGACAAAACATATTTATATAATTTTTTCAAAATATCCAAATAATAAATAGAAGTACCTCCTGTTCGTAGGAAAATATTTTTATCAACAGGGTTAAGGAAAGTCTTCAGTAAGCTCATTAAAATTACTGGCTACACAGCTATCACACTCTTCCCGCCCGCCCCCCGCCCCCACCATCAAAACTCTCCTGTCTTCTCCCCACCCCCCATCAAGACTCTCCTCCTTCCCAGTTTGCAGCAGCAGACACACATAACAGTACAGCTTGAAAACAAGTGAATTTGAAAACTTTAATGGGTGCGTTACTATGCCGCGCCTTTAAGGCTCGGCTTTTCCCGGGATATGATTCAGAGTTCGGCGCATGAGCAAAAGATCGCCAAATTTACCAACCAAACTTTCATTAACGATGCCCCCCCCAGCTCTGGTGTTCAATGGCTGACATAGAGGCCCCCGGCAGTTCTTCGACCGATACTGACGAATCTCTGGGCGGAGGGCGCAAACTTTTTCAAGGCACTAAAATTATCACTCCACCTGGGTTACCGCCCCAAATGAGGTGCGACCGAATTTCCCCTTCATTGTGCCTTCAAATGTATATGATCTTTCTGAGACAACCGAGATGGAAATGAGTGAATTTTCTGATATGGCGACAGTAAGCTATCACAACTATCACAAACAAACGATTTATAACTATTCCGTTATAGACCTTGGGGTCAAAATTGGTTATGGCCATTTTTGAGGGGGTGTCACCGCCTGAGTGCTGATTTTAGTGCTGGGCGTTAGGCACAGCCTCAAACTGCCAAATTCAGTTTTGCCGTCCAAAGAGGAGCGGGCATTGCTAAAGGTGGCGTTGTGCAATCATCCTCGGGCGGGAGCTCAGGAGGCGAGCTGGAAAAACGGGAAGATGAAAAAACCTAAAACTGCTCCGACCCACACACACTGGTACAACTAGGAAATAAATAGCCATAAATTTTTCGGATGACTGCTCCAAGCGGCAGCATGTAGATGAGAAATAGGAGGGGGCCAAGGACAGATCCCTGGGGGACACCAGAGGTAACGATGCGGGAGCGGGAAGAGAAGCCATTGCTGGAGATTTTCTGGCTACGATTAGATAGATAAGAATTTAAACTATTCCACAATCTGTTCCCCAATTTAATTAGATCACAGCTGATCTGTATCTTCATTCCACTTACTTGCTTTGGTTACAGATCTCTTAATAATCTTGTCTTTCAAAAATCTATCAATCGCAGTTTTGCAATTGACCCTCAGCCTCAACAACTTTTTGGGGGAGGGAGTTCCAGATTTTCAATGCCCTGTGTGTGAAGAAGTGCTTTCTGACATGACCCTTGAATGTCCTGGCTTTAACTTTAAGGCTATGGCCCCTTGTTCTGGACTCCACCCACCAGAGGAAATAGTTTCTCCCGATCTAAAGAAAGTTATGCTAATCCCTTTACATATCACTGGTTCGGCCCCAGCTGGAGTAATGTGTCCAACTCTGGACACCACACTTTAGGAAGGATGTGAAGGCCCAGGAGAGGTGCACAGGAGGTTTAGAGATGAGGGACTTCAGTGATGTGGAGAAGCTGGGATTGTTCTCCTTGGAGCAGAGAAGGTTAAGGGGTTTTGATAGAGCAAGCAAGGTGAAACTCTTTCATCTGACAAGGGAGACAGTAACTGGAGTTCATAGATTTAAACTAATTGGCTAAAGAACTGGAGGGGAAATAAGGTGAATTTTTTCACACAGAGGGTTATTAAGATCCGGAACACACGACCTGAAAGGGTGATGGAATCAGATTCCACAGAATCTTGCAAAAGGCAATTGGATGCATATTGGAAAAGGATGAATTTTCAGGGTTTTGAAGAAAAAACTGAGGTGTGAGACTAAATGCGACAGTTGTTTCAAAGAGTTGGCACATCAGGCCAAATTGCTTCCTTCAATGCTGTAAGACTTTTCAAGAACTAATAGACCGTAAGCGCAGAGCATTTTTGAGCCTCAAGCAACAACCAAACTCGGGAGCTACAAAGCAACATTACAGACGGCTCAAGGCTGAGGTCCAACAAAAAACCCGGGACCAAAAGAACAGGTGGTGGATGGAGAAAGCACAGGAGATACAACAACTACCCGACAGCCATGACATACGAGGATTCTTCACTGCAGTCAAGGCCACCTACAGTCCAAACTCCCAAGGCCCCACTCCACTCCTGGCAAAGAACAGGGAAACACTCATCAAGGACACCGAGGCTGTTAGGGGTCGCTGGAAGGAGCACTTTGAAGATCTCCTCAATCGAGACTCTGCCTTTGACTCGAGTGTTCTCAACTCCATCCTGCAACATGCAACTTGTCACCACCTCAGTGAAACCCCAACGTTACATGAGGTAGGCAAAGCCATAAAACAGCTCAAGAACAACAAGGCTACGGGAGCAGATGGAATTCCTGCTGAGGCGCTAAAATATGGCAGAGAGGAGCTGTTGGCGCGGATACATGACCTCATCTCTCTCATCTGGAGGAAGGAGAGCATGCCGGGAGATCTCAGAGATGCAGTGATTGTGACCATTTTTAAAAAGGCGAACAAATCCGATTGCGGCAACTACAGGGGAATCTCCCTGATGTCAAGCACTGGGAAGGTTGTCGCTAGAGTTCTCCTCAACCGTCTTCTCCCTGTGGCCGAGGAGCTCCTCCCGGAGTCACAGTGCGGATTTCGTTTCCTACGAGGAACAACGGACATGATCTTTGCAGTGCGACAGCTGCAGGAAAAATGCAGGGAGCAGCACCAGCCCTTATACATGGCCTTCTTCGATCTTACAAAGGCCTTTGACACTGTCGACTGTGAGGGCTTATGGAGCATCCTCCTCCGTTTTGGGTGCCCCCAAAAGGTTGTCAACATCCTTCACCTGCTTCACGACGACATGCAGGCCGTGATCCTTACCAGCGGATCCGTTACAGATCCATTCCACGTCCGAACTGGGGTCAAACAGGGCTGCGTCATCGCTCCAACCCTCTTCTCAATCTTTCTCGCTGCCATGCTCCACCTCACAATCAACAAGCTCCCCGCTGGAGTGGAACTAAACTACAGAACCAGTGGGAAGCTGTTTAACCTACGCCGCCTCCAGGCCAGGTCCAAGATCACCCCAACCTCTATTGTTCAACTGCAGTACGCGGACGATGCCTGCGTCTGCACACATTCTGAGGCTGAATTCCAGGACATAGTCAATGTATTCACCGAGGCATATGAAAGCATGGGCCTTACACTTAACATCCGTAAAACAAAAGTCCTACACCAACCTGTGCACGCCGCAAAGCACTGCCCCCCAGTCATTAAGATCCACAGCCCGGCTCTCGACAACGTGGACCATTTCCCATACCTCGGGAGCCTCCTGTCAGCAAAGGCAGACATTGATGCGGAGATTCAACATCACCTCCAGTGCGCCAGTGCAGCCTTCGGCCACCTGAGGAAAAGAGTATTCGAAGACCAAGCCCTCAAACCTACCACCAAGCTTATGGTCTACAGGGCTGTAGTAATTCCTGCCCTCCTAAATGGGTCAGAGACATGGACGACTTACAAAAGACACATCAAGTCACTGGAGATATATCACGAATGATGCCTCCACAAGATCCTACAAATCCCCTGGGAGGACAGATGCACCAACATCAGTGTCCTCGCCCAGGCTAACATCCCCAGCATTGAAGCACTGATCACACTCGATTAGCGTCGTTGGGCAGGCCACTTAGTTCGCATGCCAGACACGAGACTCCCTAAACAACTGCTACAGGCGGAACTCCTTCATGGCAAGCGAGCCAAAGGTGGGCAGTGGAAACAGTACAAGGACACCCTCAAAGCCTCCCTGGCAAAGTGCGACATCACCACTGACGCCTGGGAGACCCTGGCCAAAGACCGCCCTAGGTGGAGAAAGTCCATCCGGGAGGGCGTTGAGCTCTTCGAATCTCAACGCTACGAGCGTGAAGAGGTCAGGCGCAGGCAGCGGAAGGAGCACGCAGCAAATCAGTGCCACCCAACCCTTCCCCCGACGAATGTCTGTCCCACCTGTGACAGGGTCTGTGGATCTCGTGTTGGACTGTTCTGCCACCAAAGAACTTATTTTAGGAATGGAAGCAAGTCTTCCTCGATTTCGAGGGACTGCCTATGATGATGAAGATTCTATGGGGGCGCATTTTCAGCTCCCCTGCGCTCCGTTTCTTGCCCCGGAGCAGCGGCAATGGCGGGGGTGGGGTGTTCTGGGCGGGCGGTCAGCCTCCAGCGCCCCGCGGCGATCCTCGGGTCGGGTTTAGCGGTGACAATGGCGGGGGTGGGGTGTTCTGGGCGGGCGGTCAGCCTCCAGTGCCCCGCGGTGATCCTCGGGTCAGGTTTAGCGGTGACAATGGCGGGGGTGGGGTGTTCTGGGCGGGCGGTCAGCCTCCAGTGCCCCGCGGCGATCCTCGGGTCGGGTTTAGCGGTGACAATGGCGGGGGTGGGGTGTTCTGGGCGGGCGTTCAGCCTCCAGTGCCCCGCGGTGATCCTCGGGTCAGGTTTAGCGGTGACAATGGCGGGGGTGGGGTGTTCTGGGCGGGCGGTCAGCCTCCAGCGCCCCGCGGCGATCCTCGGGTCGGGTTTAGCGGTGACAATGGCGGGGGTGGGGTGTTCTGGGCGGGCGGTCAGCCTCCAGCGCCCCGCGGCGATCCTCGGGTCGGGTTTAGCGGTGACAATGGCGGGGGTGGGATGTTCTGGGCGGGCGGTCAGCCTCCAGCGCCCCGCGGCGATCCTCGGGTCGGGTTTAGCGGCGGCGCGGAGCAGCACCGCCCGGAAGAGCTGCGCCCGGTGTGTAACGCCCCCGGTTGTGACACCGGCGCGAGTTTTGACTCCCGCCCGACCCGTCCGCCCCGCAGCGCGCCCCGCACTGACCGCCCGGGAAATCAGGGCGGTCCCACCATCCCGACAGCGGAGAGGTGAGTAATGGGCTCCTGAGGTAAGTGCGATTGTTTGTTCTTTTAATGTTTTTGTGATTTGTGTTGTGGTGGCGTGGGCAATGTTTGGGGAATGTTTTTGTGGGTTTAGTTCCCCCCCCCAGGCATCTCTGGGAGCGCTCCCGGCCCGGCTCTTTAGCTCGGGAGTTTCCCATCCTAGCGCCCAAGAGAGGTGTACAACGCCTCCCTTAGCGCTGCGCCCCCTGACTCAGGGCCCAGCTGCCCAATGTTACTGACTGAGGCGCAAACTGTTCCCGGGCGCTAACTTTACCGCCCCGCCGCCATTACCGCCCCAAAATCAGCAAAGCCCAAAATCAATTCCTTTAATCATTTTAAACATCTCAATTAGATCAGCCCTTAATCTTATATTCAAGGGAATACAACCCTAATCTATGTAACTTATCCTCATAAATGTAATCCTTTTTAGCCCCATCTACACGACTTGCTGTGCTACCCAGACTAGTGTAACACTTCCATTTCACATCCTGCTGTCCTCATAATGGGTGTAAGACCGCCAGTTCAATGCTGATTGGTGCTGAATTACAGGCAGTGTTATCAGTGTCGGTGCAACTTGCAACAATTGTCAAAACTCATTTCAACTGGCAAGGAGAGGAAATAATTATGGAATCAATTTGCTCTGTATTCCAAGTTCAAATTCCGCACCGGGGAGACAGTAATGAAATATGTAAACACACTCCTTCAAGAAAAAAGTTGCCTGCAATACGAGTAATATTAATCAGAGCTGCTAATTCAGTTATGTTATATTCTTTTGTTATTTTCTTCTTGATCGTCTCAAAGATGATATCCTATTATTGAAATGTTTGAAAATATAATGACTGCAGATGACATAAACGTATAAGATTCTAAGGGGGCTTGACAGGGTGGATGCAGAGAGGATGTTTCCCCTCGTGGGGGAATCTAGAAGTAGGGGGTATAATCTCAGAATAAGGAGCCGCCCATTTAAAATGGCGATGAGGAGGAATTTCTTCTCTGAGGCCGGGAATCTGTGGAATTCTCTGCCCCAGAGAGCTGTGGAGGCTGGGTCAGTCAATATATTTAAGGTGGAGATAGACAGATTTTTGAACGATAAGGGAGTGAAGGGTTATGGGGAGCGGGCAGGGAGATGGAGCTGAGTCCATGATCAGATCAGCCATGATCTTATTGAATGGCGGAGCAGGCTCGAGGGGCCGAATGGCCTACTCCTGCTCCTATTTCTTATGTTGTTATGGCATCACTGCACTCTGTCTTTCCTGACCCACCACTTTTAGATGCTCAGAAGCTCAGCATCCATTCCACAGATATCTTGGACTGTTCTTTTAGACATGTTGGTTGGGGAAGAGATTGCAATGAACATATCGTATGTCTTTCTGAATCAATGTACAGGAAATGGTCTGTGTTATTTGAAGGAAGAGAGGAAGACTCTGACCCGTTTGGTTTGGTCACTAGCCTGCGCCCGTTTTCCACCATTGCAGTCCAATGCTGACATGCATTAATATCCTTGTGGATCTCGTGATAGTGCAACCTCAGCTTTTAGACTTCACAAAGGAATCCACAGCTTCATTACTTCACGGCAAGTGAGCCCCAGGTGGGCAGAGGAAACGTTACAAGGACACCCTCAAGGCCTCCTTGATAAAATACAACATCCCCACCGGCACCTGGGAGTCCCTGGCCAAACACCGTCCTAAGTGGAGGAAGTGCATCTGGGAGGGCGCTGAGCACCTCAAGTCTCGTCGCCGAGAGCTTGCAGAAACCAAGCGCAGGCAGCGGAAGGAGCGTGCGGCAAACCAGACTCCACACCCACCCTTTCCTTCAACCACTGTGTCCCACCTGTGACAGAGACTGTAATTCCTGTATTGGACTGTTCAGTCACCTGAGAACTCACTTTTAGAGTGGAAGCAAGTCTTCCTCGACTCGAAGGGACTGCCTATGATGATGACTACTTAGTGCTTTATATTTTTTTTCTCAAAATGTTTGTGCTCACATCGAAGATGCCCTGATCAGGTACAACGGTAATCGGACACAAAGTACTGCTGTTTTCGCTCTCTTCAGGCTCCTGTGCTTAAACTGAAGCTCAGATGAGCACTGTCGGTGTGTAAACGTTTCAGCACTAACCCTTTCCCCACCCTGGCCCCATAGACTGGGAGAGAAATTGCCAATCTTTGCCAGAATAAAGGGGGTTTTGTGTTGCCCACTGGGAACTGGCGTGAGACTGCTCAAACTCCTTGAACTTTGGACCCTTGTGACTGGTAGCGACAGGAGATATACATTTTGTCAGTCTGCACCGGATTTAAACCAGATCCCAAAGGTGAAAGGGCCCAGTCCTCAAAACACATTCACAATCTCTATGCCAATCCCTCCACGCTGACGTGGGCTATAACAGGAGGATTTATGGGACATTTATGGGCTCCAGAAGTGGCACCAGGATGTCTTCAAATCAAATGGGTTTATTCAGGGAGTGCATGCAGATTAAACTGATAGACACGCAGTTTGTTTGTTTTTAACATTTCGGTGCACAGATTTCTGTTTATGCATTCCTGCTTTGAAAGGCAGTCTGTGTAGTGTGTGCGTCTAGGTCCACTCAATGTAGTGTCTCACAGAACCCTTCAAGCCAGGAAAAGCTGTGAAAACATTAGTGTTTTGAATAGAATATTTGTTTTTCTGCCACAGCATGTATGGTGCTCAGAAATGTTAAATAATTACTTAAGCTTGTATTAAATGCGCCACTCAGCCACCAATAAAATATACTGAAAGAATCATTTTGCTGTTCCATCAAGAAATGAAACACAATACATAGAACACTATTTATTCCAGAGTCAATGTGCTGAAATGTGTGGCTGATGTCAATGGAGCATGGAGCTGTCTGATGTCTTTGTTCCCTGTCCCCCTCAATCACTCAGAAACGAGATACTGATAGACTCACAGGGTGTGTATTACAGGGAGAGTTGCTTATTGACATGCCTGTTTAGATTATAATCAGCTTATTATCCTATCTTTTCAAACCATTTCATATTCACAACAACATGGGGCTGACAATTCTCAGCCCTCCGGTGCTCTGCTACCATAGTTCGGGCGGAAGTGGGTTCAAAGAACAAAACCCAAGGCAGGACATCCCTTTCCACCGGAGCATCCTTTGGCCTATGTGTGGGGCACCGTTCCCCCCACCTCCTCCCCACCACTACCCCACCAGGCCATTGGTCTCTGGGCTGGGGCTTCCTTGGCCCAGGAGCAAGTCGGGGCAAGATGAACAGCTGGTACACCCAGTGAGGAAAGGCAATCTCGCCTGGATAATGTGCTCGTGGGCCCACTTTGGGGATTCAGGGTGAGGATTGTGGCTTGGACCCCTGAAGATAGACATACCATTTAAAAAATATATATATTGGCTTCTTTACAAAGGAGCCTGGGCCACGTAACTTCTTTCTGGGGCTGGGGGCTAGTTGTGGACCTCAGTATTTTTTTTACAATTTAAACAGTTTCAATAAATGAGTGTGTTTTTAATCAGAGGTCTAACTCCCCAAATCAGACTTTGTAGCATTCACAGCATATCATGGTGACCCTCCCACACACCACACACAGACCAGATCACCAAATCTGGACTAAAATATAAACTTCCTTTGGAGGTGATGCTGAATATGAGAGAGAGAACTTCCTCCTCTGCAAACTGATAAAGGAAATACGTCCATTACACCTCTCAGAAATATATCAAAGACACTCACAGATAATGAGCTGGGCTGAAGAGCAGTGACTATCATGATGTAAGCAAGTGTGTAAGCCATTTCATCAACAGCTCGATCGCAGAATCAACAGTGCGATGATCAGTTAATCATGTTGGGTGGGAGAGGAATGTAGGTCAGGATACTCAATGCTGTTCTTTGAGGAGTGTCACTCGACCTTTAACATCTATTTGAAGTGCTGAAACAGGCTGAGTCAGTTGATAATTGGTTGGGAGGTAGGAGTCAGAGACCGGGGACTGCACTGTAATTGTGGGATGTAATAAGTGGTATAAGCATGAACAGGTCAAGGAAGGTTCGTGCAAGAACCCATGGAGATATGGTATACATATAATTTTAATTACGTTGTGGAATAATCAAAATAAAAAAGCTAAAATTACCTGTGCTTGGCATAGCTACTGTAGCCTTAGCTAATGTCTTTAGTAAGAATGCTTTGTTACAATAAGCTCCTCATGGTCGACCAGCCTGATCTTAGTCACTGTAGCTCTGGACAACCTCCGGGGTCTTAAATCATTTAGCCTGTTGAGATAGGCCGCTTATGGCTGATGTTTGTATCCCCTCTTGCCTAACCTCATGTAGCTGACAATCAGCAATCAACCTTATCTTCCCTGACCTCGATATGTTGGGCAAACAACTTCACATTTCTACCGATTATCAGACCAATGTTAGACTGTAAGAGGTAGCAGTCGAGGTAAAGCTACAGAGTAAAGAAAAACTTGCATTTATATAGTGCCTGTCACGACCACCGGATGTCTCAAAGCGCTTTACAACCAATGAAGTACTTTTAGAGTGTAGTCACTGTTGTAATGTGGGAAACGTGGCAGCCAATTTGATCAGAGCAAGCTCCCACAAACAGCAATGTGATAATGACCAGTTAATCGTTTTCTTTTGTTCTGTTGATTGAGTGATAAATATTGTCCAGGACGCTGGGGATAACTCCCCTGCTCTTCTTCGAAATAGTGCCGTGGATTCTTTTACGTCCACCTGAATGTCTCTATTTTATTCCGAGGCCATTTACCCCCTTTGACCAGGCGGCCGTGACCAGGAATTAGCAGGACTTTAATAAGCATGTGAAGGTGGCTTGGTGTTGTCACTCCCTCATTACCATTTCCCTCAAAGGAGACAGTCAGATCTGGATTTTCCTCTGTTATCCTGCTGAAAATTGGGAGGGATAGCCTTGGAACCAGCAGGGAGAATTGGGCAGCGAAGTCTAGTGCTGCCCACCCATCCCAACCTAAGCTTCCCTCTCCCTGGCCCAGCTAGGACTGCCACTGGCCAACCCATTGCATGTGAATGCTGGTAGGAATGTGGGGCCCAGATTCCCAGCAGATTTTCCTACCGTTTGCCCCCGTTACTGCCTCTTCCTGGGTTAGTGGCAAGACAGTATTTATATAAAGACACCAGAAAAGCGCCCTCCATGGAAATTGGATGTGAAACAGACCAAAGGTCTGCTCACCCAGTTTTGCAATCCCCCTGCACCTAATCTGCACGAGCACAACAGGCTATGCCCAATTTGTTTCTTCTCACACTAAGGAGAGTCAAGCCTTCTGAAGCATGTTGTTGGAGAGGACTAATCAGCAGGGAAAACACTATCACCACATACACTCAAAATAAGCACCACCATCACACAGAAAGACAGCTCAAAACAAAGCCAGAGTGACGTGGTTGAAGGAGTACATGGTGAAAGCCCAGAGTTCCAGTGTGCAGAGTGCCGCTCCTGCGTTGTCCCAGGATAGAAACTTTAGTGGGCCTGCTTTCTAACAAAGGGAACTGTAATGTGTGGGCAACATTGAGCAACGAATACCTCTGTATACTTCCTACACACAATGGTGCAAGGTGACATGAATACATTGGACCATGCAGTCATAGCTTGCTTCAACTTGCTTGAAGAACACATGCGGACAACTATGAAGGTCGAATTCAGAAGTCGTGCCAATATTGTACAGCGTGCAACATATAAATATTGCTGACCTTCTCTGGGACACATTATATGCCCTCCACTCTCTGAATGGTTCACACATTCAAAACACTGCTGCAGAACCTCAGATATCGATTTGAGGTTGACCACACGCTTGATTCTCTCTGTTCTCTGTTAGGATTCAGTGTTATAC
The DNA here is from genome assembly GCF_044704955.1 of Pristiophorus japonicus. NCBI lineage: Eukaryota > Metazoa > Chordata > Chondrichthyes > Pristiophoridae > Pristiophorus > Pristiophorus japonicus. The sequence goes on from NC_091986.1 coordinate 4,075,058, forward strand.
AGAGGCAATAATGAGCTGTAGTTGCACTGCCAGTCCATACTGCCAAGGAGCTAGTTTTCTATCCTCTCTGCTTTAAAAGCTGGGTCACATTTGACTGCCTCCAAATGAATCCTCCATGCGTACTTTATAGGAAGCAAGCACTGATGTTCATCATTTTCTGTCAAGTGACTAAAAGCCTTTCCTATTTAGATATGTCATAGAGGACACAGACATGGCTACATATTTAAAGTCAATGATATTTTGGAATAAAACTGTGGCTGCCTCTACTCTTGCTGCACTGGCTGGCACTGAGGTGGGCAGCGTGCAGACCCCAACCTGCCGCAACCACCAGCAGCAGGTCGGGGCCATAAAAGGAGCGGAGGTGCGACGGCCCGGGAGCAGCGTGGAGGCACGCTACTTCAGGGAGCAGTGCGAGCTGGTGCAGGAGGGCAACGACTTGGGGAAGGGCGACTGGATTGGACGTCACCAAAATCAAGGTCGCTGAGTGGAGTGTGGACAGGTGCAGCAGGAGAGGCAACAAGCAGCAGCGAGGGCGGGGGGCCGAAGGACCAGCGAGAGATTGTAGAGCGATAAGATCGGGGCCCAGGAGAGGTGTGAGTTTGGGGCCCAGAAGAGGCGAGGACCCTGGGGCAGCACGGGCCCAGCCCACATGGCGATATGTGTGCGCATTGGGTCCGTGCAGCAGAGCTGGTCTCCAGTCGTCTTGGTTAACCCTTGCCACTGGACCAAGACCGAGCTCTGTCAAGCCCGTGTGGTGGCTGGTGTGCAACGGTCACCCCACGTTAAAAAAATCCACGCACCGGCATCTTCCACCCTTCAGGATGTTGTTCGGGATCTGGAATATCAGGTCCTTCATTGAAACCACCTGTGAACTCATCCCTTTTTGGTGTGGAAGCAAGTCATCCTCGATACGAGGGACAGCCGATGAAGATGGGTGATTGTGTAGCAAAATAAGGCTTCAATTTCTCATTAATGGAGTGGCTCACGACAAAATGACTGACTCAGTTGATGTATATTATGGATGCCTGAAATAAAAGTTGACAGAGCTGGTAACCTTCACTGTCACAGATATGGATTGCTGGCTTTCCCTGGAGGTCATCATGAAGCGGGGAGGCACACCTAAAGTCTCCCTACTGAACAGGAGCCGCCTGCATCATGTCCAGATAGCTGCTTCTATTTGATAGATCTGCTGTCTGCAGTAGTAATGCCTCCTCTACTCTGATAAGCTATTCTTCCTACCTCCTCTGTTGCATTAATAGATACTTTGCAATGGTCACTGCATCCATGGTGCAGCGTTGACAACTCCTCAACAGTATTCAGTTCTGTTCAGTACTGTTGTGATAAAAAAAAGTCTTTCCCTTTATTCAGCTGACTAATGGCAGTTCTGAGTTACAAAGTGACTTATTTTTTGTTCATATTTCACCCATTGTGCCATTCTGTACGAGTTTCTCAAGATTAATCTTTAACAAATTCGTAGCAAGCACATTTTTTTTCCCTAATTTCAGATCACAAATTTTGTGATGGGAGCAAAACTCAAAGTAGTGCGACAAATGGATGAATGTTTCTGTTACCGACTGAACTTGGTGCCTTGTTTCGGCACAACTATATCGTCATCAATGCAAACCCACAGAGGAAAATATGTTTTTTGGCGTTTATTTTCTCCTATTCCGACAAGTTCCCTCCATGCCATGTACAAGAGATCCCACAGGCAGATTGGTTCCACCAGTGCGGTTCTGAAGTGTGTAAACATATAGTGAGAAAGTGTGTCCGAGTGACCTTCGGGGAACTCACACTACAGTCTTCCCATCTGCCCCTTGGGGGAAACACAAGGGGGAGACTTTTGTCTTCATTTTCTCGGCGGTACGGCTGTTTTTGGGAGAGAACCCTTACTGTTTGAATGGGACTGCCCACATCGCAAAACGCCCGCCGGGACCAAACCGCCGACGTGCATCGCCGAGAAAATCGCCAGGGTGTAAGTTTGGCCTCAACGGAAGCCCATCCAGATCGCCAAGGGAACCGCCCGCTGAAAGCTGCTTAAACAGGGCGGTAGGTGAGCACTCTATAAAGGAAGACAAGTTATAGGTTCTTTATTTATTATTTTTTTATTGTAAAACGGTGATTTACTGTAAAACTATCTTGGGAATGTTTTTTAACTTTTTTTTTTTAAAGTGAAATTATTTTTTTTAAGTTTCCCCCCCTCCCTAGGCCCAAGCACAGCCTTGGAGTAAATTTTAAAAAGAATTTTAAGAACGGCCCGTTTCATCTAGTTTCGCCTTTAACCGCCGAGAATACTGGTGCAAGATCCATTTTCTCACCGGGCGATATTTTTTACCTTAATTATGTAAATTTTCACCAGCGTTAGTTGCAGAATGTTAGCGGTGTTTCTGGCCGGCAATTGTGTGCTGAGGGCCTCTCGGGAAAGTCTAGCCCTTGGCCTCGGATCTATGCTTTCGAATAGCATCACAAAAGAAATACACTGGGCCTGGATTTTCAGTCGGCAGCATTCCTCCAACGTACACCTCCGACCCCCCAAAAAAATTGGAACTTACCTGCTGGCCCCTGGGCTTCGGAGACTTGGGGTTCTGGGCCTGCAGGTATATGTTCCCTGGGATCACGTGGGCCAGTTCCTCCTATCAGAAAGAAGGATTCCCTTGCTGTCATTTCTGAACGGAATCCCTTAATGACAAGCAATGGAACCCCCCAAAAACTAAAGAATTTACACAATTCTAATAAAAATAAATGTTCCCATTTTCACATTTAATTAAAAGTCTCTTTAATGAAGCATTTACAATTTAAAAAAAAAGCAATTTATAGTAATTTAAGTATTTTAATCTGGATTCACATGAACTCATTTTAAATGTTTGCAAATGATTTTTTTATTTAAAATGTTTTAATTTAACATTTATATTAACCCTTACGCTAGTGAAAACAGGCCCTACGCCTGCTTTTACCAGGCCGAAGAGTTATGTGGGCATTTGCTGGGCAAATAGCCCAACCCTGTGCCAGTGAAAGTGGTTTTACTTTCGGTTGGGAGGATGTGTCAAGGTGTACCTTGACAGATCGCAAGTTCCAGGTTTTTGTGCATGCGCAGTGAGGCATTTAACAAAGTGTACAACAAAATCCGGGCCAGTGTGACAAATAGAGAGGGATAGAACATGACCTCTGAGCTGCACTGTAGTTTTGTCATTTCACTGTCAATCCTGACATTTGACAGTTTTGATGTGCAACAAACCAAATAAAATTCAGTTCTTAAACTCTTTCCCCTCATGACAATAAATTTCTGTTGCCCGAAGATAGATGACACATAATGAACAATTAACAAAATATTGTTTATGTACTTAATCCAATTTTATTTTATTTTATGAAATTGAGCGCTTGGATTTTATTTCCCCTTGGTGATAATATCTCATTTATTAAATCACTGTAAGTTTCCAAAAATGGATTTATTTTGGAAGCAACCTACTTCACCCCAAAAGTCTATTGAAATGAAGCCTGCTGTGATTTTCACATTTAGCACATTGATGGCGATCCCTCTGATCCTTATTTTACAACCTGAGTACAACATTAAACATGTCTGAGCACTTATGGCATTATCCTTACGAGACTGTATGAGGCACTGAAGATACTTGATGCATCACAGTTAAATATACCTTCCTGCTGCAGAAGACCTGATAATTAATGAACAATGAAGTTGAAGTGTATGTGCTTGGGTACAGTGAAATTTCATGATCAACAATCTGTTTCTCCTATGGTATTTTACTGCATTTGTAATTTTTTAAACTATATAATATAAACATTTAAAACATTTATTTTCTTCTCCATCCCCAAACAGGAACCGATACTGTCAATTCCTGTGATGTGGTCAAAGTTGGAAACAACCAAGAAATGTTAACTGTAGGATTAAACAGTACAGCTGTAACTGTTGGAGATAGCAATCTCTTCAGATCTAATACTCTGGACCATTAAACTATACAGTATACACCATTACCTTCACTCTTTCACAAGATCAGCTCTACTTTACAAACCTCAGGTGAAGGCAACTGGAACAATTGCTAACTTTGTTCTCTCACTTAATTAATTTAGTCGTCAAAATTACCAACATTATCAATTACCTTCCATGGTCTACCATAAAATGTTGATGGTAATACATTTGCTTTTACAAGCTGCTCTAGCAGTGTCTGAGAGGCTGCAGCTCATAACTTTCCTTTGGAGGTTAAATGAGTTGAGTAGGTTTCACAATTGTCCATTTCATAGACTGGAGGAATGGGATTGATGATCCATAAGATACTTTTGAGATCGTATTTTTAATGTTTGTATTTGCCATTTTAACACGAATTAACTGGTCAGTAGTGAGGCGAAATTATAAGGAGAACATCTTACAATCATTTGCTCAGCTGAAAGATATTTCAATCCATTTTGTGAGAGTGAAAAGATATTCTGGTTGCCATGCTTTGTACAAATTGAGAAACGGTATGGTGCTGGGCACATGAAGGGATGTGTGCAGAGAAAGTGTGTTACAGCTGTGCTCACCATCTTGATTTAATTATCCTGCTTTTCTGTTGTGTTTGAATTCTGTTCGGACATATATCACATGAATAAAGTATGAGCAAATTGTGAAAATGCAAGTCGATTTTCTATCCTGATCTATAGATCTCAATGTTGATAGAGATATTTTTGGTTTCGGTTCTCTAATATTCAATTTCTGGATTGATAATGACACTAACACATTGCACCACCTCCTTGTGTAATGGGATGTTCCCCTCCTGAGTGCCTACCATGGTCAGATACCATTTGTTATTCAATTGTAAAACTGAGTGGTTCTCAGCATGTAGTAAGGATTGGTGCATATATTGATGATTGAATGCAGCATCGAAGAGGATGATTCTTGGACTGCTGGGACTTTGGAAATGTCACACCAGAGTAGACAACCAGAGGTAAGTAATGCAAGATGAGATAGGTATCCAGTTTTGCTCAATTTACCTTTGAAATGGAGGGAACAATTTTACAGATCCTTTCCTCAGGAGATTCAATGGGTTGAGCAGAATTCCTGTGAAATCAGGTTATGGGTGGTTTGTGGAAAGAAAGGCGTGGTCTTTTCTCATTCAATGCATTTTATATTTGTATTACGTCTGGGAGTACATATCTTTGCATGCATCTGATACAGGGCCACAGCTACAGCAATGCATATCGGGAAATCACACATGGGCAGCCATGGAAATTATGGGGTGTGTGTGACATCCTGGGGTTTCTGGGTGGGCAAGAGTCTGCTTTCGGAGGTACACGTGAAAGATTTACCCAATGATTTCAAATTAAGTCATCAGTCTATGCATCTCATTTAATAAACAAAACAAAATTGGAAACGGTTCTGGAAGATTGATTTAACAATCTAAGTCTACCTTTGTCAATAATTTGAGTGAAATTTAATGCTGCTTCACTTAACATTAATTTAGAGACCAGCCTGCTTGCCCTCGGTTGCATTACATACAGATCTACGAAAATCCTGTACAAGAGCCAAGCTCCATAGCTGCACGTGTGTGATACCACAGAGATGAAAACATTAATATATGGATGGTAGTGTCAGCTTAAGAAACCAGAATGGCAAAGTCGTAAGTATGAGCACAAATTTAGATCCAAAACTTGCAAAATAATTAGAATTTTATCAATGTGATGGGCTCAGAGCTTGGCCAATTGCTGTCAAATTGAGGAAGTTATAATTTGAGTAATCTGGTTCAAGATTTGTTTGAAATGTTCTGATTTGATCAATCATATTATTGAAACTTTACCCCAGTTTCCTTTGCCACAGAGCAAACATAATCACTTGGATTGGATTGTTACTGCTAGCTTGACATTATGGAAGACAAGTGTTTATTTATTTTTGCTTAAAACGCAACCCATGAGACCACCCAACACTTTGTAGCATTGATAATGATGTATATGGAATTTCAGTCAATAAACCCATGCAAAAAAATGCTTCTAAATAGAAGAACTCTGAAATAACAGCTTCGAACAGTAGCAGGTTGTGGTGCCTGTACTGTAGGTAGCTAGTGCTAATGAGAACCCAGGAAGAAAAGGAGTCCAGTTCATTTGGAAATAAGTTGGATTTAACCAGGCACAGAGATGATAAACACACACTATTCTGCTCTGATTGAGAAGAAACAGAACACAACGACAGTAACAACTGTTACTTAACTTAATAAACGAGCTACACAGTTGAAGTTATGCAGAAAATGAGCTCGGAATTATTAAAGAAGAAAGAAAAAGACCACTGGACGTCTCAAAGCGCTTTACCGCCAATGAAGTACTTTTGGAGTGTAGTCAGTGTTGTAATGTGGGAAACACGGCAGCCAACTTGCACACAGCAAGCTCCCACACACAGCAATGTGATAATGACCAGATAATCTGATTTTGATATGTTAGAACATAAGAACATAAGAAATAATAGCAAGAGTAGGCCATTTGGCCCCTCGAGCCTGCTCCGCCATTTAATAAGATCATGGCTGATCTGATCATGGACTCAGCTCCACTTCCCTGCCCGCTCCCCATAACCCTTTACTCCCTTATCATTCAAAATTCTGGCTATCTCCGCCTTAAATGTATTCAATGACCCAGCCTCCACAGCTCTCTGGGACAGAGAATTCCATAGATTTACAACCCTCAGAGAAGGAATTTCTCATCTCAGTTTTAAATGGGCGGCCCCTTATTCTGAGACGATGTCCCCTCGTTTTAGTTTCCCCTATGAGTGGAAATATCCTCCCTGCATGCACCTTGTCGAGCCCCTTCATTATCTTATAAGTTTCAATAAGATCACCTCTCATTCTTCTGAACTCCAATGTGTATGGGCCCAACCTACTCAACCTATCTACATAAGACAACCCCCTCATCTCTGGAATCAACCTAGTGAACCTTCTCTGAACAGCCTCCAATGCAAGTATATCCTTCCTGAAATACAGAGACCAAAACTGTACGCAGTACTCCAGGTGTGGCCTTACCAATACCCTGTACAGTTGTAGCAGGACTTCTCTGCTTTTATACTCTATCCCCCTTGCAATAATCCCTCTTGTTGACTGAGGGATAAATATTGGCCAGGACATTATGTGTGTATTAAGTATTAAGTGTGATCAAGGTATATAGCAAAACAAAAACAGATAAACATAGTTAATCTTGAACCATGCATTTTACTATAAGTAACCCCGTGGGTTGTATGCAGGATTAACAGAGATTAAACTCCTTGGTCGTGATCCTACACTTTCATTAAGTTCTTGTCCCCAATTCCAGGATAAAACTTGGAACATCTACTAATACCTCACTAAACACTTTGAGGTATATTGCTCATTGAGTATTTTTTTCTAATACTGGTAAAGCCAGATTAGTTATAGATTTATCAGTTTGAGTTAAGACTATATTGTTTTACCTCCAGTGGAACTTTCTAGCAAAACTTGATAACTTTTAGGCAAGGGTTGCCAGAAGAGATATGAATGGTATTGGCGGTCTATGCTTGTAATGTATTTGCTTCGTGGGTTCTTTGCTTAAGAATTCACAGCAACACATTGCTATCAAGAACTAGTTGGTTTATTAGCAAAAGGTTTAACAAAAACACTACACATTACTAGTTCATCCACCCGGCTCACAACCACCTGCCCCATCGTGGATCCCTCAAACCCAACTGGCTGGGATTTTATTGAGTCTTGTGAACATCATGTGACTGGCTAAGCCACTCCCAACTCAACATCTCAGCCAACTTATGAGCAAACGTTACAATGTTCAAAAAACATTTGTGCTGCTCCCTTTTCAACATCTGAGTTACTGAACGGGAGAAAAAGTTTAGACACAGACTGAAAACAGGAAAATAATGTGCCAATCAGCCAGAGTAAATTCTCCCAGAAGCTCCACAGTTGCCTTGAAGAGCACATCAGGAGCAATTTCCACGCTGCTGTCACCTACTGAACCAGCAGTAGCCGGCATGGCTATCTGAAATTTCCACATTAGCAGTGCCCTACTTTAAAGTTCATGTTAGACACACAATGTGCAGTTACTTCTTCCAATCTGCATTAGCCTATATTTACCCGTATTAAAATCAATTTCCTTTTTCATTATCAGCTCATGTAGCTTTGTGTTACCAGCCAATTTAATAATTGTGCTACACGAACCCTAGGGTCAATTTTAATCGGCTTTAATGCAGCACACATTTTTGCCGGCAGCAGGCACAGGTGTGAAGATACTGTGGGCGACAATCTGTGGCACTGTGATTTTGTGGGAGTGCAGAATGAGGCTGCTCCACAGGCAAGCTCAAGCCTTATTAACAAAGAATATTCAGGAACATTCGGTCTACGACTGAATTTCACTCCTTTGGGTGAAGTTCTGCCTATATTATAGCTGCATGGAGAACGATCGGGCCTTGCTGGTTAAATGGGCTTCTTAAAAGAGAGATTATTATTTGTGTTGTGGTTAAAAATGTCTGTTTTGCTATTTGCAGTGTTGTTTTGTGACATTTTTCTCCGTGCATTAACACAGGCAGAACAGGGTGGTTTAGCTGGGAGATCTGTCATATTTGCAACTTTTCTGCCAATGATTTCCTTTCAAAGTGGTGGGGATAGAAAGGTAGACGGGTCAGAAAAGCAAAACACCATGGGATCCAAGGGAAAGTAGCATGTTTGATCCAAAACTGGCTCAGTGGTCGGGAGCAACGGGTAATGGTCGATGGGTGTTTCTGTGACTAGAAGGCTGTTTCCGGTGAGGACCCGCAAGCTTAGTACTGGGGCCCTTGCTTTTTGTGGCATATATCAATGATTTAGATTTGAACGTAGGGGGAATGATTAAGACGTTTGAAGATGATACAAAAATTGTCTGTGTGGTTGATAGAGAGGCAGAAAGCTGTAGAATGCAGGAAGATAGGCCAGAGCTGGAGGAGAGACATCAGGCCCAATTTTGACCATGACTTGCATCAATTTTTTTGGAGTAAGTTGTTTTTTCTGGTGTAAGTTAAAAAAGGCCATTTCCCCCCCCAAAATTTGCTCCAGAGTATGTCAGTTAGGTACGTTTTTTTTTAAGGTCAGTTTTTTTTTCAAAAGGGGGCGTTCCCAAACACTTACGCCAGTTTTGCTCATTTATACCACTTTGGCCAGCAAAAACTTACTTCAAATCCACTTAGGTCAGCGTATGTGGCCAGCTCTGAAAAAACCTTGCGGGCAGTGAGGAAAAAGCAGCGCACATTCGGCAGACATTAGGGCAGGGATAGGGGAGGGAAGGGAACTGGAGAGGGCCTCAACAACCAAGCACCAAACATTGCAAGGAAAAGCTCAAACAATTAAAATACTAATAAAAGTGAAGTAAATCCTACTGGAGAAATACGAGATGCTGGCCGCGATGTCACAGCGGAGGCGGGAGAGAGAGAGAGAGAGAGAGAGAGAGAGATGCTGGTATAACCACCACCCCCCCCTCAAAACTCTCCTCCTCCCCCACCTCCAATACACTCTTTCTCCTCCTCCCCCCACCCCTCACCCTCCCAATCAAAAGTCTCAAGCACAGCTACTAAATAAAAAATGAAACGGAAGTCCTACCTCGCTCGGGAACTCAGCGGGCCGGCCGGTGCGGGAAGCCACTCGGCCGGGGATAGGGTGCGGCGAGATTGGGCATCCCTTCGGCCGGGGATAGGGGCTGCGAGCATCAGGAGGGCAGGAGCATGCGCGCAGCCCTCATTGAGCATGCGCGCAGCCCTCATTGAGCATGCGCGCAGGTGCCGGCAGGTTTTCTGCGCTGGCCTGTTGCTCCGCCCCCCCCCCCCAGGTCTTGGGGTGGTCTTGGATCTCCAGGCCAGACCTCTGTCGTTGAGCTACAGTATGCGGACGATACCAGCGTTGGCGCACATTCTGAGGCTGCACTCCAAGACATAGTCGACGTATTTACTGAGGTGTACGAAAGCATGGGCCTTACGCTAAACATCCATAATAGAAAGGTCCTCTGGCACCTGTCCTCACCGCACAGCACTGCGCCCCAGTCATCAAGATCCAAGGTGTGGCCCTGGGCAACGTGGACCATTTCCCATATCTCGGGTGCCTCCTCTCAACAAGAGCAGACATCAATGACGAGAGCCAACACCGCCTCCAGTGCGCCAGTGCAGCCTTCGGGTGCCTGAGGAAAAGAACGTTTGAAGACCAGGCTCTCAAAACTGCTACCAAGCTCATGGTCTACAGGGCTGTAGTAATACCCGCCCTCCTGTATGGCTCAGAGACATGGACCATGTACAGTAGACACCTCAAGTCGCTGGAGATATATCACGAACGATGTCTCTGCAAGGTCCTACAAATCCCCTGGGAGGACAGACGCACCAACATCAGCGTCCTCATCCAGGCCAACATCCCCAGCATTGAAGCACTGACCACACTCGATCAGCTCCGCTGGGTGGGCCACATAGTCCGCATGCCAGACACGAGCCTCCCAAAACAAGTGCTCTACTCGGAGCTCCTTCACGGCAAACGAGCGAAAGGTGGGCAGCAGAAATGCTACAAGGACACCCCGATAAAGTGCAACATCCCCACCAACACCTGGGAGTCCCTGGCCCAAGACCACCCGGTAGAGGAAGTGCATCCGGGAGGGCGCTGAGCACCTCGAGTCTCAACGCCGAGAGCATGCAGAAATCAAGCGCAGGCAGCAGAAGGAGCGTGCGGAAAATTAGTCCCACCCATCCCTTCTCTCCACGACTGTCTGTCCCACCTGTGACAGGGTCTGTGGCTCTTGTATTGGACTGTCCAGTCACAAAGAACTCACTTCAGGAGTGGAAGCAAGGCTTCCTCGATTCCGAGGGACTGCCTGTGGTGATGATGATGATGATACCACGCTACGACTCCGGGGACTCCGAAGAGCGGCCAGGATGGGGCCCCTTTTTTCTGGTGCCCTTTCCAGCGCGCAAAGTCGCCGGGCTTCAGGTCAGTGCATCGATAAAACAGCTTGGGCAATGTTGGGCCCATAGAAACATAGAAATTTACAGCACAGAAGGAGGCCATTTCGGCCCATCGCACGGCCTTTGGTCAGCAGCCCTAAAGGTTACATATAAACCTATGAATAATGACGGAAACGCAACCAGTCCGCCTCACACAATTGCGACACCCCCTATACTGAAACATTCTACACTCCACCCCAACCTGAGCCATGTGATCCCCTGGGAGAGGCAAAAGCCAGATAAAAACCCAGGCCAATTTAGGGAGAAAAAATCTGGGAAAATTCCTCTCCGAATAATCCAGGCGATCGACACTAGTCCAGGAGATCACCCTGGCCGTATTCTATTCCCTGCAGTACTTACCATTATATCTGCGCCGTCCAACAAAAGTTCATCCAGTCTAATCCCAATTACCAGCTCTTGGTCCGTAACCCTGCAGGTTACGGCACTTTAAGTGCCCATCCAATCATCTCTTAAAAGTTGTGAGGGTTACTGCATCCACCACTCTTCCAGGCAGAGAGTTCCAGATCCCCACAACCCTTTGTGTAAAGAAGCCCCCCTCAAATCCCCTCTAAACCTTCCACCAATCACCATAAAACTATGCCCCCTCATAATAGACCTCTCCACCAATTGAAATAGACCCTTACTATCCACTATGTCCAGGCTTCTCAATATTTTGTACACCTCAATGAGGTCTCCTCTCAACCTCCTCTGTTCCAATGAGAACAAACCCAGCTTATCCAATCTGTCCCCATAACAAAGATTCTCCATTCCAGGCAGCACCCTAGTAAATCTCCTCCGTACCCTCTCTTGTGCAATCATGTCCTTCCTATAATACGGCGACCAGAACTGCACGCAGTACTCCAGCTGTGGCCTAACCAAAGTATTATACAATTTAAGCATAACTCCCTGCTCTTATATTCTATGCCTCGGCCAATAAAGGCAAGCATTCCGTATGCCTTCTTAACCACCTTATCCACCTGGCCTGTTACTTTCAGGGATCTGTGGACAAGCATTCCAAGGTCCCTTTGTTCATCTACACTATTAAGTGGCCTACCGCTTAATGTGTATACCCTTTCCTTATTAGCCCTCCCAAAGTGCATCACCTCACACTTCTCTGAAGTAAACTCCATTTGCCACTGCTCTGCCCACCTGACCAGTAGATTGATATCCTCCTGCAGCCCATTACTTTCCTCTTCATTATCAACCACACAGCCAATTTTATTGTCGCCTGCAAACTTCTTAATCATACTCCCAAAATTCAAATCTAAATCATTGATATATACCACAAAAAGCAAGGGACCCAGTACTGAGCCCTGCGGAACCCCACTGGAAACATCCTTCCAGTCACAAAAACATCCATCAACCATTACCCTTTGCTTCCTACCTCCAAGCCAATTTTTGATCCAACTTAACACTTGGAGTACTGCGTGCAGTTCTGGTCACCACATAACAGGAAAGATGTGATTGCACTAGAGAGGGTACAGAGGAGACTTACCAGGATGTTGCCAGGATTGGAGAATTTTAGCTATGAGGAAAGATTGGATAGGCTGGGGTTGTTTTCTTTGGAACAAAGGAGGCTGAGGGGAGATTTAATTGAGGTGTATAAAATTGAGGGGCCTGGTTAGAGTGGATAGGAAGAACCACTTTTCCTCAGCAGAGGGGTGAATAACCAGGGGGCACAGATTTAAAGTAATTGGTAGAAGGATTAGAGGGGATTTGAGGAGAATTTTTTTCACCTAGAGTGTGGTGGGGGTTTGGAACTCATTGTCTGAAAGAGTGGCAGAGGTAGCAACCCTCACCACATTTAAGAAGTACTTGGATGCCATAAACTACAAGGCTATGGACCAAGAGTTGGAAAGTGGGATTTGGCTGGCTAGCTCTTCTTTAGCCAGCACAGACATGATGGGCCCACTGACCTCCTTCTGTCTCGTAAACGTCTAGGATTCTAGAGCATCACATGATTTAGATGGAGAAAATGAGTTCATGAGGAGAAAGCAAATACAGGTACTGAGATACCGGAGACATTTTGTTTGCACCTGACACTATCCAGGGTATGCTTGTGTGTCCCCTCCACACATACCTCGATATGTCAGAGATCTGAATACACTGGGGCTGAAATTGCCCCTTGCTATAAGGCCCGTGACTGCCTGAAAGCGGCGGCCATAGGTCGGAGTAGACTGGCCGCCGCGTCTATGTGAAGGGGCCGCCATTTTGAATATTGCCCTCCTTCAGTTTTGGAGCGGTGTAGGGGACCGTTCTGCCCTGGCATGCATGCGCCGACCCCTTACTGACTGGCGGTGACACCTTCCCGAAATTTCCCCGCGGGACATTGCCCTGCGGGAGTGGCGCGCCGCCGGTCGGTGCCACGAAAGGCTTTTTCTGTCGGTGCCCTTTCGGTGGCTTGGCACGCGGCCGCCCTTAAAGGGGAGGTAGCAGTACCGGCGACTCCATTTTATTTTTTATGCCCGCGAGTTTGGCCGGGCCGCCAACAGGCAGCCTGGCACCTCTGCTTGGGCCTTGCTCGTGGTGACTTCTCCGACCCGACCTCACTTCCGCCCCGATGATGAGGCCGCTTCCACCCCGCTCCAAAAAGACCCCACAAGTACCTGCATTTCTCCAGATTGTCCGCCCCATGTATTGGGGCGGACGGTGGGCGATGTCAGCCCCACTACCTCTCCTTTACAAGGATGGCTGACAGAGTTGTACACAACACACAGGTTCTCCCGAGCGACTGCAAGGGACAGCTGCCATACTAGGCAGCGGACCGTACACTCACATATCTAACATGTGACAATTGCTCGGATTGCAAGGGGAAACATTTTCCTAACTTTCCCCGATTGAAAAAGGGCATCAGGTAGACAGGGCACAGATCTTGGACTGGGTGGTAGGGTTCCTTCAAATACAGGATGTAGTAAATGAAGCCCATTCTGGCCATCGGGGCTCCTGATGTGCACCCCATGACCTACAGGAGCAGAAAAGGTTTGTGTTCAATTATTGCTCATATGGTATCTGCCCACAGAAACATCATTAAGTCGGTCATTGGACATTATCAAGAAAGCAACCACAATGCCTTCATTGTACATCAGTCCGTGGTATCAGCATTATCTGAAGGAGATGAAACACTGGAGGATCAGCGCAAACATCTGAAACAGTGTCTGGTCACACAATTGAACAAATTACTCAGAGCAGAGGGGCACCTTGGCCTGGAAGACTGAGCAAGTGTTTGCTGTTTCTCAGCAGCCACCTCCACCTGTAAGAAAGGGCTGCCGTCCACCTTTGAAACAATGAAAGAATGTGCATAAAAATGGTTGTGTGCGATGCTTGAAATGGTAACCCTCCAGGGGTTGCATCAGTTGCCAAGTTCGGTTGCTGCCATGCTTGATGGGCCCCATCACCACTTACTTTCACATTTCTCCTGATACTAGCAGCCTTTCTGTTTACAGTTCTCTTCTTAGGCATTCCCTCGGAGTCGAGGATGACTGAAGAAAATGTGAGGTTATCCACTTGGGCAGAAAAAAATAGAAAAGCAAATTATAATTTAAATGGAGAAAAATTGCAAAGTGCTGCATTACAGAAGGACCTGGGGGTACTTGTGCATGAAACACAAAAAGTTAGTATGTCGGTACAGCAAGTGATCAGGAAGGCAAATGGAATGTTAACATAGAAACATAGAAACATAGAAAATAGGTGCAGGAGCAGGCCATTCAGCCCTTCTAGCCTGCACCGCCATTCAATGAGTTCATGGCTGAACATGAAACTTCAGTACCCCCTTCCTGCTTTCTCGCCATAACCCTTGATCCCCCGAGTAGTAAGGACTTCATCTAACTCCCTTTTGAATATATTTAGTGAATTGGCCTCAACTACTTTCTGTGGTAGAGAATTCCACAGGTTCACCACTCTCTGGGTGAAGAAGTTTCTCCTCATCTCGGTCCTAAATGGCTTACCCCTTATCCTCAGACTGTGACCCCTGGTTCTGGACTTCCCCAACATTGGGAACATTCTTTCTGCATCTAACCTGTCTAAACCCGTCAGAATTTTAAACGTTTCTATGAGGTCCCCTCTCATTCTTCTGAACTCCAGTGAATACAAGCCCAGTTGATCCAATCTTTCTTGATAGGTCAGTCCCGCCATCCCGGGAATCAGTCTGGTGAACCTTCGCTGCACTCCCTCAATAGCAAGAATGTCCTTCCTCAAGTTAGGAGACCAAAACTGTACACAATACTCCAGGTGTGGCCTCACCAAGGCCCTGTACAACTGTAGCAACACCTCCCTGCCCCTGTATTCAAATCCCCTCGCTATGAAGGCCAACATGCCATTTGCTTTCTTAACCGCCTGCTGTACCTGCATGCTAACCTTCAATGACTGATGTACCATGACACCCAGGTCTCGTTGCACCTTCCCTTTTCCTAATCTGTCACCATTCAGATAATAGTCTGTCTCTCTGTTTTTACCACCAAAGTGGATAACCTCACATTTATCCACATTATACTTCATCTGCCATGCATTTGCCCACTCACCTAACCTATCCAAGTCACTCTGCAGCCTAATAGCATCCTCCTCGCAGCTCACACTGCCACCCAACTTAGTATCATCCGCAAATTTGGAGATACTGCATTTAATCCCCTCGTCTAAATCATTAATGTACAATGTAAACAGCTGGGGCCCCAGCACAGAACCTTGTGGCACTCCACTAGTCACTGCCTGCCATTCTGAAAAGTACCCGTTTACTCCTACTCTTTGCTTCCTGTCTGACAACCAGTTCTCAATCCACGTCAGCACACTACCCCCAATCCCATGTGCTTGAACTTTGCACATTAATCTCTTGTGTGGGACCTTGTCGAAAGCCTTCTGAAAGTCCAAATATACCACATCAACTGGTTCTCCTTTGTCCACTTTACTGGAAACATCCTCAAAAAATTCCAGAAGATTTGTCAAGCATGATTTCCCTTTCACAAATCCATGCTGACTTGGACCTATCATGTCACCATTTTCCAGATGCACTGCTATGACATCCTTAATAATAGATTCCATCATTTTACCCACTACTGAGGTCAGGCTGACCGGTCGATAATTCCCTGTTTTCTCTCTCCCTCCTTTTTTAAAAAGTGGGGTTACATTGGCTACCCTCCACTCCATAGGAACTGATCCAGAGTCAATGGAATGTTGGAAAATGACTGTCAATGCATCCGCTATTTCCAAGGCCACCTTCTTAAGTACTCTAGGATGCAGTCCATCAGGCCCTGGGGATTTATCGGCCTTCAATCCCATCAATTTCCCCAACACAATTTCCCGACTAATAAAGATTTCCCTCAGTTCCCCCTCCTTACTAGACCCTCTGACCCCTTTTATATCCGGAAGGTTGTTTGTATCCTCCTTAGTGAATACCGAACCAAAGTACTTGTTCAATTGGTCTGCCATTTCTTTGTTCCCCGTTATGACTTCCCCTGATTCTGACTGCAGGGGACCTACGTTTGTCTTCACCAACCTTTTTCTCTTTACATACCTATAGAAACTTTTGCAATCCGCCTTAATGTTCCCTGCAAGCTTCTTCTCGTACTCCATTTTCCCTGCCCTAAACAAACCCTTTGTCCTCCTCTGCTGAGTTCTAAATTTCTCCCAGTCCCCAGGTTCGCTGCTATTTCTGGCCAATTTGTATGCCACTTCCTTGGCTTTAATACTATCCCTGATTTCCCTAGATAGCCACAGTTGAGCCACCTTCCCTTTTTTATTTTTATGCCAGACAGGAATGTACAATTGTTGTCATTCATCCATGCGGTCTCTAAATGTCTGCCATTGCCCATCCACAGTCAACCCCCTAAGTATCATTCGCCAATCTATCCTAGCCAATTCACGCCTCATACCTTCATTGGCCTTTATTGCAAGGGGGATAGAGTATAAAAGCAGAGAAGTCCTGCAACAACTGTACAGGGTATTGGTGAGGCTACACCTGGAGTATTGCAGTTTTGGTCTCCGTATTTAAGGAAGGATATACTTGCATTGGAGGCTATCAGTAAAGGTTCACTAAGTTGATTCCGGAGATGAGGGGGTTGACTTATGAATATATGTTGAGTAGGTTGGGCCTATACTCATTGGAATTCAGAAGAATGAGAGGTGATCTTGTCGAAACATATAAGGTAATGAGGGGGCTCGACAAGGTGCATGCATAGAGGATATTTCCACTCATAGGGGAAACTAAAACTAGAGAGTATAGTCTCAGAATAAGGGGCCGCCCATTTAAAACTGAGATGAGGAGGAATTTCTTCTCTCTGAGGGTTGTAAATCTGTGGAATTCTCTGTCTTAGAGAGCTGTGGAGGCTGGGTCATTGAATAAATTTAAGACAGAGATAGATAGTTTCTTAACTGATAAGGGAATAAATGGGGAGCAGACAGGGAAGTGGAGCTGAGTCCATGATCAGATCAGCCATGATCTTATTAAGTTGCGGAGTAGGCTCGAGGGACCAAATGGCCGACTCCTGCTCCTATTTCTTATGTTCTTCCACACTAAGATGAATTCTAAGGTGACTGATGAGTCCAATGCGAGATCTACAGACTTTGTCACAGGTGGGGCAGACGGTGGTTGAAGGTATGGTTGGATGGGCTGCTTGGATTGTCATACGCTCCTTCCACATGTTCACAACGAAGAGTCTCGAAGTGTTCGGTGCCCTCTTGGATGCTTCTCCACTTTGAGCGGTGTTAGGCTAGGGATTCCCAGGTGTCGGTGGGGATGTTACATTTTTTCAAGGAAGCTTTGAGAGTGTCCTTGAAGCATTTTCTCTATCCTGCTGAGACTTGCTTACCGTGAGGGCGCTCTGAGTAGAGCACTTGCTTCGGGAGTCTAGTATCGGGCACGCAGACAATGTGGCCCGTCCATCGTGGTCAATGCTTTCGATGCTGGTGATCATGGCCTTATTGGTGCGTCTATCCTGCCAATGGATTTGCAGGATCTTGCGGAGGCAGCATTGGTGGTCCTTCTCCAGTGCTTTGAGGTGCCGGCTGTACTTAGTTCATGTCTCTAAAGTATAAAGCAGATCGGGTATCACTACTGCTCTGTAGACCATGAGCTTGGTGCCGGGTTTAAGATTTTGGTCCTCACACATTCTTTTCCTCAGACGACCGAGGCTGCACTGGCACACTGTTACAAGGACACCCTCAAAACCTCCCTGATAAAGTGCGACATCACCACTGGCAACTGGGAGTCCTTGGCCAAAGACCGCCCGAGGTGGAGAAAGTGCATCCGGGAGGGCACTGAGCTCTTTGAGTCTCAACGCCGCGAGTGTGAAGTAGCCTCCCAAGGTATGGGAAGTGGTCCACGCTGTCCAAGGCCGCGTCATGGATCTTGATAGTCAGTTACAGTTAACTACAATCAGTTGCTGACTTCCCTCCATGAAGCTTGCACCTGAAGGGTGACTTTCAGCCCCACACAGGGTCATCCTCCTTTGATGCCACTCTTTTGCCAGGACTTCCAACTCTTCAGCATGAAAAGGAGCAGTTTTGCCCATACGTCTCCCTTGTGCCAGTCTGAATAATTACTCGGCTTTTCTCCCAGCACCACAAGTTCCTCTTCCTCTTTAATGGTGAGCTGCAGCATCT
Organism: Pristiophorus japonicus; assembly: GCF_044704955.1. Classification (NCBI taxonomy): domain Eukaryota; kingdom Metazoa; phylum Chordata; class Chondrichthyes; family Pristiophoridae; genus Pristiophorus; species Pristiophorus japonicus. Next base: position 4,093,584 of record NC_091986.1, read on the forward strand.
TATGAGATGATGCCGTGACAGAACTGTCATATCCTGGCACCAAGATGTGCTGCACAGAAAGCTTCCTGGGCATGTATGCAAATTAGGGGGAGGTTCTAGTATCTGATTTGCCGGCGAAGGTGCGCTGACATCACAGCCCAAATCAAACCAATTTACCCACTCTCGCAAAAGGGGGGCCACTGTTCACCTTTTGTCTGCTTTTACCTCTTTCTCTCCATGTTAGCGTACATTTATCCACATTAATATTCATCTGCCAAACCTCAGTCCTCTCTCAAGATAATCAATTCCCTTTATACTCATTGCCTGTCAACATAGCTTTGTGTCGGCAGCAAATGTAATAACACTCCCGACACCTTGGGGCAAGAGCTGGTCTTTGGCGAGGGCTCAATAATGTATCGAAGTTGACTTCAGTGAAAAAGAAAATCGTGTGGGGTGTAAAACAGACGGGCCGATTTGTTAGCGCCCATAGCACTCCTTTGTGCCATATCCTTCACTGATACTTTGAAAATTCGGGGTCCCAGAATACCACTGGCTATTTTCGCCCAGTCAGAGTACTTTCCATGTATTTTGTTCTCAGTCTTTAACCATTTTGACAATCAATCTTCCCTATATCTCACGTGAGAAACTTTGCCAAACAGCTCTTCAAAATCCAAGTTAATTGCATCTGCTGGATTATCCTTGGTTATTAGTCACCTCCTCAAAGAACTCCAGTAAGGTTTGTAAGGCTATTACTGTTGTAGGCAATATCTTCAGAAGAAGTGACAAAAATTGGAGCAAGCAAGATTGGCAAGGGTCACAAAATAATACAAAACTGAACTTCAAAAATGAATAGTTGAAAATCACACTACAAAAGTCAACAATGAGTTATATGAAGATTCGTATCCAAGGAGGGGTTTCTATGACAGTATAGATATCATGGTATGCTACGACACAATATCTGCAATCTAGTCTTGTTCAATAACCTATTTGTTTCTGAGTGAGATGAGAAATTCTTATTGTGTAAGAAAGAAAGAAGGAAAGACTTGAATTTATATAGCGCCTTTAATGACGACCGGACGTCTCAAAGCGCTTTACAGCCAATGAAGTACCATTGGAGTCCAGTTACTTTTGGAGTGTAGTCACTGTTGTAATATGGGAAACACGGCAGCCAACTTGCACACAGCAAGCTCCCACAAACAGCAACGTGACGATGACCAGATAATCTGTTTTTGTTATGTTGATTGAGGGATAAATATTGGCCCCAGGACACCGGGGACAACTCCCCTGCACTTCTTCGAAATAGTGCCATGGGATCTTTTATGTTCACCCTGGTTTAACGTCTCAATCGAAAGACGGTACCTCCAACAGTGCAGCACTCCCTCAGCACTGCACTTGGAGTGTCAGCCTAGATTTTTGTGCTCAAGTGCCTGGAGTGGGACTTAAACCCACAACCTCCTGACTCAGAGGCGGGAGTGCTGACCACTGAACCACGGCTGAAGCCTGTAAGGGGGAAAGCTGTCCGTGGATATTTTTGGTGGCATTTCTTCACTGTGCTTGGCGGTTGAACATTTCCTATTGAATTTAAGAGGATGAAAAGTGTATGGGGAGTTACATTAGTTGTAGGGACATTTTCCTCCCTTTTTAACTTGAAACATTCAGTCACAGCAGTTTGGGTCATTTTCCCTGGAAATTAATTGACAGACAAGTTGTTTTGTTTCAAATTTTTGTTTGTTTTTTGAAGCCTGAGATTTTTTTCCTAATTAAATACATTTCTTTCCAACAAGTCTGTTCATTTAGGCTTACATCAGAAAGAGATTCTGTCAGACAAGCTGCTTAATCATAAATAAGTCATTAGTCATCTGATGATGCAACGTGTTAGAAAGCAAAGTTGTTTTAAGTACTTGGATGGAAAACAAAGATTTAATTCTTCTTGGGTGCTGAACTCTTAAGGCATAAAACATTCAGTGAAAACGGTATTTATTTTGCAGGTGCAGCTGATCTCCTGACCTGAACACACATTTCAGACATAAATCCAGAATGTAGAATTTGGCTGCACTTTAAAGAATATCTCAGGATACTTAAAGCAACACAATTTTTTCCTGGCTGGTTTTTACAGGCATTTCTTGAAGTTTTTTTTTGTGAATCACTGTAGGGTATAAATGATTCCATTATTAGTTGAATTATGACATTGAGTGCAGCAATCTTTATAGCTGCTACTTCTGACGCACACAATTCATAAATTTATAATAGCAAAGGTCAAGTCTATCCATGGGATTATGCGGTAACTGAACAATTTTCTAACCCATTCCACTTTTAAAATAATGCTGTGATAATTTGAAAGTTTGTAAAGGGTCATCATCCATTGACATTGGGCCTGCAAGATTAGAATATCACATTGCTTCTTTAAAGTTTCCGATCTCTGGCTCAACAGCTGCCGTTTTTTTCTTTAATAAACTGCGGTGGTCTGCACCACAGGAGCTTTCCGGAGCCACTGTCAGTACAGCTCTCCAACCTGATCAGCCAACAGGAGACTGACCATGCCCAGCTTTCCCCGCCATGTTCTTCTTGCATCTCTTTAACTCTCTCTCTTTGCTTCTTTCTCATTGAAAGAAAGACTTGGATTTATATAGCGCCTTTCATGACCACCGGACCTCTCAAAGCACTTTACAGACAATGAAGTACTTTTGGAGCGTCGTTACTGTTGTAATGTGGGAAGTGCGGCAGCCAATTTGTGCACAGCAGGCTCCCACAAACAGCAACGTGACAATGTTCAGATAATCTGTTTTTGTTATGTTGATTGAGGGATAAATATTGGCCCCAGGACACCGGGGATAACTCCCCTGCTCTTCTTCCAAATAGTGCCACGGGATCTTTTACATCCACCTGAGAGGACAGGCAGAGCCTTGGTTTAATGTCTCATCCGAAAGACGGCACCTCCGACAGTGCAGCACTGCAACTAGCTTGGCATAGTTAAACTGTCGGCACAAACAGGAGGTGTCATGGGCAATTACCCTTCAACGTAATTTCAGTGGCAGTGTTACATTAATAGTCCTGGTAACACACGAGCAGCAGGGCAGCAATTGAGGTGACAGATACCTCATTTGAATAAGATGGCATATCTGCCTTTGGGGATGATAAACATCACCTCTCACAAGAGAGTTATCTGCTCTTCCTTTTGGAGACAATCATAGGCAGTCCCTCGGAACCGAGGAAGACTTACTTCCACTCTTAAAATGAGTCTTTAGGTGGCTGAACAGTCCAATACGGGAATTACAGTCTCTGTCACAGGTGGGGCAGACAGTGGTTGAAGGAAAGGGTGGGTGGGGAGTCTGATTTGCCGCACGCTCCTTCCGCTGCCTGCGCTTAATCTCTGCGTGCTCTCGGTGACGAGACTCGAGGTGCTCAGTGACCTCCCGGATGCACTTCCTCCACTTAGGGCAGTCTTTGTCCAGGGACTCCCAGGTGTCGGTGGGATGTTGCATTTTATCAGGGAGGCTTTGAGGGTCCAGTGGTGAAACTTGCCAACCTTTTGTTCCGCCACAGGCAGATTGTACTTTCTTCCCACCTATTCAGCAATGCCGCTTGTACGTTGCTGGTGTGTATAGACCGGTTCACAGCCACAAGTGTACTGCAAAAACACAATGAACTCGATATTAACCCCCTCACGACGGGCCGGAGAAAGTCGGGAGCGGGGAGAGGTGGGGATTAAAGATTTAAATAAGAGGAATGCGTCTCCAACATGCTGAGCATGCACCCAGGTGCCTGTTGTACGGCGGTGAATATCGGGGCATCCGAGTGTCCTGCCATGGAGAGTCGTGACACTTAATTAACATATTTAAACTGGGCTCCCACTGTGCATGTACATACACTCCCTACTCCATCACCACGGAAGCCATGTAATAAGAACATAAGAAATAGGAGCAGGAGTAGGCCATACGGCCCCTTGAGACTACTCCACCATGCAATAAGATCATGGCTGATCCGATCATGGACTCAGCTCCACTTCCCTGCCTGCTCCCCATAACACCTTATCCCCTTATTATTTAAGAAACTGTCTATTTCTGTCTTAACTTTATTTAATGTCCCAGCTTCCACAGCTTTCTGAGGCAGCGAATTTTACAGATTTACAACCCTTTGAGAGAAGAAATTCCTCCTCATCTCAGTTTTAAATGGGTGGTCACTTATTCTAAGATCATGCCCTCTAGTTCTAGTCTCCCCATCAGTGGAAACTCTCTGCATCCACCTTGTCAAGCCCCCTCATAATCTTATACGTTACGATAAGATCACCTCTCATTCTTCTGAATTCCAATGAATAGAGGCCCAACCTACTCAACCTTTCCTCATAAGTCAACCCCCCTCATCCCCGGAATCAACCGAGTGAACCTTCTCTGAACAGCCTTCAAAGCAAGTATATCCTTTCATAAATATGGAAATCTTCTGGGCGAGGTGAAAAACCAGAAATTAGGGAAAATAAATCTGGAAAATTCCTCCCCGACCCCCTTAGGTGATCAAAACTATTCCAGGAGCACACTCTGGCCCTGATTAATGATATCGGGTCCCAGTCACAAACAGGAGCAGCTTGCGCTGAAGGAACGCGCTGAAATTGTGTTCACTGCACGATTCGGCAGATTATTCCACGGGTCGACTATTCTCTGGGAATAGAAACACCTCCTCACACAGGCATGGGCAATTATTTTGGCTGCAGGGACACTTAACAAGTTTTAGGGAGCTGTTGAGGGCTGCCCACCAATGTTGTCCCCAAGACACGTGACCGCACCGTCGCGCAACAATCGCACGGTCCCACGCAGGCCGCCCCCAGCTCCTGGCGCGGGAAGTTGTACTGCGCATGCGCAGCTGCATAGTGGCTGACCGCGCAGCAAATCGAAAGGGACCGTGTGTGAAAAAAAAGAGAGGGAACATTGCATAAACATAAACATTGCATAAACATAAATCAGATGCCATTTTAAATACACAACATGAATTCTGACACTGCTTAGAAATGAATGAAAGATAAAAGTTGAAAATGGGGTGGTATCTTGAGGTCTCTGTAAATCAGTGCTGAGAAATAGAACTGTTCCCTCTCTAGAGCCTGTGTCAGCACCAATTCCCCACCTCAGTCATCCTTATGTCCCTCTGCAAAGATTACTAATGCCGTCCCAATTGCTGTGGGGTGAGAACTCCCCTGCCTTCGTACTCTGGATACCGGGGGAGAAAAGATGCAGCGCCGGTAACTTTCTTCAGTAAAAGAGTTGTGGAGATGAGCCGCCATGATTCCACTCTATACTGGATAGGGCGTATTCAAGTGTGCAGTGCATTCTGGGTACAGATATGCGCCATTGGGGCACAGAATCACGGAGCGGATCCTTTGAAGCTCGGGCCGGGGAGAATCGCTTTTGCGAATTATTAATTTGAATGAAGTATTACTATGGTTTTTCCTTGGCTGCAGTTCGGGGCTGTCTCTGACCCATGAGAAGGGAAAGTGGATAGACGAATGTGCAGCTCAAGCTCCGGCTCGCGTTCTATTTCTGTCCCATCCACTGGGCCAGATAGAATGACCTGGCGGGCTGGGTAGGCCATACTTTGCCCACCACTGAGCTAACATTTAACCTAGTTTTGCCTTTACATAACTTAGATTAACGACAGTGGTCCTCGCAGCAGATGGTAAAGCTCTGCAAATGAAACTAGATACAAAGCACACTGAAGGCCTGCTCACCCAGTTTTCCGACGCTCATACATCAATTCTGCACAGCCGGTGCAACTGAGTGCAAAATCTACATGGTTGATTCGATATTCTTCATACCATCAGATAGATCTCAGCATTCTTTTACAGAAATGCTGTCAGAGCTTTGATGGTTTTGATTGTATCATTGAGGGTCTTCTTGATGTGCAAGAGCTAGTGCAATGCCATTGAGTTGTATTACAGCATGTCTGAGCTGCAATCTTTCATGTGTTTGTCTAATTACCACCTCATTCACTTCTAACATTCCTAAACTGGAGTGCTGCCTTAAGAATAACACAAAGACACATTTACTCAAAAATTTGAACTGACCATCAACAAATTCTAAGCTGAATGAGACACTTTCGGCAAGCAGTACACATCACTAAAACATATCAGAAAAATTAATAAAAAGAAAGCAATAGGTTTGTGAGTCCTTTGGGATCTTATGTGTGTTGTAAGAGAGATCACTATGCACTCTAAGCTTAGTTTTTCAATAGCATCCTGACCCCAATACCGACCATGGTTCTTTCATTACTGCTAAACCATTTAACAGTGCTACTTTATATAAATCATGTCTAGATTGACTATTGGCTATAAATGCAATAATGGAATTTTTCGCTAAACATCATTTCCTTTGAAAAAGTCTACATTGTAGGGTTTTGCTATTTATTTCTTTGTGCTCACTTTGTAAGAGACGTTGGAGATTGGAACATATTTCATTTCAGGCAGAAAGTGTCAGCATCAGATATTCCTACATCAGGTATAGTTATATGCAGATGGAACTCCTTTCATTCTGCTCCAAATCTCTATAAAAGAATAGGTTTTATTTCTAGACAGTATGACCTTTTTCCATTTTCCACACTAGCCATATGTGGCCTCTCTATATGAGACGGCTAATTTGGTGTTGTGCGAGGTTGGCCTTTGTTCAACTGGATAGAGGTGGCCCAAGCTCTTTTCACATCGTGCCCTTAACAAGCAAACAAAGGAGGCTTATCCGACCAGTCTGGGCTAGATTTCAACAATGATTCCAAAGGCGGGTACTAACCTACACTTGGTTCTAATTTTCTTTTGCATTTAAAAAATACCATGCATTTTCACAAATCTGGTCTTGTCAGACGGAGAGCTTTTTCAGTGCACAGTAGACAAGGTAATTAGTTCCTCATGTTTGTCACTGAACAATCTGCGAAGACGAAGTGAGAATTCATGGTGGCTGCTGCCTCACTGAGTAATCTGGCAAAGTCAAAGGCAATACTTCTTTTGCTGTGGCATTTGAAAAACAAATATTTTATTTTGAGAACAATCTACTCTATCTCTACATTGGTGATTGAATAGCTATAAGAACAGAAGGATCAGGAACAGGAGCAGGCCATATGACTCCTTGAGTCTGCTCCGCCATTTAATACGACCATGGCTAATCCGATCATGGACTCAGGTCCACTTCCCCGCCCACTCCCCATAACACCTTATTCCGTTATCGGTTAAGAAACTGTCTCTGTCTTAAATTTATTCAATGTCCCAGCTTCCACAGCTCTCTGAGGCAGCAAATTCCACAGATTTACAACCTTCTGAGAGAAGAAATTTCTCCTCGTCTCAGTTTTAAATGAGCGGCCCCTTATTCTAAGATCATGCCCTCTAGTTCTAGTCTCCCCTATCAGTGGAAATATCCTCTCTGCATCCACCTTCTCAAGCCCCCTCATAATCTCATACATTTCGATAAGATCACCTCTCATTCTTCTGAATTCCAATAAGTAGAGGCCCAACCTACTCAACCTTTCCTCATAAGTCAACCCCCTCATCTCCAGAATCAACCTAGTGAACCTTCTCTGAACTTCCACCAAAGCAAGTAAATCCTTTCATAAATATAGAAACCAAAACTGCACGCAGTATTCCAGGTGTGGCCTCACCAATACCCTGTGTAACGGTAGCAAAACTGCCCTGCTTTTATACTCTATTCCCTTTGCAATAAAGGCCAAGATTCCATGAGCCTTCCTGATCACTTGCTGTACCTGCATTCTATGTTTCTAACCTTTTGTGTTTCATGTACAAGTAGCCCCAAGTCCCGCTGTGACTGCAGCACATTGCAATCTTTCTCCAGTTAAATAATAACTTGCTCCTTGATTTTTTCTGTCAAAATGCATGACCTCACACTTTCCAACATTATACTCCATCTGCCAAATTTTTGCCGACTCACTTAGCATGTCTATGTCCTTTTGTAGATTTTGTGTGTCCTCCTCACACATTGCTTTTCCTCCCATCTTTGTATCGTCAGCAAACTTGGCTACGTTTCACTCAGACCCTTCTTCTAAGTCGTTAATATAAATTGTAAATAGTTGGGGTCCCAGCACTGATCCCTGCGACACCCCACTAGTTACTGATTGACAACCTGAGAATGAACCATTTATCTCGACTCTCTGTTCTCTGTTAGTTAGCCAATCCTCTATCCATGCTACTATGTTACTCCCAACCCCATGAACTTTTATCTTGTGCAGTAACCTTGTCAAATGCCTTCTGGAAGTCCAAATACACCACATGCACTGGTTCCCCTTTATCCACCCTGTTCATTACATCCTCAAAGAATTCCAGCAAATTTGTGAAACATGACTTCCCCTTCATAAATCCATGCTGACTCCGCCTAACATCACCTCTCTAAAAGACCAATTACTTAAAAGTAAATAGATTTTTACTGATTCAAGCCTTGGTAGATTCAATCCTCCTGCTAAAAGCCCATGGTCAGTAAGCATCTATGAGCACACCATTAAAAAAAGATATACATATACAGGTAAATTTTCAGGGCTGCTGACCGAGGACCGTGAGGCTCATTGTCGGCCGGCGCGGACACGATGGGCCAAAATGGCCTCCGCCTGTGCTGTAAATTTCTATGTTTCTATTTTACTTTAGAAGGTACATGAATTAAAAACAGAAAACCGACCAAATCTTCTGCTAATTTTCATGGATGGAAATTCATGGGGTTGGGTGGGTGCACCTGAATTCTCAATTTACAAACATCGAAAGAGGGGGAGGCCATTCAGCCCTTCCAGCCCATTCCGCCATTCAATCAGATCATGGCTGATCTGCACCTCAACTTCATTTACCCAGCTTTGCGCCCTATCCCGAGACCCTTACTGAACAAAAATCTATTGATCGGTTTTGAAAATTTCAATTGACTTTGCACCCACAACCTTTTGGGGGGTAAGAGTTCTAGATTCCCACTGCCTTTTATGTGAGAAAGTGCTTCCTGAATTCACTCCTAAACTGCCTCGCTCCTGGTGTGAGAAACTCAGTGGTAGGAGTGCTGAAGATGGAAATATACCCTATATTAAAAGACAAATTATTGGATGGAGGTAGAGCAGTAGGAAACCCAAGTTTGGATCCACCTCAGGGATGAATAATGAAAGTTATGTTACTATTTTGCTGATGGCAAATTAATAGTCCTCAGTTAATGAGTTTGAGCAGTTTTCAGTCACGTTTTGCAAAGGCACGATAGATGTGCAAAACTAAGTTGCCCTGAGTGCACTGCAAAAATAAATCAACTGTTGTCTTTCAAAGCCACCTTCCTTCTAATTTATGTGAACTTTTCACTTTGCTAAGCAAATTCCCATTGTGTCCATTAATGCTCTGTGTATGATTCAGCATTAAATTAAACCATTACAGGTAATTACTTTTCTCAAATTCAGGGAAAGGAGATGGCTTATTTATAGCACTGAAAATATTGCACAATTTACAAATCTGTTTCAGGCTTTCTCCCCCTCACAGAAGGAGGTAAAAAAATATATTCAGAATCTGACACAGAGCCAAGTACCGTCTAAACGCCACCTACAGCACACACTTAGTGGCAGATATATAAAGACCCACTATTTTCGCCATGTTTTACTCTGGGGACAGTTGAACCATTCCTGTAAATCAACGAAACAAAATACCTACTGTGAACCATTGATTCTTTCAAACTATTACCTTTAGTTGGTGTGATTATTGTTAGATTGTACAACCATAAAACTTAAGTGTCTGTAGCTTGTTTCATAAAAAAAGGCAGCCAGGGAACTAATTCTGCTTAACAATGAGTGTTTTATGATCCTAGTCATAATGTGTGCAGTTTTAAAGTTTTTCACTTTATTGTTATCAAAGCACAATTATTACATTAAATGTTAAACATTACATTCCTCCCTACTGGGATGCACAATGATGTCTGAATTAATTGTACACAGAAAAAACATTGAAGATAGACTGTACTCCAAGCAACTGAATACCAATAGGTGGGATGCTAACTTCATAGCCCCTCGTGCATGAGCGTGGGAGTTCCAGAAGAGGGCAGTACTCAAGCAGCCAGGTGCTATTCTGGGCCAAGGACAAAGTAACCAATATCACCTTACAAGAGGTTACCCACCACCTGACTGTAATGTCTGTAAGCTTGTAATGTTTGTAGTTCCACACTGTGGATGTGGACGTATTGTGCACTGCAAGTGCAGGGTTAATAATAAACAGAACCAGGCAAATTTCCGGAGGCTTCCGAGAGAGCTGCCTGTCATGTTGGAAGCTGTGTGTGCTGTGTTCTGTGAAGATATCACATTTGGTGGCGAGATGGGATTTTTCGGATGATTTAAAGCTTAAAGTTTGTTGGTGAAGGATTCAGCCAGCCGACAGAGAGACTTTGGAAGTTTCTGTCTTTGGAAAAAAGCTACAAAATCCGAGGTAAAATACAGCACAAGGTGTGAACAGCTAGAGATTAAAATGTCAGGTGTAATCGGACATTTGGGGAATATAGACACGACCGGGAACATTTTGAAGTGTATGTGGATCAGTTAGAAATGTAGTTCACTGCAAATAACATAATCGAAGTTCTAGACAATGCAGTCCAGAACGGGCTGTGTTGGAACGTAAGAAGATGATCTTCTTATCGGAGGCGGGTCCAGCATTATACGAAACCCTTGTAAATCTGCTTGTGCCTGACGAGCCAAAGGACACAATGCTTAAAGAGATTTTAACAAAGCTGGAGCAGCACTATAACCCCAAAGCATTAGAAATTGCTGAAAGCTATCGTTTTGGGATTCAGAATCAAAAGGCTGATGAAAGTATCAGTGATTACATCATAGCATTAAAAAAGCAATCAATGCACTGTAATTTTGGAAACTTTCAAAACCGTGCATCATGGGATCATTTTGTTTGTGGGGTGAAAAATGATGCGATCAGAAGGAAATTATTGATGACGGATGACTTGACTTTTGAGATTGTTTGTCAGACAGCGAGGTCGATGGGCATGGCCAAACAATATTCCCGAGAATTAAATAATGATTACGGTCGTCAGTCAACCGAGGTAAATCACCTGCACGTTCAAGGTAAAAGACGGTGGGGGCCCAAAGTCCCAGAAACTGGAAATTCTAACAGAGCGTCGAAGTCATGCTATAGGTGCCTGGGACAACACATTGCTCAAAGTTGTCCATACGTGAAGGTAGAGTGTTTCTTCTGCAGGAAGACTGGGCATCTTGCGAAGGCATGCCGACTGAAGGGTAATCCAGCTTTTAAAGCTATGAGTCCAGCGTTCAAAGCTATGAGTAGAAATCCCAAGAGACTACATAGCATGGAAGAACAACAACAGGACGAGGAGATGTTGGAGTTGCACGTCATCAGGAGCACGAGGTTAATGGACAGCGATTCAGAAAGCATCAAAATCCACATAGGTGTTGCGGGATTCAAGATACCAATAGAAATTGACACGGGTGCATCCGTGAGTGTAGTACCAGAGTCGCTGTACCTCGAAAAATTGCATGATTTCCAACTGGAGAAATCCAAGCTAGAGCTGTGAGGCTACTCGGGAGAGAAAATTCCTGTGGTAGGTCGTATCACCGTACCGGTGAAATATAAAGATCAAGTTCAGAACTTGCCTCTAATAGTAGTGAAGGGAGACAAGTCTGCCTTACCAAGAAGAAATTGGTTGAGCTCACTGAAGCTGGATTGGAGTAAGATTTTCTGTGTGGAAGCGAGATTTTCATCAACGGATGAGGTTATCAAGAAGTATCTGAAGGTGTTCTGTGAAACGGGCAGTCCGATTCAAGGCTTCAAGGCGAGTGTCAGGGTACAGAAGAACGCTAGATCGGTTTACTACAAGCCACGTTCTGTGCCATATGCGCTCAAGGAGAAAGTTGAGCAAGAACTCAAAAGACTAGAGACTGAGAACATTATTTGTAAGATAGATCGATGTAATTGGGCTACACCCATTGTTGTTGTACCTAAGTCTGATGGTAAGGTAAGATTGTGTGGTGATTATAAAGTAACCGTAAACCAGGTTCTAGAGGGTAATGTCCCCAATACACTGCCGAATATAGAAGATTTGTTCACAACACTGACAGGTGGTCAGATCTTCTCAAAGTTGGATCTTCTCAAAGTTGGATCTTATGAATGCCTACTTACAGCTTGAACTAGATGAGGAGTCCAAGTCATATTTGACTATAAATACTCATCTAGGCCCATATCAATTTAATAGGCTACCGTTTGGAGTGTCTTCCACCCCTGCCATATTCCAAGGGGTGATGAACCAGATTTTGCAAGGTATTGAAGGGGTAGTATGTTATTTGGATGACATACTAATTTCAGCACCAAATAGGCAAATTCATAATAACATGTTGAATGAAGTCCTCAAACGGCTAGAGAAGCACAGAGTACGAATGTCTGCTCGTAAGTGTGAGCTATTTAAAAACTCAGTGGAGTATTAAGGTATAGAGTAGACAAAGATGGTTTACATCCAACCATGGAAAAATTGAATGCAATTAGAAACGCACCCACTCCCAGGAATGTCACTGAACTTCGTTCATTCTTGGGTCTTTTGAACTATTATGGGAAGTTCCAACCAAAGTTGGCGACGGTATTACATCCACTGAATGAACTTTTGAAAAACAGGTCCAGTGGAAGTGGCCAATAGAATGTGATACAGCATTCAAGGAGTGTAAAAGCAAATTGGTAGAGAGCACAATGTTATTTCTCAATGACATTTCTAAGGAGATTAATCTTGCATGTGATGCCTCTCCGTATGGAGTTGGGGCAGTAATCTCTCATGTATTACGTAGTGGGGAGGAGAGACAAATTGCTTTTGCTTCATGCACTCTCAGTGCCAGTGAGAGTAATTATGCGCAAATTGAAAGGGAAGCTTTGGCATTCAATTTTGGAAGTTGCACAAATACTTGTATGGCCATAAGTTTAACATCGTTATGGACCATAAGCCCTTAACAGCAATCCTCCATCCAAAGTCCCCAGTTCCAACATTAGCTGCAGCCTGAATGCAGAGATGGGCTTTGATTTTCTCAGCTTACACATATGATATTGAATACAGACGATCAGCTGATCACAGTAATGCTGATGCAATGTCTAGATTGCCTTCCCCATCACAAGTTACACCCGATAGGGAAGAAGTGTTTTATTTTTCATACATTGATGAACTGCCAGTCACAGCTGAAGAGATTGGTAGAGCAACCAAACGTGACCCAGTGATGTCAAAGGTGTATGAGTATATTGCAAATGGATGGCCAAACCAGGTAACAGATAAAGATACACATCCATTCTTCATTCGTAGGAATGAATTATCAGTCGATAAAGATTGTATCATGTGGGGTGCAAGAGTGGTTATAGAAAAGAAATTCAGGTCCAAATTATTAGGAGACCTCCATGACCAGCACCTGGAAATGTGTTTGACTAAGAGTTTTGCACGCAGTTATTTATGGTGGTCAGGTCTTGATAAAGATATAGAGTACATCGTGAGTCAGTATCGAACATGTCAATCGGTAAGCAAGCAACCACCACCAGTATCATTACAGCCATGGAAATGGCCTCCCAGGGTGTGGCAAAGGCTATATATTGATTTTGCTGAGTTAGAAGGACAACAATTGTTCATTGTGATTGATAGCCATTCGAAGTGGGTTGAGGTGTTTCCAATGTGGAAAATAACAACAAGTAAAACATTGGACATTTTACGAAAATTATTTTCTTCATTTGGCCTCCCTGAAGAAATTGTTTCGGATAATGGACCACAATTTTGTTCAGAAGAATTTGCACAATTCTCGAGTAAAAATGGTGTGAAACATACCAATGTTCCACCATACCATGCTGCTTCGAATGGTGCAGCAGAGCGCACTGTACAAATTGTAAAACGTGCCCTCACAAAACAAATGTGAGATCCAAATCCAAGGAAATGACAGTTGTCATTGGATCACAAATTGGCTAATTTTTTGATTACATATAACTACATATACATATACTCCTCATACAACTAATGGTAGAACACCAGCAGAGTTGTTTCTCAAACGACAGCCACGAACCAGATTCTCGTTGTTAAAGCCAAACTTGGCACAGTCCATAGAAGAGACACAATTAAGACAGAAAGAGAATCATGATAAAGGTAGAGTAAAAGAGAGAAGTGTGAAATTAAACCAGAAGGTGAGAGTGAAGAACCATCACCATAAATGGTTAAAGTGGTTACCAGGAAGAGTGGTGAAGATATGTGATCCTCGCAGATATTTGGTAAAGATGTTTGATAATGGACAGGTTAGGTTTGTTCATATTGATCATATTTTACCTACAGACATGGAAGGAGTTGAAGGTGGGAATGATTCAATTATTTCTGACTCATCAGATAGTTTTGATACACCAGTAGCAAATCCTACATCCAATGTACTGGAAACAAATCCAGGAGAGAATCAGAATGAAAGTCTGAGTCCGAGTCAGGAAAACAAAGTGCCTGAAGTTAGAGTGAGTTCAAATTAAAATCAAGGAAATTCCATGGAGGAAAACGATCCTCAGGACGAGCCTCGAAATCGACACCATGTTTGGAAGGTTCGATTCGAGAGCGAAGGTATCCTCTCCAAAACAGAAAACAAGTTGTAAAGTTAAATTTGCAAATATGGAAAAAAAAAGTTTATATCCTGTGTTATGTATAAACATGAAAGTTATGTATGATGTTTGTGATAATAACTTCTTCATTAAGGAAGGAGAAGTGTAATGTCTGTAAGCTTGTAATGTTTGTAGCTCCACACTGTGGATGTGGACGTATTGTGTACTGCAAGTGCAGGGTTAATAATAACCAGGCAGATTTCCGGAGGCTTCCGAGAGAGCTACTTGCCATGTTGGAAGCTGTGTGTGCTTGTGCTCTGTGAAGATATCACACCGAGCAACATATTGATGGACTGAAAGGTTCCACAGTCTCAAGAGTGCCGTGAACTTGGTCGGTCTCATTAAAACCATTGTCACGGCAACCGCTAACTGCACAAAAATGGACCATAATTTGCTCATTGCGACTAATTTGCCAGCTCGCATATCTCATTTATCTCTGAACTCTGGAGGGCTCCCCCGGTGACTCAGAGGCCAGGTTATTCAGGAAGCAGGAAAAGAAAAAAAAAGAAAAGACAGGAAAGAAAGAAAGGGAAAGAAAGGAAGGAGAGAAAAAGGAGTGAGATGGACTCAATTTTCCCCACCATTCTGCGGCATTTCTTTGGCGTCCGCTGTTTTTTTTGGAGCAAACTAAAATCTACAAGTTTTGCCAAAGTTTCTGCGCCATCGCAAACTACTACAGCCGATTTTTTTAGTTCCCAATTTTTTGACGCCACTGGGGGTGCCGGCTGTGCCGTTTCTGGCCATTTAATGAGTTTGGCCAACTAGGATTTTTTTCAAAAACGGCGCAGTGCAACCTTCTGAATAAACTTGTGGGAACTTCAGAAAATCGACGCAGAAGATTGAATTCCACAGCCTGGGATAGGAGCGGCACCGGGGGAGGGGGCAATCGACCCGGGATAGGAGCGGCACCGGGGGAGGGGGCAATCGGCCCGGGATAGGAGCGGCACCGGGGGAGGGGGCAATCGGCCCGGGATAGGAGCGGCACCGGGGGAGGGGGCAATCGGCCCGGGATAGGAGCGGCACCGGGGGAGGGGGCAATCGGCCTGGGATAGGCACGGCACCGGGGGAGGGGGCAATCGGCCCGGGATAGGAGCGGCACCGGGGGAGGGGGCAATCGGCCTGGGATAGGCACGGCACCGGGGGAGGGGGCAATCGGCCCGGGATAGGAGCGGCACCGGGGGAGGGGGCAATCGGCCCGGGATAGGAGCGGCACCGGGGGAGGGGGCAATCGGCCCGGGATAGGAGCGGCACCGGGGGGGGGGGCAATCGGCCCGGGATAGGCGCGGCACCGGGGGGGGGGGCAATCGGCCCGGGATAGGAGCGGCACCGGGGGAGGGGGCAATCGGCCCGGGATAGGAGCGGCACCGGGGGGGGGGGCAATCGGCCCGGGATAGGCGCGGCACCGGGGGGGGGGGCAATCGGCCCGGGATAGGAGCGGCACCGGGGGAGGGGGCAATCGGCCCGGGATAGGAGCGGCACCGGGGGGGGGGGCAATCGGCCCGGGATAGGAGCGGCACCGGGGGAGGGGGCAATCGGCCCGGGATAGGAGCGGCACCGGGGGAGGGGGCAATCGACCCGGGATAGGAGCGGCACCGGGGGAGGGGGCAATCGGCCCGGGATAGGAGCGGCACCGGGGGAGGGGGCAATCGACCCGGGATAGGAGCGGCACAGGGGGAGGGGGCAATCGGCCCGGGATAGGAGCGGCACCGGGGGGGGGGGCAATCGGCCCGGGATAGGCGCGGCACCGGGGGAGGGGGCAATCGGCCCGGGATAGGAGCGGCACCGGGGGAGGGGGCAATCGACCTGGGATAGGCGTGGCACAGGGGGAGGGGGCAATCGGCCCGGGATAGGAGCGGCACCGGGGGAGGGGACAATCGGCCCGGGATAGGAGCGGCACCGGGGGAGGGGGCAATCGGCCCGGGATAGGAGCGGCACCGGGGGGGGGGGCAATCGGCCCGGGATAGGCGCGGCACCGGGGGGGGGGGCAATCGGCCCGGGATAGGAGCGGCACCGGGGGAGGGGACAATCGGCCCGGGATAGGAGCGGCACCGGGGGGGGGGGCAATCGGCCCGGGATAGGAGCGGCACCGGGGGAGGGGGCAATCGGCCCGGGATAGGCGCGGCACCGGGGGGGGGGGCAATCGGCCCGGGATAGGAGCGGCACCGGGGGAGGGGGCAATCGGCCCGGGATAGGAGCGGCACCGGGGGAGGGGACAATCGGCCCGGGATAGGAGCGGCACCGGGGGAGGGGGCAATCGGCCCGGGATAGGAGCGGCACCGGGGGAGGGGGCAATCGGCCCGGGATAGGAGCGGCACCGGGGGAGGGGGCAATCGGCCTGGGATAGGCGCGGCACAGGGGGGGGGGCGGGGGGCAATCGGCCCGGGATAGGAGCGGCACCGGGGGAGGGGGCAATCGACCTGGGATAGGCGCGGCACCGGGGGAGGGGGCAATCGGCCCGGGATAGGCGCGGCACCGGGGGAGGGGGCAATCGACCTGGGATAGGCGCGGCACCGGGGGAGGGGGCAATCGATCTGGGATAGGCGCGGCACCGGGGGAGGGGGCAATCGGCCAGGGATAGGCGCGGCACCGGGGGAGGGGGCAATCGGCCCGGGATAGGCGCGGCACCGGGGGAGGGGGCAATCGGCCCGGGATAGGAGCGGCACCGGGGGAGGGGGCAATCGGCCTGGGATAGGAGCGGCACCGGGGGAGGGGGGCAATCGGCCCGGGATAGGCACGGCACCGGGGGAGGGGTGCAATCGACCCGGGATAGGCACGGCACCGGGAGAGGGGGCAATCGGCCCGGGATAGGCACGGCACCGGGAGAGGGGGCAATCGGCCTGGGATAGGAGCGGCCCCGGGGGGGGGGGGCAATCGGCCCGGGATAGGAGCGGCCCTAGGGGGTCCTTTCGGCCCAGGATAGCAGCAGCCCCGGGGGTTCTAAAATTGCTCATGTCTTGCTGCATCTTGAATGTTTCACTTGCCAGCCTTAGCCCTTCAGTGCATCCATCGTTACCCTGACAACCTCAGTTTTTGATGCAGACCTTAAGCTCCACCCACAGAGCTTGAGGACAATCTGCGCCGCTCCAAAATGAAAGGTTATGCCGGCGAAACTTGCAACTTTCTTTTTGCGCAGTCAGGCAACTAAAATAAAAATCGGACCGACCGCTACACCTACGCCAAAAATCAGCAATGTGGAAAATTGACCCCATAAAACAAAACTACATTGCATTTCTATCGTTCCTTTCATGACCTTAGGGCATCACAAAGTGCTTCAGAGTTAATGAAATACTTTTGCGATGTGGTCACTGTTGTAATGTGGGGAAACATGGCAAGGTGCAGTTGGGGAGGGGAGGCTTGTGGGAAATGATGCTTCAACTTGGTAAATTTTTTTGCAACAAATAGTTTCAGGAACGCTGGCAGCATTGATTACTTGTTAATTTCGAAGAACATGGAGCACAAGCTAATAATGCTTTCTTTCACCAGTCCAGTCAGGACAAGACAACATGGATGCATCCTTGCTCTGACCACTGTTGTCTGTTGGATTATTTAGCACCTGACAGCAGGAGCCACAGGGCAATTCCCATTGTGGATAGATCAATCCCGAATCATCTGAAAGACACTGCTCATCACTCAGTGATATCATTGCTTGATCAAGTGTCTTGACGCCAAATGGTTGAAAGACCTCAATGTCACTGTGCAGTTGAGCAACGTTACTCAAACTTCAGAACAGACTGCAACGCTTGAAAACAGAAATTCTGAATTGAAGAGGTTCACATATACTATTTACACAACTACATCTAAGCTTTTTGGATTCAAGTGCCAGTACTTGAAGTCAAAACACTCTTTGTTGAAAGACGAAGAGTCTCCAACAAATGGTTGGTTGATGAGCATTCTATTGGCAGGACAACGCATCTCTGCCACTTGTGTCAGAGGATACAAACGTACAATGCGTCCAGAATGAATGTTGGGACAGGGAAACAAATGAGATGTAAGGATTTGCAGATCAAAGGGACCCAGGAACTTTTCCAAAACTTTTAAAATGGGAAAGAGTCCAAAGTGTATTGGAACTGTTGAGATGGTAACATCCTGCAATAGGATGGGAGCATTTTAACAATTTACTCAAGAGAACATGAAGCATCAGGGATGTGGCCCGCAGCCACATACTGCATTGCACAGTTGCCAATATGGAATGTTCGCCCACCATGGCGAGATTGCAAAGTTCACGATGCAGATGATAAACAGTGAAACTTGAGCTACCATCAGTCGTTATCACATTGCTGTTCGTGGAATCTTACTGTGCGCAAATTGGCTGCCCCAATTCCTACATTGCAATCCCACGTTTCAAAAGTATCTCAGTGGCTGATTAGAATTCCAGCAGAAATGTACAACACTGACGAGCAAACTTCCAACAGTGAACATTGCAGACAATTCCCCAATGTGCAACAACAACTTGTATTTATATAGCGCCTTTAACATAATACAATGTCCCAAGGCGCTTCACAGCAGTGTTATAAGACAAAACATATAAATTTGACACTGAGCCACGTAACAAAAATTATGGTTGGTCAAAGAGGGAGGTTTTAAGCAACGTCTTAAAGATGGAAAGAAAGATAGCGAGGTTAGGGAGGGAATTCCAGAGCTTAGAAACATAGAAACATAGAAAATAGGTGCAGGAGTAGGCCATTCGGCCCTTCGAGACTGCACCACCATTCAATAAGATCATGGCTGATCATTCACCTCAGTACCCCTTTCCTGCTTTCTCTCCATTCCCCTTGATGCCATTGCCGCAAGGGCCATATCTAACTCCCTCTTGAATATATCAAATGAACTGGCATCAACAACTCTCTGCGGTAGAGAATTCCACAGGTTAACAACTCTCTGAGTGAAGAAGTTTCTCCTCATCTCAGACCTAAATGGCCTACCCTTCATCCTAAGACTGTGTCCCCTGGTTCTGGACTTCCCCATCATCGGGAACATTCTTTCCACACCTAACCTGTCCAGTCCCATCAGAATCTTGTAAGTTTCAATGAGATCCCCTCTCATCCTTTTAAACTCCAGTGTATAAAGGCCCAGTTGATCCAATCTCTCCTCATATGTCAGTCCCGCCATCACGGGAATCAGTCTGGTGAACCTTCGCTGCACTCCCTCAATAGCAAGAATGTCCTTCCTCAGATTAGGAGACCAAAACTGAACACAATATTCCAGGTGAGGCCTCACCAAGGCCCTGGACAACTGCAGTAAGACCTCCCTGCTCCGATACTCAAATCCCCTAGCTATGAAGGCCAACATACCATTTGCCTTCTTCACCGCCTGCTGTACCTGCATGCCAACTTTCAATGACTGATGAACCATGACACCCAGGTTTCGTTGCACCTCCCCTTTTCCAAATCTGCCGCCATTCAGATAATATTCTGCCTTCAAGTTTTTGCCCCCAAAGTGGATAACTTCACATTTATCCACATTATACTGTATCTGCCATGCATTTGCCCACTCACATAACCTGTCCAAATCACCCGGCAGCCTTTTAACATCCTCCTCACAGCTCACACCGCCACCCAGCTTAGTGTCGTCTGCAAACTTGGAGACATAACAATCAATTCCTTCATCTAAATCATTAATGTACATTGTAAATAGCTGGGGTCCCAGCACTGAGTCCTGCGGCACCCCACTAGTCACTGCCTGCCACTCTGAAAAGGACACGTTTATCCCGACTCTCTGCTTCCTGTCTGCCAACCAGTTCTCTATCCATGTCAGTACATTACCTCCAATACCATGTGCTTTGATTTTGCACACCAATCTCTTGTGTGGGACCTTGTCAAAAGCATTCTGAAAGTCCAAATACACCATATCCACTGGTTCTCCCTTGTCCACTCTACTAGTTACATCCTCAAAAAGATTTCCCTTTCATAAATTCATGCTGACTTGGACCGATCCTGTCACTGCTTTCCAAATGCGCTGCTATTTCATCTGTAATAATTGATTCCAACATTTTCCCCACTACTGATGTCAGGCTAACCGGTCTATAATTACCTGTTTTCTCTCTCCCTCCTTTTTTAAAAAGTGGTGTTACATTAGCTACCCTCCAGTCCATAGGAACTGATCCAGAGTCGATAGACTGTTGGAAAATGATCACCAATGCATCCACTATTTCTAGGGCCACTTCCTTAAGAACTCTGAGATGCAGACTATCAAGGCCCCAGGGATTTATCGGCCTTCAATCCCATCAATTTCCCTAACACAATTTCCTGCTTTGTACTCTCACGAGACCCTCGGTCCCCCAATATTTCCTGAAGGTTATATGTGTCTTCCTTCGTGAAATCAGAATCAAAGTATTTGTTTAACTGGTCCACCATTTCTTTGTTCCCATTATAAATTCACCTGAATCTGACTGCAAGGGATATAAGAACATAAGAATTAGGAACAGGAGGAGGCCATCTAGCCCCTCGAGCCTGCTCCGCCATTCAAAAATATCATGGCTGATCTGGCCGTGGACTCAGCTCCACTTACCCGCCCGCTCCCCATAACCCTTAATTCCCTTATTGGTTAAAAATCTATCTATCTGTGATTTGAATACATTCAATGAGCTAGCCTCAACTGCTACCTTGGGCAGAGAATTCCACAGATTCACAACCCTCTGGGAGAAGAAATTCCTTCTCAACTCGGTTTTAAATTGGCTCCCCCGTATTTTGAGGCTGTGCCCCCTAGTTCTAGTCTCCCCGACCAGTGGAAACAACCTCTCTGCCTCTATCTTGTCTATCCCTTTCATTATTTTAAATGTTTCTATAAGATCACCCCTCATCCTTCTGAACTCCAACGAGTAAAGACCCAGTCTACTCAATCTATCATCATAAGGTAACCCCCTCATCTCCGGAATCAGCCAAGTGAATCGTCTCTGTACCCCCTCCAAAGCTAGTATATCCTTCCTTAAGTAAGGTGACCAAAACTGCACGCAGTACTCCAGGTGCGGCCTCACCAATACCCTATACAGTTGCAGCAGGACCTCCCTGCTTTTGTACTCCATCCCTCTCACAATGAAGGCCAACATTCCATTCGCCTTCCTGATTACCTGCTGCACCTGCAAACTAACTTTTTGGGAGTCATGCACAATGACCCCCAGGTCCCTCTGCACCGCAGCATGTTGTAATTTCTCCCCATTCAAATAATATTCCCTTTTACTGTTTTTTTTTTCCAAGGTGGATGACCTCACATTTTCCGACATTGTATTCCATCTGCCAAACCTTAGCCCATTTGCTTAACCTATCGAAATCTCTTTGCAGCCTCTGTGTCCTCGACACAACCCGTTTTCCCACTAATCTTTGTGTCATCTGCAAATTTTGTTACACTACACTCTGTCCCCTCTTCCAGGTCATCTATATATATATTGTAAACAGTTGTGGTCCCAGCACCGATTCCTGTGGCACACCACTAACCACCGATTTCCAACCCAAAAAAGACCCATTTATCCCGACTCTCTGCTTTCTGTTAGCCAGCCAATTCTCTATCCATGCTAATACATTTCCTCTGACTCTGCGTACCTTTTATCTTCTGCAGTATCCTTTTGTGTGGCACCTTATCGAATGCCTTTTGGAAATCTAAATACACCACATCCATCGGTACACCTCTATCCACCATGCTCATTATATCCTCAAAGAATTCCAGTAAATTAGTTAAACATGATTTCCCCTTCATGAATCCATGTTGCGTCTGCTTGATTGCACTATTCTTATCTAGATGTCCCGCTATTTATTCCTTAATGATAGCTTCAAGCATTTCCCCCACTACAGATGTTAAACTAACCAGCCGATAGTTACCTGCCTTTTGTCTGCCCCCTTTTTTAAACAGAGGTGTTACATTAGCTGCTTTCCAATCTGCTGGTACTTCCCCCAGAGTCCAGAGAATTTTGGTAGATTATAACGAATGCATCTGCGATAACTTCCGCCATCTCTTTTAATACCCTGGGATGCATTTCATCAGGACCAGGGGACTTGTGTACCTTGAGTCCCATTAGCCTGTCCAGCACTAACCCCCTAGTGATAGTGATTGTCTCAAGATCCTCCCTTCCCACATTCCCGTGACCAGCAATTTTTGGCATGGTTTTTGTGTCTTCCACTGTGAAGACCGAAGCAAAATAATTGTTTAAGGTCTCAGCCATTTCCACATTTCCCATTATTAAATCCCCCTTCTCATCTTCTAAGGGACTAACATTTACTTTAGTCACTCTCTTCCGTTTTATATATCGGTAAAAGCTTTTACTATCTGTTTTTATGTTATGCGCAAGTTTACTTTCATAATCTATCTTTCCTTTCTTTATTGCTTTCTTAGTCATTCTTTGCTGTCGTTTAAAATTTTCCCAATCTTCTATTTTCCCACTAACCTTGGCCACCTTATAAGCATTGGTTTTTAATTTGATACTCTCCTTTATTTCCTTGGTTATCCACAGCTGGTTATCCCTTCTCTTACCGCCCTTCTTTTTCACTGGAATATATTTTTGTTGAGCACTATGAAAGAGCTCCTTAAAAGTCCTCCACTGTTCTTCAATTGTGCCACCGTTTAGTCTGTGTTCCCAGTCTACTTTAGCCAACTCTGCCCTCATCCCACTGTAGTCCCCTTTGTTTAAGCATAGTATGCTCGTTTGAGACACTACTTCCTCACCCTCAATCTGTATTACAAATTCAACCATACTGTGATCACTCATTCCGAGAGGATCTTTTACTTGGAGATCGTTTATTATTCCTGTCTCATTACACAGGACCAGATCTAAGATAGCTTGCTCCCTTGGAGTTTCTGTAACATACTGTCCTAAGAAACAATCCCGTATGCATTCTATGAATTCCTCCTCCAGGCTACCCCGTGCGATTTGATTTGACCAATCGATATGTAGGTTAAAATCCCCCTTGATTACTACCGTTCCTTTTTCACATGCCTCTATTATTCCCTTGATTATTGTCCGCCCCGTGAAGTTATTATTTGGGACCTATAAACTTCGCACACCAGTGACTTTTTCCCCTTACTATCTCGAATCTCCACCCACAATGATTCAACATTTTGTTCATTGGAGCCAATATCATCTCTCACAACTGCCCTGATATCATCCTTTATTAACAGAGCTAACCCACCTCCTTTCCCTTCTTGTCTATCCTTCCGAATTGTCAGATACCCCTGTATGTTTAATTCCCAGTCTTGGCCACCCTGCAACCACGTTTCCGTAATGGCCACCAAATCATACCCATTTGTAATGATTTGTGCCGTCAACTCATTTACTTTATTTCGAATGCTGCGTGCATTTAGCTAAAGTGTTTTAATACTAGTTTTTAAACCATGATTTTTAGTTTTGACCCCTCCTGCAGCCCCTTTATATTCATACATATTGTCCCTTCTTATCACCTTGTGGTTTACACTTACCCCAGTGCTACTCTGCTCTGTTGCCTCCTGCCTTTTGCATTCTTTCTTGGAGTCCTGTTCATCTTTGCTCTCACCCACTCTAACTAGCTCAGAGCCCTCTCCTGGGTTCCGAATACCCCTCGCATTGAGGCACCGAGCTTTCAGGCTTGCCTTTTTATTACACTTTGACCCTTTAGTATTTTGCTGTACATTGGCCCTTTTTGTTTTTTGCCTTGGGTTTCTCTGCCTTCCACTTTTACTCATCTCCTTTCTGTCTTTTGCTTTTGCCTCCTTTTTGTTTCCCTCTGTCTCCCTGCATTGGTTCCCATCCCCCTGCCATATTAGTTTAACTCCTCCCCAACAGCACTAGCAAACACTCCCCCTCGGACATTGGTTCCGGTCCTGCCCAGGTGCAGACCGTCCGGTTTGTACTGGTCCCACCTCCTCCAGAACCTGTTCCAATGCCCCAGGAATTTGACTCCCTCCCTGCTGCACCACTGCTCAAGCCACGTATTCATCTGCGCTATCCTACGATTCCTACTCTGACTAGTACATGGCACTGGTAGCAATCCCGAGATTACTATTTTGAGGTCCTACTTTTTAATTTAGCTCCTAGCTCCTTAAATTCGTCTCGTAGGACCTCATCCCTTTTTTTAACCTATGTCGTTGGTACCAATGTGCACCATGACAACTGGCTGTTCTCCCTCCATTTTTAGAATGTCCTGCACCCGCTCCGAGACATCCTTGACCCTTGCACCAGGGAGGCAACATACCATCCTGGAGTCTTGGTTGCGGCCGCAGAAACACCTATCTATTCCCCTTACAATTGAATCCTCTATCACTAGTGCTCTCCCACTCTTTTTCCTGCCCTCCTGTGCAACAGAGCCAGCCACAGTGCCATGAACTTGGCTGCTGCTGCCCTCCCCTGATGAGTCATCCCCCTCAACAGTATCCAAAGCGGTGTATCTGCTTTGCAGGGGGATGACCGCAGGGGACCCCTGCACTACCTTCCTTGCACTACTCTTCCTGCTGGTCTTCCATTCCCTAGCTGGCTTTGGACCCTTCACCTGCGGTAAGACCAACTCACTACACGTGCTACTCACATCATTCTCAGCATCGTGGATGCTCCAGAGTGAATCCACCCTCAGCTCCAATTCCGCAACGCAGTCCGTCAGGAGCTGGAGGTGGATACACTTCCCACACACGTAGTCGTCAGGGACACCGGAAGTGTCCCTGAGTTCCCACATGGTACAGGAGGAGCATATCACGTGCCCGAGCTCTCCTGCCATGACTTCACCCTTAGATACACTTAAATTGGTGACAACAATGTTAACAGGTTACTTACTGATATAAAAAAGAAAAAGACAACAATGTTAAAGGCTTACTTACTGATATAAAAAAGAAAAACAAAAGCTACTCACCAATCACCAGCCAATCACTTACCCCTTTAGCTGTGACGTCACTTTTTGATTTCTTTCTACTTCTTTTTTGCTTTTTCTCCCGGCTGGAGCTGTACAAGCCACGACTTTATAGGCCTCTCCATGAACTGCTGCTCCTCCTCCAACATTGGGCCTTTATAGGCCTCACCACGCACCCCGGACTCGCGCTGCTCGAACTGCCGCAGTTCATCCAACGTTGGGCCTTTATAGTCCTCTCCACGCACCCTGGACTCACGCTGCTCGAACTGCTGCTCCTCCTCCGATGTTGGGCCTTTATAGGCCTCTCCATGCACCCCAGACCTACGTTTGTTTTCACTCATCTTTTTCTCTTCACATATCTATGGAAGCTTTCGCAGTCAGTTTTTATGTTCCCAGCAAGCTTCCTCTCATACTCTATTTTCCCCCTCCTAATTAAAGCCTTTGTCCTCCTCTGCTGTATTACAAAATTCTTCCAGTCCTCAGGTTTGCTGCTTTTTCTGGCCAATTTATATGCCTCTTCCTTGGAGTTAACACTATCCTTAATTTCCCTTATTAGACACAGTTGAGCCACCTTCCCCGTTTTATTTTTACTCCAGACAGGGATGTACAATTGTTGAAGTTCATCCATGTGATCTTTAAATGTTTGCCATTGTTTATGCACCGTCAACCCTTTAAGTATCACTCGCCAGTCTATTCTAGCCAAGTCATGTCTCATACCATCGACGTTACCTTTCCCCAAGTTCAGGACCCTAGTCTCTGAATTAACTGTGTTACTCTCCATCTTAATAAAGAATTCTACCATGGTCACTCTTCCCCAAGGGGCCTCGCACAACAAGATTGTTAATTGGTCCCTTCTCATTACACATCACCCAGTCTAGGATGGCCAGCTCTCTAGTTGGTTTCTTGACATATTGGTCTAGAAAACCATCCCAATACACTCCAGGTAATCCTCCTCCACCGCATTGCTACCAGTTTGGTTAGCCCAATCTATATGTAGATTAAAATCGGCCATGATAACTGCTGTACCTTTATTGCACGAATCCCTAATTTCTTGTTTGATGCTGTCCCCATCCTCACTACTACTGTTTGGTGGTCTGTACACAACTCCCATTAGCGTTTTCTGCCCTTTGGTATTCCGTAGCTCCATCCAGGCAACAGAAGGCACGGCCACCGATGGTTGATCAATTAAAATCAGGGATGCTCAAGAGGGCAGAATTTGAGCAGCATAGACCTCTCAGAGGATTGTGGGGCTGGAGGAGATTACAGCGATAGGGAGCCATGGAGGGATTTGAAAACATGAAAATTTTGAAATCGAGGCATTGCTTAACCGGGGGTCAATGTAGGTCAGTGAATTCCCAGCACAGCACAATCAATATGACCGATGTCACGAGAAAAGAAAGAACTCGCATTTAGATTACGTCTTTCACAACCTCAGGACATCCCAGAGCACTTTACAGCCACTGAGATACTTTTGAAGTGTAGTCACTGTTGTAATGTAGGAATCAGGGCAGCCAACTTGCTCATAGCAAGCTCTCACAAAAAGCAATGTGATAATGAAAAGATGATCTGTTTTACTGATGTTGATCGAGGGATTGTTATTGATGATGTTGATTGTCCCAAGTCCTTGAACGTGTTGTTACCTCCCAAATCCGCGACCTTCTTTCCATGAACTCCATGTTTGAATCCCTTCAATCCGGTTCCCGTCCCTGCCACAGTACCGAAACCGCTCTCATCAAAGTCACAAACGACACCCTTTGTGACTGTGACAAAGTTAAACTATCCCTCCTCGTTCTTCTGGAACTGGCTGCAGCCTTTGACATGATTGACCATTCCATCCTCCTCCAACACCTCTCCACCATCGTTCAGCTGGGTGGGACTGCACTCGCCTGGTTCCATTCTTATCTATCTAATTATAGCCAGAGAATCTCCTGCAATGGCTTCTCTTCCCGCCCCCGCATCGTTACCTCTGGTGTCCCCCAATGATCTATCCTTGGCCCCTCCTATTTCTCATCTATATGCTCCCCCTTGGCAATATCATCCGAAAACACGGAGTCAGTTTCCACATGTACGCTGATGACACCCAGCTCTACCTCACCACCACTTCTCTCCACCCCTCCACGGTCTCTAAATTGTCAGACTGCTTGTCCGACATCCAGTATTGGATGAGCAGAAATGTTCTCCAATTAAATATTGGGAAGACCGAAGCCATTGCCTTTGGTCCCCGCCACAACCTGCGTTCCCTAACCACTGACTCCATCCCTCTCCCGGGCATCAATCTGAGGGTGAACCAGACTGTTCACAACCTAGGGGTCATATTTGACCCTGAAATATCCGCAGCATAACTAAAACCACCTATTTCCACCTCCGTATCATCGCCCATCTCCGCCTCGGCCTCAGCTCTTCTGCTGCTGAAACCCTCATCCATGCCTTTGTTACCTCTAGACTTGACTTTTCCAACTCACTCCTGGCTGGCCTCCTGCATTCTGCACTATGTAAACTTGAGGTCATCCAAAACTCAACAGCCCATGTCCTAACTCGCACCAAGTCCTGCTCACCCATCACCCCTGTGCTCGCAGATCTACATTGGCTCCTGGTTAAACAATGCATCAATTTCAAAATTCTCATCCTTGTTTACAAATCCCTCCATAGCCTCACCCCTCCCTATCTCTGTAATCTCCTCCAGCCCCACAACCCCCGAGATGTGTGCGCTCCTCTAATTCTGCCCTCTTGAGCATCCCTGATTATAATCGCTCCACCATCGGTGGCCATGCCTTCAGCTGCTGGGCCCTAAGCTCTGGAACTCCCTCCCTAAACTTCTCCGCCTCTCTAACTCTCTTTCCTCCTTTAAGACACTCCTTAAAACCTACCTCTTTGACCAAGCTTTGGTCGTCTGTCGTAATTTTTCTTACGTGGCTTGGTGTCAAATTTATCTGTTTTGCCTTGTAACACTCCTGTGAAGTGCCTTTGGGACAAATTACTACATTAAAGGCGCTATATAAACACAAGTTGTTACTGCTGATAAATATTCGCCAGAGCCCCGGGGATAACTCTACTGCTCTTATTCAAAATAGTGCCATGGGATCTTTTATGTCCACTTGAGAAAGCAGACATCTTAACGTCTCATCTGAAAGACGGCTCTGCCGATAGTTCAATACTCCATCAGCACTGCACTGATCTGTCATCCTAGATTTTGTGCTCAACACTCTGGAGTGGGACTTAATCGACAACTGTGTGACGCAGAGGTGAGAGTGCTATTCACTGAGCTGGTGATGTGTTGAGACACAGAAACGTGGAGCTGTACATTGTACTCATTAATCAAACAAAGGTCTTCCTCACGTTTAGCTATCTATATCAATGGCAATTCGTACAAAAATCTTTCTAGCCCTTCAATATCATTCAAAAATTACACAAACGTACGCTAGGCAGTGTGTGCACAGATAGGATCCTGTCTGAAACTTTGGGGATCTCAAGAAGTTTGAAGCAGGGGTGCATGCTTGCTTCAAGCTTTTTAAGACTATTTCTCACTGCAGCAAAGGGTCTTACAGCAGGAATATTCATCTGCATCTGCACATCCACCAAGTTGCTCAACCAAAACAGGTTGTCCTCTTTTCATTTCATAGGCGGTCTCTCGTATCGAGGATGACTTGCTTCCATGCCAAAAAGGGATGAGTTCACAGGTGTTTCGATGAAGGAGCTAATATTCCAGATCCCGAACTACATCCTGAAGGTTGGAAGATACCGGTGCGTGGATTTTTTTAACGTGGGGTGGCCGTTGCACACCAGCCACCACACGGGCTTGACAGAGCTAGGTCTTGGTCCACATTCACCAGGTAACATAAGCCCTTATTCACATATTGTTGTTTTTAGATGGTTGCAGAACAGAGGCAGTCACCCTAGAGGACACCACTGATGGTCAGAAAGGACAACAATCTCATTGTCACAGTGTGAGGAAAATGGAGATCATGTACCAGATGGCAGGATTCAAACTCTGGCCTTAGTCCGAATTGATTACAAAGAGTTAACCACCATGACTCAATTCACTTATCTGGAATGGGTTATTTTTATTTGTTCTTCGTATGTGGACAGCGCAAGAAAGATCATATTTATTGCCCATCCTTCATCGCCCTACTAAGGTGGTGATCAATATTCTTCTTGCTTCCTCATAATTGCTTTTACAACCGAGTGACTTGCTAAGAAGACAATAAGAGTCAACCACATAGGGTGAGACTGGGCTATATGTCGACCAAGGAGGCTTTGAGGGTATCCTTGTAACGTTTCTTCTGCCCACCTGGGGCTCGCTTGCCGTCTAGGAGTTCCGAGTAGAGCGCTTGCTTTGGGAGTCTCATATCGGGCATGCGGACAATGTGGCCTGCCCATTGGAGCTGATCAAGTGTGGTCAGTGCTTCGATGCTGGAGATGTTGGCCTGGTCGAGGTGCGTCTGTCCTCCCAGGGGATTTGCAGGATCTTGTGGAGATATCGTTGGTGGTATTTCTCCAGCGACTTGAGGTGTCTGCTGTTTATGGTCCACGTCACTGAGCCACACAGGAGGGCGGGTATCACTGCAGTCCTTTAGACCAAAAGCTTGGTGCCAGATTTGAGGGCCTGTTTACCCTCAAAGCCTCTTTGATAAAGTGCAACATTCCCACCGACACCTGAGAGTCCCTGGCCAAAGACCGCCCTAAGTGGAGGAAATGCATCCGGGAGGGCGCTGAGCACCTCGAGTCTCATCGCCGAGAGCGTGCAGAAAGCAAGTGCAGGCAGCGGAAGGAGCGTGCGGCAAACCAGTCCCACCCTCCCTTTCCCTCAACCACTGTCTGTCCCACCTGTGACAGAGACTGTAATTCCCATATTGGACTGTTCAGTCACCTGAGAACTCACTTTGAGTGGAAGCAAGTCTTCCTCGATTCCGAGGGACTGACTATGATGATGATGTAGACCAGACCAGGTAGGGTGGCAAGTGCCCTTCCCTGAAGTACATTAATGAACCAATTAGATTTTTACAACAACCTGACAATGTTAGTGGCAGTTTTTACTTGGCACTAGCTCACAAATTTACCAGATTTATTGAATTCAATTTCAAAACTTGTCACAGTAGGATTTAAATTCACAACATTTGTATTGTTAATCCACTATCCTAACCATTACCTACTGTAGGCAACATGTTTGCTCTCTACTGATGAGCTCATTCATCAAAGCACAAGTGCACAACAAGGTTAACTCACCATATGGGCAATCACATGAATATGTATAGAATCAGCAAAGCATCACCTTCAAGACCAAGCTGAAGGTCTCCAAAGTGGTCGCGCTCCCATGTCTTTCGTATAGCCGCAAAGCATGGATACGAGGCAGGCTCCACAGGAGAGAGTGCAACAGATTCCAAACTCAATGAATGTGATGGACATTACAAGGGGCAAATTTATCTTTGGGTGGACCGCACGCCGTCCTATATCCAAAGTCCTTGTCGAGAGTCCCAAGGCATTTGGAGTCTTCATTTGTTTACTGCTGGTGAGTTGCAAATGAGGACCAAGGGCCCACGGGGAGCTTCCAGTTTGAGGGAGTGGGAATTCCACAGTCCCTCCACAGAGTCAATCAGAAGTATCATATTAAAAGGGGGGAGGAGGGATTGCAGAGGGACCAGCAACAGAGTGGAAGATTTTTGTGGGGTCAGGAAAACTACTCATGTTCTTATGACACTACACAAATCTGCAACAGATCTTGTACTGACCTTTTTCTGATTGGCCTGCAGCAGGACTGCTGGTTCGACTGCTCAATGTGTGCTCTCAATGGTATGTCCCACCTGTGACAGGGGCTGTGGTTCCCGTATTGCACTGTTCAGCCACCTAAGGACTCATTTTAAGAGTGGAAGCAAGTCTTCCTTGATTCCGAGGGACTGCCTATGATGATGATGAGGTTAGACTGCTCAATGTGTGCTACCAATGGTATAAAAATAGCGATGGGAACAGTGTTATAAAAAGGTTTTTACGCTTGTAATCACTAGCCCTAAATATCTGTGGTGGGTTCAGTTCATACCTACTGCGCAAATACAGCAACTTCAGGCCATTGAGTGCGTGCCAGTGGTGAGCCAGGCAATGCAAAGCTAATGGCAGGGTCGACACCAGTTAACTGTGCATCTGCTCCTCGCCTGAAGTTGCTGCACCATTAATGCATAAATACTGTTGAGCACCTCGAGGCTCATCGCCGAGACCATGCAGAAACCAAGCGCAGGCAGCGGAAGGAGCGTGCGGCAAACCAGACTCCCCACCCACCCTTTCCCTCAACCACTGTCTGTCCCACCTGTGACAGAGACTGTAATTCCCGTATTGGACTGTTCAGTCACCTGAGAACTCACTTTTAGAGTGGAAGCAAGTCTTCCTTGATTTTGAGGGACTGTCTCTGACAATGAAATCACACAATATGTTATTAGTAATGGGATAACAGCTTCGTTAAAATTTGGACATTGTAATTTTAGATGTATGCGTTAATGCGTTTGTTACTAATATCTCGCGAATCAATTTCAACCCCCATGATTGTTTCTGGGCAAAGATTACTCACTGCCAGACAAGAATCCATCACTATGTAATCACTCGATTTGTTGCAATGTGGACATTTCTCGTTATTTTTCTGCAATCAGAAATAATATGTGCAAGAGGTGACACAATAACATTATAACAAAAAAAGTGATGTGACAGAGCACAGACCCTTTAACAGTGGGCATTGGGGAACCAGGATTTGTTTACAGTGCAGCACTGTATCGATTTGGCTCACAGCTAGTCAGGGGTCAAGTCATCTCCAAACTAACCATTATTGATATTATGCTACATCTAAAGTAAAGGGCACAATGGTTTTGAAGTGGATCAACCTTCAGATTTAACTCAGTTTGAGGGGGCTCAGAGAGTATTTTTGGTTCGGAGTGGGTCTGTTCGGGAGGACAGACAAATACTGTGGGGTTGCTATTATAACACAAATTCAATAGGAATGTATTTTCTTGTACTCAAAGATGCAAAGTACAGCGGTGTAGCAGAACGAGCATGGGCATTTTAAAATGCTTTTGGCCTTAGATGGGAAGTCAGTAGTTCACGCAGGAGTGTATCATACCAGAGAAATAAATAAATAAAGTTATGCATTTATATAGCGCCTCTCACGATTACCGGACGTCTTAAAGCGCTTTACAGCCAATGAAGTACTTTTGGAGTGTAGTCATTGTTGTAATGTGGGAAACGCAGCAGCCAATTTGGTCAGAGCAAGCTCCCACAAACAGCAATGTGATAATGACCAGATAATGTTTTTTTTTCATTACCATGACTGAGGGATAAATATTGGCCAGGACACCGGGGATAACTCCCCTGCTCGTCTACGAAATAGTGCCATGGGGTCTTTTACGTCCACCTGAGAGGGCAGACGGGGCCTCAGTTTAATGTCTCATCCGAAAGACGGCCCCTCCGACAGTGCAGCGCTCCCTCAGCACTGCACTGGGACTGCCAGCCTAGATTTATGTGCTCGAGTCCCTGGAGTGGGACTTGAACCCACAACCTGCTGACTCAGAGGAGAGTGCTGCCCACAGAGCCACAGCTGACACTGAAATATTGGATTTTAGGGAGGGGTTTCTAATTTCTTTCATTGCACTGGATTGAGAGACAACCATTGTCCCCTAGTATAGGAGTGTTCTAATGATTGTTGCCGCCAACAGGTTTTTTCATAGCTGTATGTTCATGGATACTATAACGGTGGTAAATTCGCTGGAATTAGTCAGTGCTTATATAATTGTGCTGCCATTCATATCATCCAGTTCACTGTAATAAGTATTCCATATTTTGTACTTGGCAATTTGGAAATAATTTTACATGACAACATCGTGCAAGGTTACAGCTGGAACATGTGAATAAAATGGCCTAAATTTGTTCCAGACTGGTAAGTAGCAGTCACATGCTTCACTGTTAAAATGTAATGTTGCGTCCATGATAGCAGTTGTGCAGAGGGTGTGGTGTATTATGGGGAGTGGCACGGCTATTTGTTTTGGAAATTATCTGATTCATCAAACAGGAAAATTATCCTCTGCTATAATTTATAATGCTTACATGGCAGCAGTTATGAGGCTATATATTGATGCAAAAAAATTGTAATGCTCGTTCCTATTAATGGAATGAATGCTTCACATCCATCAAGAGTAATTACTTTAATCATTATGTCAGCCGTGGCTCAGTGAGCAGCACTCTAGCCTCTGAATCAGCAGGTTGTGGGTTCAAGACCAACTCCAGAGTCTACAGCACAAAAAATCGAGGATGACACTCCCAGTGCAGGGCTGAGGGAGTGCCGCACTGTCGGAGGGGCAGTACTGAGGGAGTGCGTCGGAGATGCCGTCTTTCGGATGAGACGTTAGAGCAGATGGGGCCTCGGTTTTTCAGCTGGATGTAAAAGATCCTATTTCGAAGAAGAGCAGGGGAGTAATCCCCGGTGTCCTGGCCAATATTTATCCCTCAATCAACACAACAAAAAACAGATGATCTGGTCATTTTCACATTGCTGTGTGTGGGATTCGGCGCGGCAGCCCCAACCTGCGAGGATCATCAGCAGGTCAGGGCCAAAGGAGCAGCGTGGGGCACACCTCTTCAAAGGTGCAGCGCCAGCCGGTTCAGGAGGGAGAGGGCGACGGGATTGGACATCACCAAGGTCCAGGTCGCTGATTGGAGCGTGGGCAGGAGTGGCGAGGTCAGGGCGAAGGAGAGGCGTGAGTTCGGGGCCAGGGGCAGCACGGGCCCAGCCCACACTGCGATATGTGTGCGTGCTAGGCCCATGCAGCAGAGCAGGTCTCCAGTCGTCTTGGTTAACCCTTGCCACTGGACCAAGACCTAGCTCTGTCAAGCCCGTGTGGTGGCTGGTGTGCAACAGCCACCACACGTTAAAAAAATCCACGCACAGGCATCTTCCACCCTTCAACATGTAGCTCGGGGCCTGGAATATTAGGTCCTTCATTGAAACACCTATAAACTCATCCCTTTTTGGCGTGGAAGCAAGTCATTCTCGCTCCGATGCTGATGATAATGTTTGTGGGAGCTTGTTGTGTGCAAATTGACTGCCGCATTTCCGACATTATAGCAGTGACTACACTTCAAAAGTACTTCGTTGTCAGTAAAGTGCTGAAAGGTGCTATACAAATGCAAGCCATTCTTTTTCTTTTTGAATTATAACAAGAAATTTGCCGGCAACGAGAAAAACCAATAACTGGCAGTAACATGTTTTGCTGTATCAAAAATAATAAACTCTACATTAAACATTTGATTTATACTTCATCTCTATTCTCTGCTTTCTTTTCAAGACATTGATTATGAATAGAAGGTTCTGGAGAAGATAATAGCAGCAAAATCCGGCTCCTTGGCGTCCGCTGTTCCGGCCCGACGAATGTAATTTTGGACGCTATCTTGGTGCGGGCTCATCGAGGTGTGCAGAGCAGCAGAACATGATGTTAATCAGCGCCTAACACTGATTTAACGCCAGCGCTGCCATTTTGGAGTTCAACGCTCCAGCTTAAACATGGAAAGTGGAACACGTGCTCAGCAGCATGAAGGTACCCCCACCAGGACTATTTAAAGGGACCATTGCCTACTACAGGTTAGTTGTTGATTGAATTCTGCTCGCTGATGCTATGTTTGTAGCAGTGTTTGGTGGTTTCTAGAGTTCTTCAAAGTTGTTAAAGTCAACAGGGAGTGGTGTGACAGGTGCTGAAGGACTTTGTCCTGTCTTCAAGGATTCTGCACAGACCACTTGCTCCAGGACATGGGTTAATATTAGGCATTCCCCTTTGGCCAACAGCATGACGGGGAGAATGAGCAGAGGCTACACAGAGCAGGACAACCTGCTGAAAGAGGGAGGAGGAGGAAGGGGAGAAGAGCTCTCAGCAGGAGGCCATATCCGCCCAGGGTGGTTAGGGAGCAATTCTCCTACCTGAACCTCGGCAAGGATGTGTCAGATATCTGTGCCTCACTGAACTATGTCACTTGCTGCAGCCACAACTGCAATCATAGAGCAGGGTGAAGGCCACATTGGGAATGGCTGTGAAGGTTATGGTGTCCGTGAATTCTTAGAACATAAGAACATAAGAAATAGGAGCAGGAGTCAGCCATATGGCCCCTCGAGCCTGCTCTGCCATTCAATAAGATCTTGGCTGATCTGATCATGGTCTCAGCTCCACTTCCCTGCCCGCTCCCCATAACCCTTGACTCCCTTATCGTTCAAAAATCGATCTACCTCCGCCTTAAATATATTCAATGAGGGGTCAGGCACCTTCCAGGCTGGGGCAGGAGATCTCCCAGATTGCTGTCCACTCTTGCATAAGGGAGAGAACTAACGTCCTGTATTTGAAGAGAGCTGGCCAGAGAGCAGCCGGCGGAGTGAGCATACAGCTTTGCAAGGAGTGCAGGCTGCCCCATGGTGCAGGGAGCCGTCGATTGCATGCATGTCTTTTTGCGGACGCTGCGTTGAAACTCTGAGATGTACAGCAACCAAAAGGGATTCAGCTCCCTCAACACACAGCTGGTGAGCAACCACAGGCAGAGAACCACACAGGTCAATGGCCGCTATCCTGGCAGCAGTCATGAAGCTTTCAGTCCACGGCAGTCCGCTGTGCCGTCTGCATTTGGGTCCCCACGGCAAACCAAAGGTGACGATTGGGCGACGAGGACGGTCCGCTGACAACATGGCGGATTATTCTGGTGCTCAACCCACGCGCATGTGGGCAGCAAGCGTACAATGAAAGCCATATTGCCACCTGAATATGATAAGAGCAGGTATAGCAGGTATCACGATTCATGGTGGTCCGCTGCAGGCTGAACGACCTTGCCATCATTTGGGCACAGCCTCTGCCACCAGTTAAATGGTGTCCAGCTGAGGAGCAGGAGGAGGAGGGAAAGGGAAGAGGCAAGCAAGACAGCCCTTCTCTGGCCAGGCTCTGTGTGACCAACTCACCTGACTTCGATAACCAGTAACACAACCCCAATTTCCTCATTCGTCAACACCATGCTGCCTGTTTTCCCGCCGTGTCGGGCATGCATTAACCCCTTACCGACCGGCGTCGACCCGCGTGGGAAATTGCCCCGCAGGTGTGGCCCTGCCGCTGGTCGGTGCCACTGACAGCTTTTGCTGTGGGTGCACTCTCTGTGGCTGGGCGGTGCATCCGCCCTTAAAGGGGAGCTGCCGGTGACTCCATTTTACTTTTTATTGTCGGCCAACTGCCAGGTCGGGCCGACAGTTATGCCCCCGGGTTCAGCTGGACCGCCAGCAGACAGCCCGGTGCCCCCTTTTGGGTGCCAGGCCGCTGGCCCGGCCGAAACCCTCCCTGGTGGCCCAGTGTTTGCCACTAAAGTGGCTGTTGAGTTCGCAACGGCCCTCCCCTTTAACTGAAGCGGGGGTGGGGGAACGTTGTGATGCGTCTGCACGGTGCTGATGACTCAGAGCGACGGTCGTTCCGACCCAGCCCCACTTCCCCTCGCGCCCCCCCCCCCCTCCCCCCACTCCCCTGCAAACACCGCTCTGACCGGAAAAAGATTCCAAGT
Source organism: Pristiophorus japonicus (assembly GCF_044704955.1). NCBI lineage: Eukaryota > Metazoa > Chordata > Chondrichthyes > Pristiophoridae > Pristiophorus > Pristiophorus japonicus. The sequence continues at coordinate 4,130,499 of NC_091986.1, forward strand.
CCTGAATTTCTCTGGATTCTCCACCCCATGGATTGGGGGGGGGGGGGGGGCGCGCAGGGGAGGGGGGAACACTTTAAAAAACGGTAGGTGTGTCCCATTTTGGGTGGGGCTCAATTTCAGCCCCATTGAACTTTGACCCCAATATGTTATTCGGCTAACTCATCTGTGGAGAATAGGAACTAAATACAGCTAATCAATATCAGATTTAATGGTTTAAAAATAAAGTAAATAAAATATAGCAAAATGTTATATTATTACAGCTGATAATAACTACACATCACAACTATCAGGGAGAAAAATCCAGATAGATACTCAAGTTAATCCAGATTGCAATGATTTGAACAAGGCCATAACTAATCCAAACATTTGCCTGGCTTGGACAAGCTTGGCTGTCGTTAAAACAGAATGAACAATTTAAGAGGCTAAGAACTTGATGCTGAGCGAAGTTTATAGATTTTCCTTCAATTTTGCTGCACAAATAATAACTTTTGAAGCTCTCAGATCTGATTCTGTAGTGGATAGCTGGGACAGAATCAGATTGAATTGCAACCGTGTATTTTAACCGAGAATAGCTTCTGGACTCCCTCAAGTGACCAAAAAGGTCATTCTAACAACTGGCCACTTTCCGACAGTAATAATTCAATACACTGCAAACTGACAAAGGGCGAGAACCTGGCCACATGGAGGGTTAGCTGTGCAAGTAAGCTTGTTTCAGAAATGAAAACAGATTACCCCACTGCAATAAAATAAGTGGTTTAAGACAAGAATTTTCTCAGTATATAAATATGACGTGCAATATTTACAGCTTGCTTTGTATAAAAAAAAAAGTTGGCTTTGCTTCCAGAAATCCTGGCTGTAATCCGGAACTAAAAATAAATCTTTTCCCCCCGCCTTTCACTTAATAAAACCGACCCTGCCTATAAACTTTGTGGTGCTTGAACGAGACTGCATCTATTTGTCTTGGGTATGATTCTCCAACTGAATGTTATTAATCATTTTTCCCCCTCTCACATTTTGTAACTCAGTAAAATGCGCACGGTTTGGGAAATAGTTTTACGTGGTTTCTGGAAGATATTAGTTGACATAAGAAATAATGACTGAATTTTGGCATTTTTCTTTTCATCATCATGTGACTAAATATGTTGGAAGTACTGTGAACATTGCGACAAGTGAAACTCCCATAAGTATTCGGCTTGGTTCGAAACTCCAGACTATCCTAGCTCGGAAGGGGCATCAGGCTTCATAAAAAAATTGTATTTGCTTAAGGTGAGGGCTGTCCGACCCGAACAACAGAATCATTTCTGACCCTTTGTCAAATCGGCATCAGTATCTAATATTCAAGACTACTAATTCCATTCCATTCCATTCCAGCTTACCATTATATGCCAAAACAAACTTCTGATGAACATCTCCCACTGTGTTTTGATTGTATTTTCATCCTGTACTTTCCTTATCTTATGGATGCCAAATGAGGTGCCATTAGTTTCATGCAGTGGGTTCATGTACAATGTTGTGTGTGTACAAAATAACAGCGTGTTATTCAGCTGTTTAACATTTCCGGGCGCAATTCGCGGCGGATCCAGAAATTTAGTACCGGGTTAACGTTAGTGCCAGAGCGAGCAACTTTTGCCGAATGAAAGTTCACGATGATGGTGAGCTTTAACTCTTGCGTTGCACCACAGACTTTGCTCACCGGAGCCGAAAGTTCCGGCGCCAAAAAAATAAATCGGCCGTTCTGCACATGCACAATTTTTTTTATCTTCCCACGCTTCTGGTCCGCTGTCCGATCACAAGCGCTAATGCAGGGCGCAGCCGTGCATTTGCGTGTACACCTGAGGCTTAATCAGCCATTTTACCGTTGAATTTTGATGATGGAGGACGACGATTCCAGACAGCGTGCCAGGCGATTCAGCCAGGAGGCTAACAAAGCTCTAGTGGGGGCTGTGGAGAGAAGACGGCAGGAGTTGCATCATAGGGGTGGATCTAGACCACTGCCATCCATTTTTAAGTAGGTTTGGAGGGAAATCGCTGAGGATGTCTCTGCCTCAGACACTGATTAGGACTGGCCCACAGTGCTAAAGAAGTTCAATCATCTGACAAGGTTCGTCAGAGTGAGTACAATTTTAATTCATGCACTCCTTCATTATTTCAATGATAAATCTGACACACTATTTGTTCTCATGCTGTTGGGGCCTCTGTGGGTTGCCTCCTAAAATGCATGACACATAGGTAGGCTTAGTTTGGTACCCTATTTGTCATGAATGATTTTTACACATTATTAAGATTGCTTTCTGAGATCTGATAAGATGTTTCCACACTTCGATGTCCTCCTGATAAACCATGTGCAACTTCCAAGGCCATTAAACAGAGGACTGTATTACATTCAGACAGTACGGTATAAGTGCTTCGGTGGCTATCTGTGCCACAAGAGCAGATGGACCCTCATGTAACCATTCCCATTTTCATCTTTGCAGGCAACTAAGTCTCAGAATGGGCATGAGCAGATGTGGACAGGCGGCGGTCCACATCAGACCCTGCCACTCACGGACATTGAAGAACGAGTGGCAGGCCTCATCGGCGTCTCGGGTCGGGCAGCTGCCAGTGGGGGCGCTGACCCCTGCTCGGATACTGAGGGCAAGTCCTTCACACTCCCTGGTATAGGTTGGGCCAACGTCATGCAGTGTCTGTGGGCTAGGGTTGGGGCACTGTCCTGCACACTCCCTGAGCTAGGTTGGGACAATGTCCTGCAGTGTCTCTGGACCAGAGTTAGGGCAAGGTCCTGCACATTCTCTGGACCAGGGTGGGGCAAGGTGATGTAGTGTTTGTGTACTAGGGTTGGGGCAATGTGATGCAGTGTCTGTGTACTAGGGTTGGGGCAATGTGATGCAGTGTCTCTGGACGAGATATAATGGAGTAGCGGTGGTCCTTCACATGAGCCTATGCTATGTGATCTTCCTCATGTCACCCTGCCCCCTCCCTTGCTGCTAAACACTCGTCTGTTGCTTTCTCCTTCCTGATGACCAGTCAGAGGCGCAGCAGCACTCAAGAGATCACTCCACATCAGGTCACCGTCTGGAGGAGGAGGAGGAAGAGGAGGAGGAGGAGGAGGAGGAGGAGGAGGAGGATACGGAAGAGCTGACTCTGGCACAGCATCAATGCACTCTCGTTTTACCACCGGCGCTCAGCTCCTTTGAGGACGATGACATGATTTTCTCGGGGTTCGATTACTCCGAGGCTCCTGGGACTCGTGGCGTGCAGCAACGCAGTTCTGGGGTCGAATCCCGCATGCCATCTCTCCGGAGAGTGAGTCGGCAAAGCCGGTCCGCTGATGCCCAGAAAGACGTGGCACTGGACATGGTGGGAATGTCCATGGAGAGTATCCAGGTCAGTCGTCAGCTCCTTGATGTCTTGGTTAGGATTCCCGCTGTTACTTTAACCTCCCTATGTGCAGTCTCATCTGTGTTAGGAACACAACAACTGGCGACGAATACATAAATCCAACGCAAAGATGCAGCAAACTGTGGGCATCCTGGAGAAGTTCTCAGAGGGTGAGGACTGGGAAGCTTATGTTGAACGGCTAGACGAGCTGGAAGGAGAAGGAAGCGCTGCAAAAAGGAGAGCGGTCCTCCTCACGGTCTGCGGGGCACCGACCGACAGCCTCATGAAGAATCTTCTGGCTCCGGTGAAACCCACAGATACGTCATATGAGGAGCTGTGCACACTGGTTCAGGAGCATCTTAACCCGAGGGTGAGCATGCTGATGGGAGGTATCGATGCTACACGTGCCAGCGATCTGAAGGTTAGGAAGTGGTGAGCTACGTCACCGAGCTAAGGCGACTTGCAGGACAATGTGAGTTTGATGGTTACCTGGAGCAGATGCTCAGAGACTTTTTTGTACTGGGCATTGGCCACGAGACCATCCGACGAAAACATGTGACTGTAGAGACACCGATCCTCAGCAAGACCATTGCGATAGCACAGGCGTTTATGTCTACCAGTGATAACACCAAACAAATCTCTCAGCACACAAGTGCTAGCAATGTTCATAAATGAACTGGAACTGTGTTTGCGAGCAGAAATGCACAGGGCAGAAACCACGAGTCTGCAAATCCCAGCAGGCCTCAGGTGACCCAAATAACTCAGAGTCCTCAACAAAGGATGAATGCCATGAAATTCACACTTTGTTGGCGTTGTGGCGGCTTCCATTCAGCCTATTCATGCCGCTTCAAAGGGTATGTTTGCAAGAGCTGTGGAACAATGGGGCACCTCCAACGAGCTTGCAAATGAGCTGCAAGCTCTGCAAAACCTGCTAACCACTACGTGGCAAAGGAAGATCGGTCCATGGTGGATCAAAGCAATTTTGAGCCTCAGAGGAGGCAGATGCTGAAGTACATGGGGTGCACACATTTTCGACGAAATGTCCACCTATAATGCTAAACGTAAAATTGAATGGCTTACCCGTAGCCATGGAACTGGACACTGGCGCTAGCCAATCCATCATGAGTAAAAAGATGTTTGAGAGACTGTGGTGCAACAAGGCATTCAGACCAGCCCTGAGCCCCATCCACACGAAACTTAGAATGTGCACCAAAGAGCTTATCACTGTCCTGGGCAGCGCCATGGTCAAGGTCACCTACGAGGGCACGGTGCACGAACTGCCACTCTGGATTGTCCCGGGCGATGGCCCCACACTGCTTGGAAGGAGCTGGCTGGGCAAAATCCGCTGGAACTGGGATGACATCCGAGCACTATCACATGTCGATGAGGTCTCATGTACCCAGGTTCTTAACAAATTTCCTTCCCTTTTTGAGCCAGGCATTGGAAACTTTTCCGGGGCGAAGGTGCGGATCCACTTGGTCCCAGAGGCACAACCCATTCACCACAAGGCGCGAGCAGTACCTCACATGATGAGGGAGAGAGTGGAAATCGAGCTGGACAGGCTACAACGCGAGGGCATCATCTGCCCAGTGGAATTCAGCGAGTGGGCCAGCCCAATTGTTCCAGTATTCAAAAGTGATGGGATGGTCAGGATTTGCGGCGATTATAAAGTAACTATTAATCGTTTCTCGCTACAGGACCAATACCCGCTACCTAAGGCAGACGACCTATTTGCGATGCTGGCAGGAGGCAAGACATTCACCAAGCTCGACCTGACTTTGGTCTACATGTCGCAGGAGCTGGAGGAGTCTTCGAAGGGCCTCACCTGCATCAACACGCACAAGGGACTGTTCATCTACAACAGATGCCTGTTTGGAATTCGGTCGGCTGCAGCGATCTTCCAGAGAAACATGGAGAGCCTACTCAAGTCGGTACAAACATGGTGGTTTATCAGGACGTTATATTGGTCATGGGTCGGGACACCGCCGAGCACCTACAAAACCTGGAGGAGGTCCTCCAGCGACTGGATCACGTAGGGCTGCGGCTGAATAGGTCAAAATGCGCCTTCATGGCAACAGAAGTGGAGTTTTTGGGGAGAAAGATCGCAGCGGACGGCATTCGGCCCACAGACGCCAAGACAGAGGCTATCATGAACGCGCCCAGGCCACAGAATGTCACGGAGCTGCGGTCGTTCCTGGGACTCCTCAACTATTTTGGCAACTTCCTACTTAACCACCCTCTTAGAGCCCCTACATGTGTTATTGCGTAAAGGTAAGAACTGGGTATGGGGAAAAAAAAACAAGTAATTCCTTTTGAGAAAGCCACAAACATTTGATGCTCCAACAAGCTGCTTGTATTGTATAACCCGTGTAAAAGACTTGTGCTAGCATGTGATACATCGTCGTACGGAGTCGGGTGTGTATTACAACAAGCTAACGTTGCGGGGAAGTTGCAACCTGTCGCCTTTGCTTCCAGGAGTTTGTCTAAGGCCGAGAGGGCCTACAGCATGATTGAGAAAGAGGCATTAGCGTGTGTGTTCGGGGTAAAGAAAATGCATCAGTACTTGTTTGGCCTCAAATTTGAGCTGGAAACCGATCATAAGGCCCTCATATCCCTGTTCGCTGAAAACAAGGGAATAAATACTAATGCCTCAGCCCACATACAAAGGTGGGCACTCACGCTATCAGCGTACAACTATACCATCCGCCACGGGCCAGGCACCGAGAACTGTGCGGATGCTCTCAGTCGGCTACCATTGTCCACCACGGGGGTGGAAATGGCGCAGCCAGCAAACTTGTTGATGGTGGCGCAGCCCGCAGACTTGTTGATGTCATGGAAGCGTTTGAAAATGATAAATCACCTGTCATGGCCCGCCAGATTAGGACTCGGACCAGCCAAGATCCTCTGCTGTCCCTAGTAAAAAACTGTATACTGCATGGGAGCTGGGCCAGCATCCCCGTTAAAATGCAAGAGTTAATGAAGCCGTCCCAGCGGCGAAAGGATGAGCTGTCCATTCAGGCAGACTGCCTGTTGTGGGGTAACCGTGTAGTGCTACCCAAAAAGGGCAGGGAGACGTTCATCTCGGATCTCCACAGCACACACCCAGGTATAGTAATGATGAAAGCCAGATCCTATGTGTGGTGGCCCGGTATCGACTTTGACTTAGAGTCCTGTGTACGCGCCCAGAGAGGCACCACTAAGTTTGTGGTCCTGGCCCTCCAGACCATGGTCGAGGATCCATGTCGACTATGCGGGCCCGTTTCTCAGTAAAATGTTCCTGGTGGTGGTGGATGCTTTTTCAAAATGGATTGAATGTGAAATAATGTCGGGAAGCACCGCCACTGCCACCACTGAAAGCGAGGGCCATGTTTGCCACCCACGGCCTGCCTGACATACTGGTCAGTGACAACGGGTCATGTTTCACCAGTACCGAATTTGAAGAATTCATGACCCGCAATGGGATCAAACATGTCACCTCGGCCCCGTTTAAACCAGCCTCCAATGGGCAGGCAGAGCGGGCAGTACAAACCATCAAACAGAGCCTCAAACGAGTCACAGAAGGCTCACTCCAAACCCGCCTGTCCCGAGTACTGCTCAGCTACCGCACGAGACCCCACTCACTCACAGGGGTGCCCCCGGCTGAGCTACTCATGAAAAGGGCACTTAAAACCAGACTCTCGCTGGTTCACCCGAACCTGCATGATCAGGTAGAGAGCAGGTGGCAGCAACAAAATGGAAATGATGGTCGCACCACTGTGTCACAGGAAATTGATCTGAATGATTCTGTGTATGTGCTAAACTATGGACATGGTCCCAAATGGATCGCGGGCACAGTGATAGCTAAAGAAGGGAGTAGGGTGTTTGTAGTCAAACTAGACAATGGACAAATTTGCAGAAAGCACCTGGACCAAACGAGGCTGCGGTTCACAGACTGCCCTGAACAACCCACAGCAGACACCACCTTTTTCGAGCCCACAACACACACCCAAAGGATCAACGACACCACACCGGACCAGGAAATCGAACCCATCACGCCCAACAGCCCAGCAAGGCCAACAACACGCCAGCCCAGCGAGGGCACAGCCAACACACCAGAAAAGACATTTGTACCGAGGCGGTGCACCAGGGAAAGAAATGCTCCTGACCGCCTCACCTTGTAAATAGTTTTCACTTTGACTTTGGAGGTGGAGTGATGTGTATCTGTAAAGCATGCACTCCCATGTTCCACCACCAGGGAGCGCATCCCCTGAACTCCCAAGGGATCCCAGCATCCCTTGGGAGCACTGTATATAAGCCGGCCCCTAAGGCCTGTTCCTCACCCTGGAGTGTCTTAATAAAGACTGGGGTCACTGTTACTTTAACCTCCCTGTGTGCAGCCTCATCTGTGTTAGGAACACAACACCCGCGACCATCGACAGCTCACAGCGACCATTACGGAGGTAGGGTTGCAGATTGTCAGTGTGAGCCGTGATACCTGCGAGGCCATCAGTGCCCACATGAGGCCCATCAGTGACACTGGAGTCCCGGAGAGTGTGGCATGAGCCCTTGCAGAATATGGCATATCACAGGCACGAGCTCTGCTTCAGCTTGGGCAGGTGATGCAGTCCATGCCTGCCGCCATATTTTCTGAGCTCCCCACTGTCACACCCAAACCCCAACCACCTGTGACTGGCGACGCCAATGAATAGGCTAGCCAGTCAGAAGCCGGGCCTTCCATGCCACAGTCCAGCGTGTCCCCAGACTGTGTCTCCATTGTCTCTCCCCGCAATACAGCAGCGCTCTGGCAGCCTTGCTGCACGCCATCTTGGTACCACTTTGGGTAGGAGCAGCAGGCAAGGGAGGGGGATAAGGGGAAGGGGGTTAAAAGACGGTGGTGAAAAATAGTGGGGCAGGGGTTGCTGCATTATGATGTTGATGCTGGATACATCCTATGTTTTATGTTACAGTATTATGTTACAGATTATGTTAAAGTATCACGCAGGATTATGTTGTTTTGTTGTTGAATTATCACACTGCTGGATGCAGTTCATTTTATTTTACTTTTTTAAGTCTCACAATAGAAACACAGAAGCATAGAAAATAGGTGCAGGAGTAGGCCATTCGGCCCTTCTAGCCTGCACCGCCATTCAATGAGTTCATGGCTGAACATGCAACTTCAGTACCATATTCCTGCTTTCTCGCCATACCCCTTGATCCCCCTAGTAGTAAGGACTTCATCTAACTCCCTTTTGAATATATTTAGTGAATTGGCCTCAACAACTTTCTGTGGTAGAGAATTCCACAGGTTCACCACTCTCTGGGTGAAGAAGTTTCTCCTCATCTCAGTCCTAAATGGCATACCCTTTATCCTTAGACTGTGACCCCTGGTTCTGGACTTCCCCAACATTGGGAACATTCTTCCTGCATCTAATCTGTCTAAATCCGTCAGAATTTTAAACGTTTCCATGAGATCCCTTTCATTCTTCTGAACTCCAGTGAAGACAAGCCCAGTTGATCCAGTCTTTCTTGATATGTCAGTCCCACCATCCCAGGAATCAGTCTGGTGAACCTTCGCTGCACTCCCTCAACAGCAAGAATGTCCTTCCTCAAGTTAGGAGACCAAAACTGAACACAATATTCCAGGTGTGGCCTCACCAAGGCCCTGTACAACTGTAGCAACAACCTCCCTGCCCCTGTACTCAAATCCCCTCGCTATGAAGGCCAACATACCATTTGCTTTCTTAACCGCCTGCTGTACCTGCATGCCAACCTTCAATGACTGATGTGCCATGACACCCAGGTCTCGTTGCACCTCCCCATTTCCTAATCTGTCACCATTCAGATAATAGTCTGTCTCTGTGTTTTTACCACCAAAGTGGATAACCTCACATTTATCCACATTATACTTCATCTGCCATGCATTTGCCCACTCACCTAACCTATCCAAGTCACTCTGCAGCCTCATAGCATCCTCATCGCAGCTTACATTGCCACCCAACTTAGTGTCATCTGCAAATTTGGAGATACTACATTTAATTCCTCATCTAAATCATTAATGTACAATGTAAACAGCTAGGGCCCCAGCACAGAACCTTGCGGTACCCCACTAGTCACTGCCTGCCATTCTGAAAAGTACCCATTTACTCCTACTCTTTGCTTCTTGTCTGCCAACCAGTTCTCAATCCACGTCACCACACTACCCCCAATCCCATGTGCTTTAACTTTGCACATTAATCTCTTGTGTGGGACCTTGTCGAAAGTCTTCTGAAAGTCCAATTACACCACATCAATTGGTTCCCCCTTGTCCACTCTACTGGAAACATCCTCAAAAAATTCCAGAAGACTTGTCAAGTATGATTTCCCTTTCACAAATCCATGCTGACTTGGACCTATTATGTCACCTCTTTCCAAATGCGCTGCTATGACAGCCTTAATAATTGATTCCATCATTTTACCCACGACCGATGTCAGGCTGACCGATCTATAATTCCCTGTTTTCTCTCTCCCTCCTTTTTTAAAAAGTGGGGTTACATTGGCTACCCTCCACTCCATTATTCACCTCAGTAGCCCTTTCCAGCTTTCTCTCCATACCCCTTGATCCCTTTAGCCGTAAGGGCCATATCTAACTCCCCCTTGAATATAGCCAATGAACTGGCATCAACAACTCTCTGCGGTAGGGAATTCCACAGGTTAACAACTCTGAGTGAAGAAGTTTCTCCTCATCTCAGTCCTAAATGGCTTAGCCCTTATCCTTAGACCATGTCTCCTGGTTTTGGTCTTCCCCAACATTCTTCCTGCATCTAACATGTCCAATCCCGTCAGAATTTTATATGTTTCTCTGAGATCCCCTCTCATTCTTCTAAACTCCAGTGAATACAGGCCCAGTCGATCCAGTCTCTCCTCATATGTCGGTCCAGCCAACCCGGGAATCAGTCTGGTGAACCTTCGCTGCACTCCCTTAATAGCAAGAACGTCCTTCCTCAGATTAGGAGACCAAAACTGAATACAATATTCCAGGTGAGGCCTCACCAAGGCTCTGTACAACTGCAGTAAGACCTCCCTGCTCCGATACTCAAATTCTCTAGCTATGAAGGTCAACATGCCATTTGCCTTCTTCACCGCCTGCTGTACCTGCATGCCAACTTTCAATACCTGATGTACCATGACACCCAGGTCTTGTTGCACCTCCCCTTTTTCTAATCTGTCACCATTCAGATAATATTCTGCCTTCCTGTTTTTGCCACTAAAGTGAATAACCTCACATTTATCTACATTATACTGCATCTGCCATGCATTTGCCGACTCACCTAACCTATCCAAGTCACACTGCAGCCTCTTAACATCCTCCTCACAGCTCACACTGCCACCCAGCTTAGTGTCATCTGCAAACTTGGAGATATTACACTCAATTCCTTCATCTAAATAATTGATGTATATTGTAAATAGCTGGGGTCCGAGCTCCAGACAGCCTCCAGAGTGGTCCAGGCATGGGAAGCGCTGCTTGGCTCCTTTTAGTGATGCTCGGCTTCTGTCTGAGGGTTCCGGAGGGGGGTCATGAGCCAGGTGGCGAGGCTGTAATCTTTGTCCCCATGCGTGAGACACTGCTCTCACACAAGCTGAAAGCATCAAGGATGCTCCCCAAATATTGGGCATTGACTGCCATGATGTGCTGAGTATGGTCGCAGACGATCTGTACGTTCAGGGAGTGGAATCCCTTTTGGTTTTGGAAAACCTCTGCATTCTGTAAATGTGCTCGCAGGGCAATGTGCATCTAGTCAAGGGCAACCTGAACCTTGGGGAAGAAAGCGAATCGTCCAAAACCAACAGCCCTCTCATTTTGTTTCTCCTTGGTCATTGGGAAGTTTATGAAGTCCATCCTGCATGCAGTAGTCATCTGGCGAACGCAGCAATGTACGTGCTACGAGCTGGAGCATATGTCCCCTGCTGGTGTCTGAAAGGAGCCGGAGGCATAGAAGGCAAGTGCCGAAGTCACTTTCACCTCAATGGGCAGTGCAGTCCTGCTGGTACTGGCAGGCTGTAGGTCTGTCTGCAGGAGCTGGCATATCGGTGACCACCACTTTTTGGAAGCGCAGCATTCTAACGCACTGTGCCTCAATGAGGCGATGTAGCTTGTAAACTCGTCAGGGGGATTAAGGCCTCCTCCCCATACGTCTGCGACCTCTTCGATTACGTTGCAAATGATCAACAACAAGCCTTCTTCCAGCTCGACGCCGTATGAATATAGCAGCCAGGATTACTGGCTTCCGACACAGCATCTTTAAAATGTCCTGAAATATGCTTTAAAACACACTGGAAACTCACATAAACTTCACAATCAAAAGTATGCAGTAACACAGCGTTCTTCTCCCAGTCTTTAATCATTCACAACTGCGACTTTCGTTTCAACATGGCGCCGTTAGCACCTGGTGCACTCTGGGTCGTTTTTCTGGGCAGGTTCTCAGGTGGATGCTAAATTGGGCGAAATGCTCGAAAGTTCCGCCCAGGTCGCTAGTGCAATGATGCATGACGATTTACTTCATCCAAACGGTCAATACTGTGGTGGGGCGGTAAGTTTTTGCGCCACCACGAAATCATTGACAAAAGTTCCGCCCGGGCACAAAATCTTTTGCGTCTCGTTTTACGTCCCCCCAAAAATATATTTGCGCCCTGGCGAGGCGTTAAATGGGGCGCAAATGAGCCGAAAATCCAGCCCTAATCTTTCATCCATCAGGGAGCTATGCCATTTGATTCTGGTCCTGCGGTCTTGAGGTGAAGGGAACTAATTGAGACCCAAGGGCAGGCCAACTGTTAAGAAAGGATGATGAATAGATTTCTTTATCTTGGTTGTGCACTGAATCAGAACATATTAAGCCTGAAATTGCAGTCGGAGGCCTCCTTCAGATGAACGCCTCTGACCTGAGAATTTCTACGCAAATACCTGGTGGTCCCGGGAGGAGCGTGGGATTCCGGTGGGGAGGCCTTTCTCTTCCCGCACTGCGGAATGCGCTCCCGTCCTCCAGGTTCCCACGGAGACGGTGCAGTCACATGTGACTGCTCAGCCAATCAGGTACAGTATTCCACAGCTTGCTCATTAATAGCGATGGGAACTCTGCACCTACCAGTTCTCATTGCTATTAGTGGGAAAAAACACACACTAAACACAATAAAAAAATAAAAACCACACCTCACATAATTAAAATTAATTGAAATTAAAGTTAATAAACGTGTTAGAAAAAAATATATTTTTCTGATTTTTTAAGAAAGTGTTGTAATTAGGGTTTAAAATAAACTTACCTTAGAGGGCAGGGTTTTTAACATAAAAATGTGTTTTTAAATTTTATTTTTATATGTCTTAAAACTCTTACGCTGGTGAAAGTCGGCTATGCGCCTGCTTTTACCAGGAGCAAGACTTTTAAGGACATTTGCTGGGCAAGAGATGGGTAAATACCACAATCTTGCCCGTGTGAATGTCCTGGCTGCCGAGATGCGTACGATCTGTTGAGCCAGAACTAGACAGATCGGAAAAATCAGCTTTCATCAAAAACCTTCCTGGGTCCGTACTCACTCCATACTGTTGAGGGGAATGACTCATCAGGGGAGGGCAGCAGCAGCCAAGTTCATGGCACCGTGGCTGGCTCTGCTGCACAGGAGGGCAAGAAAAAGAGTGGGAGAGCGATAGTGATAGGGGATTCAATTGTGAGGGGAATAGATAGGCGTTTCTGCGGCCGCAACCGAGACTCCAGGATGGTATGTTGCCTCCCTGGTGCAAGGGTCAAGGATGTCTCGGAGCGGGTGCAGGACATTCTGAAATGGGAGGGAGAACAGCCAGTTGTCGTGGTGCACATTGGTACCAACGACATAGGCAAAAAAAGGGATGAGGTCCTACGAAACGAATTTAAGGAGCTAGGAGCTAAATTAAAAAGTAGGACCTCAAAAGTAGTAATCTCGGGATTGCTACCAGTGCCACGTGATAGTCAGAGTAGGAATCGCAGGATAGCGCAGATGAATACGTGGCTTGAGCAGTGGTGCAGCAGGGAGGGATTCAAATTCCTGGGGCATTGGGACCGGTTCTGGGGGAGGTGGGACCAGTACAAACCGGACGGTCTGCACCTGGGCAGGACTGGAACCAATGTCCTCGGGGGAGTGTTTGCTAGTGCTGTTGGGGAGGATTTAAACTAATATGGCAGGGGGATGGGAACCAATGCAGGGAGACAGAGGGAAACAAAAAGGAGCCAAAAGCAAAAGACAGAAAGGAGATGAGGAAAAGTGTAGGGCAGAGAAACCCAAGGCAAAGAACAAAAAGGGCCACTGTACAGCAAAATTCTAAAAGGACAAAGGGTGTTAATAAAACAAGCCTGAAGGCTTTGTGTCTTAATGCAAGGAGTATCCGCAATAAGGTGGATGAATTAATTGTGCAAATAGATGTTAACAAATATGATGTGATTGGGATTACGGAGACGTGGCTCCAGGATGATCAGGGCTGGGAACTCAACATTCAGGGGTATTCAACATTCAGGAAGGATAGAATAAAAGGAAAAGGAGGTGGGGTAGCATTGCTGGTTAAAGAGGAGATTAATGCAATAGTTAGGAAAGACATTAGCTTGGATGATGTGGAATCTATATGGGTAGAGCTGCAGAACACCAAAGGGCAAAAAACGTTAGTAGGAGTTGTGTACAGACCTCCAAACAGTAATAGGGATGTTGGGGAGGGCATCAAACAGGAAATTAGGGGTGCATGCAATAAAGGTGTAGCAGTTATAATGGGTGACTTTAATATGCACATAGATTGGGCTAGCCAAACTGGAAGCAATACGGTGGAGGAGGATTTCCTGGAGTGCATAAGGGATGGTTTTCTAGACCAATATGTTGAGGAACCAACTAGGGGGGAGGCCATCTTAGACTGGGTGTTGTGTAATGAGAGAGGATTAATTAGCAATCTCATTGTGCGAGGCCCCTTGGGGAAGAGTGACCATAATATGGTGGAATTCTGCATTAGGATGGAGAATGAAACAGTAAATTCAGAGACCATGGTCCAGAACTTAAAGAAGGGTAACTTTGAAGGTATGAGGCGAGAATTGGCTAGGATAGATTGGCGAATGATACTTAGGGGGTTGACTGTGGATGGGCAATGGCAGACATTTAGAGACCGCATGGATGAAGTACAACAATTGTACATTCCTGTCTGGCGTAAAAATAAAAAGGGGAAGGTGGCTCAACCGTGGCTATCTAGGGAAATCAGGGATAGTATTAAAGCCAAGGAAGTGGCATACAAATTGGCCAGAAATAGCAGCGAACCTGGGGACTGGGAGAAATTTAGAACTCAGCAGAGGAGGACAAAGGGTTTGATTAGGACAGGGAAAATGGAGTACGAGAAGAAGCTTGCAGGGAACATTAAGGCGGATTGCAAAAGTTTCTATAGGTATGTAAAGAGAAAAAGGTTGGTGAAGACAAACGTAGGTCCCCTGCAGTCAGAATCAGGGGAAGTCATAACGGGGAACAAAGAAATGGCGGATCAATTGAACAAGTACTTTGGTTCGGTATTCACTAAGGAGGATACAAACAACCTTCCGGATATAAAAGGGGTCAGAGGGTCTAGTAAGGAAGAGGAACTGAGGGAAATCTTTATTAGTCGGGAAATTGTGTTGGGGAAATTGATGGGATTGAAGGCAGATAAATCCCCAGGGCCTGATGGCCTGCATCCTAGAGTACTTAAGGAGGTGGCCTTGGAAATAGCGGATGCATTGACAGTCATTTTCCAACATTCCATTGACTCTGGATCAGTTCCTATGGAGTGGAGGGTAGCCAATGTAACCCCACTTTTTAAAAAAGGAGGGAGAGAGAAAACAGGGAATTATAGACCGGTCAGCCTGACCTCAGTAGTGGGTAAAATGATGGAATCAATTATTAAGGATGTCATAGCAGTGCATCTGGAAAATGGTGACATGATAGGTCCAAGTCAGCATGGATTTGTGAAAGGGAAATCATGCTTGACAAATCTTCTGGAATTTTTTGAGGATGTTTCCAGTAAAGTGGACAAAGGAGAACCAGTTGATGTGGTATATTTGGACTTTCAGAAGGCTTTCGACAAGGTCCCACACAAGAGATTAATGTGCAAAGTTAAAGCACATGGGATTGGGGGTAGTGTGCTGACGTGGATTGAGAACTGGTTGTCAGACAGGAAGCAAAGAGTAGGAGTAAACGGGTACTTTTCAGAATGGCAGGCAGTGACTAGTGGAGTGCCGCAAGGTTCTGTGCTGGGGCCCCAGCTGTTTACATTGTACATTAATGATTTAGACGAGGGGATTAAATGCAGTATCTCCAAATTTGCGGATGATACTAAGTTGGGTGGCAGTGTGAGCTGCGAGGAGGATGCTATTAGGCTGCAGAGTGACTTGGATAGGTTAGGTGAGTGGGCAAATGCATGGCAGATGAAGTATAATGTGGATAAATGTGAGGTTATCCACTTTGGTGGTAAAAACAGAGAGACAGACTATTATCTGAATGGTGACAGATTAGGAAAAGGGAAGGTGCAACGAGACCTGGGTGTCATGGTACATCAGTCATTGAAGGTTGGCATGCAGGTACAGCAGGCGGTTAAGAAAGCAAATGGCATGTTGGCCTTCATAGCGAGGGGATTTGAATACAGGGGCAGGGAGGTGTTGCTACAGTTGTACAGGGCCTTGGTGAGGCCACACCTGGAGTATTGTGTACAGTTTTGGTCTCCTAACTTGAGGAAGGACATTCTTGCTATTGAGGGAGTGCAGCGAAGGTTCACCAGACTGATTCCCGGGATGGCGGGACTGACCTATCAAGAAAGATTGGATCAATTGGGCTTGTATTCACTGGAGTTCAGAAGAATGAGAGGGGACCTCATAGAAACGTTTAAAATTCTGACGGGTTTAGACAGGTTAGATGCAGAAAGAATGTTCCCAATGTTGGAGAAGTCCAGAACCAGGGGTCACAGTCTGAGGATAAGGGGTAAGCCATTTAGGACCGAGATGAGGAGAAACTTCTTCACCCAGAGAGTGGTGAACCTGTGGAATTCTCTACCACAGAAAGTAGTTGAGGCCAATTCACTAAATATATTCAAAAGGGAGTTAGATGAAGTCCTTACTACTCGGGGGATCAAGGGTTATGGCGAGAAAGCAGGAAGGGGGTACTGAAGTTTCATGTTCAGCCATGAACTCATTGAATGGCGGTGCAGGCTAGAAGGGCTGAATGGCCTGCTCCTGCACCTATTTTCTATGTTTCTATGTTTCTATACAGACCCGGCGGATTGCGTAATTTCAGGTTCCACGCTTTTCTCCTGAGACTGGAGTTTGAACTGATGGGAAGAAACCACACCCCTCCCTCCTCCCATGCTCCTCCAGCTTCCCCAGTGCTCCTCCCCCCACGACCCACCCCCATTCATGCTCCTCTGCCCCCCCCACCTCCGCCAGTGCTCCTCCCCCCACCCCCCCTCCCCCCCCCATCCATCCTGTTCCTTTGGCCCTCCCGACGTGCTCCCGGCCTCCCGATCCTGCTCCTCTGCCCCCCCACCCCCGCCATGTACCTCCAGCTCCCCCCAGTGCCCCTCCATCCATCCCCCACGTCCTCCACCCCCCCCCCCCCACCGATCCTGCTGCTCTGGCCTCCATCCGACCCCTCCCTCCCTCCTCTCTGTAGCCTGGTGCCGTGGGCCGATCCGGCCTCAGACAGCCAGCCTCCCCGTCCGGCTGGCTGCAGGTCGTAAACAGAGGTTTCAAATTCAAATATCCTGCCTGCATTCGCCGACCATTTCCCAGCCCCCTGCTCCCAACCTGCTGAAGTAATTTAAATTCAGGCGCACATCTCTAACCTAACCGAGGCCAGAGTTGAAACCATAATGTGAGAGGCCAATATCGAGGCAAAGAAACCGCATCACAAATAGAACTCCGGTTTCCAGGCTGTTGGCTCTCGACTAGCTGTAACAATACCTGTTAAGACCAGCTGTACATCTGAGAAACTATGAGAACAAATGTTTCACCCCTGGAGACAAATTTCTTCATTCAGTCAGTCATAGGCAGTCCCTCGAAATGAGGATGACTTGCTTCCACACCAAAAAAGGATGAGTTCACAGGTGTTTCGATGAAGGACCGAATATTCCAGATCCCGAACTACATCGTGAAGGGTGGAAGATGCCTGTGCGTGGATTTTTTTAACGTGGGGTGGCCGTTGCACACCAGCCACCACACGGGCTTGACAGAGCTCGGTCTTGGTCCAGTGGCAAGGGTTACCCAAGACGACTGGAGACCAGCTCTGCTGCACGGACCCAGTGCACACACATATCGCAGTGTGGGCTGGGCCCGTGCTGCCCCTGGGCCCTCGCCTCTCCTGGGCCCTGAACTCACGCTTCCCCTGGGCCCCGGTCACATCCCTCCACCTTCTCTCGCCACCCCTTCTCCCCGACCTCGCCGCTCCTGCTGTACCTGCCCACGCTCCAATCACCGACCTGGATCTTGATATCTTACTTGATCTCTTACTATGCAACTAAACAAAATATCCAGGAAATTCAGCTCCCGTCCTACACAGCTGGACTACAATTGGGCGACAATGAAGGAAAAGATTAAAAAATTAAGATAGTTATGAATCAAGGAAGGGATTTCCCACAAAGCTAACGGGACGACAGAATGAAAAAGCGCTGCTCATAACATTAAAAGAAAAGCTTCCATTTATGAGGACAGATTGGATAGGCTGGTTTGTTCTCATTGGAACAGAGGAGGTTGCGAGGAGACCTCATTGAGGTGTACAAAATATTGAGGGACCTGGACATAGTGGATAGTAAGGGTCTATTTCCATTGGTGGAGGGGTCTATTATGAGGGGGCATAGTTTTAAGGTGGTAGGTGGAATGTTTAGAGGGGATTTGAGGGGGGGCTTCTTTACACAGAGGGTTGTGGGGATCTGGAACTCACTGCCTGGAAGAGTGGTGGATGCAAAAACCCTCACCACTTTTAAGAGATGGTTGGATGGGCACTTAAAGTGCAGTAACCTGCAGGGTTACGGACCTAGAGTTGGTAATTGGGATTAGACTGCATGACCTTTTGTTGGACGGCGCAGATATAATGGTAATTACTGCAGGGAATCGAATACGGCCAGGGTGATCTCCTGGATCGGTCGGAGAGGAATTTTCCCAGATTTTTTCTCCCTAAATTGGCCTGGGTTTTTATCTGTTTTTTACCTCTCCCAGGAGATCACATGGCTCCGGTTGGGGTGGAGTGTAGAATGTTTCAGTGTAAGGGGTGTCGCAGTTGTGTGGGGCGGACTGGTTGGGTTGGGTGCTCTTTACCTTGCCACCATTGTTCATTGTTCAAAGATTTATATGTAACCTTCAGGGCTGCTGACCGAGGACCGTGCGACTCTTTGTCGGCCGGTGTGAACATGATGGGCCGAAATGGCCTCCTTCTGCAGTGTAAATTTCTATGTTTCTATGTGGTGCTCTATCACATCGCTCAGAAAAGGCTCAAAGTGCTTTTGAGTGAATGAATTACTTTGAAGAACAGCAAGTGTTGTTATCTAAGCAAAAATGCAATCATTTTGCTTGCAAGATACCACAAACAACACTGAGCAGTAAATCTGTTTTTGGCGATATTGCTGCAGGAAGGAGTAAGGGAGCTTATGTTCGTGGTTAAGAGAAGACAACCAGGCGTATCTGTCATAAAAGGGTCAATGTGGGGTCACATACCCATTGCATTGGAATGAACTGGAAAGATGATGTCTGATTGTGAAGCAATGCAAAGCAAGGGAGCTCACTTTCAATGTCTGCATCTTATGCGACGTCGACAGGATTGAAGGCTGCACCTCACAGTTTCCTGCCCCAATCCCACTGTTCCAAGAGTACTTCAAAATAATTTCGCACTGGAGCTGTTCCACATCGTACGGTAAAGGATAAGTATAACAAAAAAATTAACAAGATTAAATGAAATCTATCGAAGGACAGGCTCGGAACTTTCACCCGCTGCACGTATTGCTCAGCTCATAAAAAGATTTGTGTTTCAATGACTGTTTTCTGACAAGTGAGCAATAATACCATGGTTAGAGTGGACCAATCACGTTGCAAGAGACACAGAAACAATTTGTATTATGGAGGGTAGATTTGAACTTGATGCCAATGCTCAGCCATGTGTACACTTTCCACCAGGAGCGTGAGGTCAGGAAATGACCTCGATATAGCATCTCTCACATAACAATAATGTCCCAAAGCGTTTGCCAGAACGGAGGGAGGAAAATCAACAGCGAGCAGGAGTAAGAGAAGAGTTAGGGGAGGTGACTAAAGGCGTGGCCAAAGAAATCAGATTTCAGGTGGCTTGTGAAAAGGGTAGTGAAGTCGCAAGCCAGAGGGTTTAGGAAAAGAGCCCCAGCAGGACTATGAAGGTGGAAGGCTCTGCCATCAATGGTGCAGTGGCTGGGATAGGGACCGCACATATAGGCCTACGTCAGAAGAGTAAAGGTCAACATTGACGCACTGACCACACTCGACTAGGCCAGCATCCCCAGCATCGAAGCACTGACCACACTCGACCAGCAGGCCACATCGTTCGTATGCCCGACACAAGACTCCCAAAGCAAGCGCTCTCCTCGGAGCTCTGACACGGCAAGCGAGCCCCAGGTGGACAGAGGAAACGTTTCAAGGACACCCTCAAAGCCTCCCTGATAAAGTGCAACATCCCCACCGGCACCTAGGAGTCCTTGGCTAAAGACCGCCCGAAGTGGAAGAAGAGTATCGGGAGGGCGCTGAGCACCTCGAGTCTCATCACCGAGGGCATGCATAAACTAAGCGCAGGCAGCAGAAGCAGTGTGCAACAAACCAGACTCCCCACCTACCCTTTCCTTCAACCACTGTCTGTCCCACCTGTGACAAAGACTGTAATTCCCGTATTGGACTGTTCAGCCACCTGAGAACTCACTTTTAAGAGTGGAAGCAAGTCTTCCTCGACTCGAAGGGTCTGCCTATGATGATGACGATGAAAGAGTGTGGGCTGAGATATTGTGCAGGACATTGCAGACAGAGGGTGGCGAGGGCAAGGAGGGATTTGTAAACAAGGATGATGAATGGAAATCAATGTGAAAGTTAGTAGATGCCAATGAAGATAAAGGTGGTAGGTGAGAGGGACCAGTGAGTATGGAATAAGATTTGAATGGATGGGTTTTGGCAAATTGGAATTTGTCTAAGATAGAGCTTGAGAAGCTCGGGAAAAGTGTTACAGAAACTGAGCGCAGTGGTTACAAAAGTTTCAGCAACAGTCGGTGTGAGGTAGAAATGGGTGAGTTTGTTGATGGACAAGATATGAGGTTTGAAATAAAAACAGAAAATGCTGGAAACACTCAGATCAGGCAGCATCTGTGGAGCGAGAAACAGAGTTAGCGTTTCAGTTTGAGGGCTTTTCATCAGTGTTATATATGTGGACTTGTATTTACTCTGTACAGCCACCAGAGGGCTCATCCCCTGGAGTCCCAAGGGATCCCATAATCCCTTGGGAGCACAGGTATTTAACGAGGCCTCACAGGTTGGAGAGGCACTCTGGAGACCTGCAATAAAAGACTAAGGTCACACTTTACTTTGAGCTCACAGTGTTCAGTCTGACTCTTTCTCCATACATAACAAGTGGCGATGAGATACAGATAGCGAACCCAAAGATGCAAAAAACAGTGGGCATCCTGGAGAAATACTCGAAGGGAGATGATTGGGAAACTTTTGGGCAGCGACTCGACCAATACTTCGTAGCTAACAATCTAGATGGGGAAGAGAGCGCAGCCAATCGAAGGGCGATCCTCCTCACTGTCTGTGGGGCACCAACGTATGGCCTCATGAAGAATCTGCTCACTCCAGTGAAACCCACTGAGAAATCGTACGACGATTTGTGCACACTGGTCCGAGAGCATTTGAACCCGAAGGAAAGCGTTTTGATGAAGAGGTACCGGTTCTACATCTACAAAAGATCTGAAGGCCAGGAAGTGGCGAGTTATGTTGCCGACCTAAGACACTTTGCAGGACATTGCGAATTTGAAGGACATTTGGAGCACATGCTCAGAGACTTTTTCATACTTGGCATTGGCCACGAAACCATACTTCGCAAACTTTTGACCGTAGAGACCCCAACCTTGAGTAAGGCCATAGCGATAGCCCAGGCATTCATTGCCACCAGTGACAATACTAAGCAACTCTCTCAGCACACAAGTGCTGCTACAAGTACTGTGAACAAAATGATATTGTTTTCGAATCGTAACGGACAGGGCAGGTCACACATATCTGCAGCTACATGTCCCCATGTGTCTCAGAGTCCACCATCAAGGTTGATGAATGCAAGGCCATTAACACCTTGTTGGCACTGCAGGGGTGATCATCATTTCCATTCATGCTGATTCAAAGGGTTGCAAGAGCTAGAGAACAATGGGACACCTCCAACGAGTGTGCAGGTCAGCTGCAAATCCTGCTAAACCTGCAAAACACCATGTTGCAGAGGAGGACTGATCCACGGAGGATCACGACGAACCTGAGCCTCAGACCAAGGAGGCAAACGTACATGGGGTGCACACATTCACCACAAATTGTTCCCTGATAATGCTGAATACTGAACTACATGGACTCCCGGTGTCAATGGAGCTGGACATGGGCACGAGCCAGTCCATCATGGGCAAAAAGACTTTTGAAAGACTGTGGTGCAACAAGGCCTCAAGGCCAGTCTTAACTCCAATTCGCACGAGACTAAGAACTTACACGAAAGAACTGATTCCTGTAATCGGCAGTGCTACCGTAAAGGTCTCCTACGATGGAGCGGTGCACAAGCTACCACTCTGGGTGGTACCGGGCGATGGTCCCACACTACTCAGCAGTAGCTGGCTGGAACTGGGACGACGTTCGAGCACTAACTCCCGCTGACGACACTTCGTGTGCCCAGGTCTTAATCAAATTTCCTTCACTGTTCAAACCAGGCATCGGGAAATTCCAAGGAGCAAAAGTGCAGATCCACCTAATTCCGGGGTGTGACCCATCCATCACAAGGTGAGAGCAGTACCGTACTTGATGAGAGAAAGCGTAGAGATCGAGCTAGACCAGCTGCAAAGAGAGGGCATCATTTCATCCATCGAGTTCAGCGAGTGGGCCAGTCCTAGCGTCACAGTCCTCAAGCGAGATGGTACCGTCAGAATCTGTGGTGATTACAAAGTAACTATCAATCGTTTCTCCCTGCAGGACCAATACCCACTACCAACGGCCAACGTCCTCTTTGCAACGCTGGCGGGAGGAAAGACGTTCATGAAGCTGGATCTGACTTCAGCCTACATGGCGCAGGAACTGGAGGAATCATCGAAGGCCCCCACCTGCATCAACACGCACAAAGGTCTTTTTATTTATAACAGATGCCTGTTTGGAATCTGATCACCGGCGGCAATATTCCAGAGAAACAGGGAAAACTTACTGAAGTCGGTCCCGCACACTGTGGTCTTCCAGGACGACATCTTGGTCACAGGTCGGAACACAGTCGAGCATCTGCAGAACCTGGAGGAGGCTCTTAGTCGACTTAACCACGTGGGGCTCAGGTTAAAACGCTCAAAGTGCATTTTCCTGGCACCTGAAGTGGAGTTCTTGGGAAGTAGGATTGCGGCGAACGGCATCAGGCCTATCAACGCGAAGACGAAGGCAATCGAGAACGCACCGAGGCCACAGAACGTGACGGAGCTGCGGTCATTTCTGGGACTCCTGAACTACTTTGGTAACTTCTTACCGGGTCTCAGCACACTGTTAGAACCACTGCACGTCTTACTATGAAAAGGGGATGAATGAGTTTGGGGCAAAAACCAAGAAAATGCCTTTGTAAAAGCGAGAAAATTGTTATGCTCAAACAAATTGCTGGTGTTGTATGATCCATGTAAGCATTTGGTACTAGCATGTGATGTGTTGTCATATGGCGTCGGGTGTGTATTGCAACAAGCTAATGATTTTGGGAAAGTGTAACCGGTTGCTTAAGCATCCAGGGGTCTGTCTAAGGTTGAGAGAGCCAGCAGCATGATTGAGAAAGAAGCGATAGCGTGTGTCTACGGGGCAAAGAAAATGCATCAATACCTGTTTGGGCTAAAATTCGAATTGGAAACTGACCATAAGCCACTTATAACCCTGTTTTCCGATGGACGCTCACGTTGTCCGCATACAACTATGTCATCCACCACAAGTCAGGCACAGAAAACTGCGCTGATGCTCTCAGTAGGCTGCCATTGCCCACCACGGGGGTGGAAATGGCACAGCCTGCAGATCTAACCATGGTTATGGAAGCATTTGAGAGTGAGCAATCACCCGTCACTGCCCGGCAGATCAAAACCTGGACAAGCCAGGAAACCCTTATTATCTCTTGTCTAAAGCTGTGTGCTTCACGGGAGCTGGTCCAGTGTTCCAGTGGAAATGCAGGAGGAGATAAAGCCGTTCCAGCTGCGCATAGATGAAATGTCTATACAAGCAGACTGCCTTCTATGAGGCAATCGAGTAGTGGTCCCCAAGAAGGGCAGAGACACCTTCATCAATGACCTCCACAGTACCCACCCAGGCATCGTAATGATGAAAGCGATAGCCAGATCCGACGTGTGGTGGCCCGGTATCGATGCGGACTGAAAGTCCTGCGTTCACAGATGTAATACATGCTCGCAGCTAAGCAATGTACCCAGGGAGGCGCTGCTAAGTTTATGGTCTTCGCCCTCCAAACCGTGGTCTAGGGTACACGTCGACTATGCAGGCCTGTTCTTGGGTAAAATGTTCCTTGTGGTTGGTGACGTGTATTCGAAGTGGATTGAATGTGAGATAATGTTGGCTAGCACGTCCGCTGCCACTACTGAAAGCCTGCGGGCCATGTTTGCCACTCACGGCTTACCCGATGTCCTGGTGAGCGACAATGGATCATGTTTTACCAGTGCTGAATTCAAAGAATTCATGACCCGCAACGGGATCAAACATGTCACATCTGCCCCGTTTAAACCAACGTCCAATGGTCAGGCAGAGAGAGCAGTGCAAACCATCAAGCAAGGCTTGAAGAGGGTAACTGAAGGCTCGCTGCAGACTCGCCTATCCCGAGTCCTGCTTAGCTACCGCACGAGACCCCACTCACTCACTGGGATCCCACCTGCTGAACTGCTCATGAAAAGAGCACTTAAGACAAGGCTCTCGTTAGTTCACCCTGATCTACATCAGCAGGCGGCTTCAACAAAGTGCACACCATGATAGTACAAATGTGTTACGTGAGATTGAAATCAATGATCCTGTATTTATATTAAATTATGGACAAGGTCCCAAGTGGCTTCCCGGCACTGTCGTGGCCAAAGAGAGGAGCAGGGTGTTTCGGGTCAAACTTTCAAATGGACTCATTCACCAGAAACACTTGGACCAAATCAAACTCAGATTTACGGACTACCCTGAGCAACCCACCTTGGATCCTACTTTTTTTGATCCCCCAACATACACACCAGTGCCAACTGACACCACGATTGACCACAAAGCAGAACCCATCAGCCAAAGCAGCCCTGCAGGGCCCAACACACCAGGCAGCCCAGCAAGGCCAGCTGCACAGCAGCCTAGCGAGGGCCCAACAAATAATTCAACAACACCAGCTTTCGCACCGAGACAATCAACCAGGGGAAGAAGGGCCCCAGATCGACTCACACTGTAAATAGTTACACGATTGACTTTGGGCTGGGGGGGGGGGGATAGCGGGGAGTGTTGTTATATATGTAAACTTATATTTACTCTGTACAGCAAACGGAGGGCTCATTCCCTGGAGTCCCAAGGGATCCCATAATCCCTTGGGAACACAAGTATTTAAGGAGGTTTCACAGGTTGGAGAGGCACTCTGGAGACCTGCAATAAAAGACTAAGGTCACACTTTACTTTGAGCTCACAGTGTTGAGTCTGACTCTTTCTCCATACACAACAATCAAAACTGGAAGTAGTTAGTTTATACCTGCTTTCCAGTCAAATGGGGCTGGTGGTTATGGTCTGAATTTGTTCAATTCAATGTTTAGGCCAGAAGGCTGTAAAGTGCCTAATTGAAAGATGAGATGCTGTTCCTCGAGCTTGCGTTGAGCTTCACTGGAACAGTGCAGGAGACCGAGGATGGAGAGGTCAGAGTGAGAATGGGGCGGAGAATTAAAGTGACAGGCGTCCGTAAGCTCAGGGTGACACGCTTGCGGACTGAACGGAGGTGTTCTGCAAAGCAAAGATTTGGAATTCAGTTCAGGATCCAATAAGATGCTGAGGACACATTAAACCAAACAGGTAGCCAGACCAAATACTAAAAAAGGTATGCACGTCCAATATCTCTAGTGTAAGAAACATAGCAATTTACAGCGCAGAAGGAAGCCATTCCGGCCCATCATGTCCACGCCGGCCGACAAAGAGCCACACGGCCCTCGGTCAGCAGCCCTGAAGGTTACATATAAACCTACGAAACGTAAAGAGCACCCAGCCCAACCAGTCCGCCCCACACAACTGCAACACCCCTTATACTGAAACATTCTACACTCCACCCCAATCGGAGCCATGTGATGTAAGGTAGAGCTTGAAAGTCTAACTAGTTTGAAGTAACTGTAAACACTTTAAAAAATGAAAAGTTATAACTAAAATGTAAAATACTTTGTTGCCGTTGGCTTTGTTGAGCCCTGGACCTATGAATAATTCGATAACTCTATCGAGGAGCAAGCTGAGTCAGTAATGTGACACACCGAGGACTGCACAATTAAATTTAATTGAAAAAAATATCGTGCAGCAACATCAGGGGAAATCCAGCAGTGCCCCAATAGCTATGCCGTGACCACAGTTAACGCATCGGGCTGGATTTTCTTTTTTTTTTTGCGATTTTGCCCGTTTTCGGGTACAAATCACGGCGGAATTTTTTTTTTAGTGCCAGGTTTGCGTTAGCGCCAGAGCGTGCAACTTTTGGCAAATGGGAATGATCGTTAGCATTAGCGCGAACTCCGGCAGTGCACAACAAGTTTTGTGTGCCGGAACTGAAACCTCCGCCCCGAATGCGCATGCGCGAATCTATTTATTTATTTATTTATTTATTCCCGCGTTTCTGGTGAGCTGTTCGATCGCAAACACCAATGCAGGCAGGGAGCGCCCACTCATGTTTTCTTTATTTATTGTGTTGTGTTTCTGAGTTTTTGGGGGTTATTATCATTGATAGTAATGGGTGCTCGTACAAACGGAGTTCCCATTATTATCAATGAGAATACTCCGTGTTCATTGGTAGTCCAGGCCCAGGTGATCACAGGATGCGCTTACCTTCCTGGGATGTGAGAGCTCATACGCTGGATGGCGCATTTAGGCGTCCGACGCTAAGTATTATTTCCTTCGGGACTACCAGGTACTTCTGGAAAAAAGCTTTTGGTCGGAAGCATCCGCCTACAGAAAGCCTCCGACTGCAATTTTCGGGTGATTATTTTATCTTCTGGTTATTATGCAAGCAGGCTACATTGTGCTTCTGGCTTTCTGAATCCTACCCCAAATCTTATTTATGTTCTGGTTCTATGATTAACCTATTATATTTTTAGATTTATACCAATGCTAAATCTTCATGTTGATCTTCGGTAAATGGATCAAACCCTGTCCTATTAAATATCACATAGAACCAGGCCACAGAAGGAGTCCAATCGACCCATCGTGCCTGTACTGATGCTGAAAGAGCGATCCAATTAGTCCCACCCCCCGCTCTTTCCCCACCACCCTGCAATTTTCCCCCTTCTGGTATCTATTCAATTCCCATTTGAAAGTTACCATTGAATCTGCTTCTACCGCCCTTTCAGGCAGCGCATCCAGATCACAACAAATGTGTATATATTTAGGCACATTAGACCCAGATTCTACTTTGTTTTAATCCTACTTATAGTAGTCCTATTAAACAACCTCCAGCATTTAACTGATATCTGAAGGTGAAATATCACAATATTCAGTTCTTGAGACAATCAAACCAGACAACAAAGACCTGGAGCAATCATTTCATTTACCACCAGATAAACAGTAATCTGTTGCGGTTAAAGGCAAGCCTTATTTGTCCTGTGCTATAATAGAAGCATCATCAGTTGATGATGTTCGAGAAAGCTGAGACTAACAGCAGCAATGGGTTAGGTGATGGACAGGTAATGAATGAACTTCTTATGGTCAACACATAATCAGGAAAGTAGAGTTACTCTTCAAGTTTGGTCTATAAAAATTTTGAAATACATTTTGTTCTGAAATCAATCTAGAGCTAACTTGAGAAGAGAATGTGGAGATTGTTGACATGACATCAATCAATAACCATTCATCTAAAAGCAACAGATATTCCAGCATGAGACATATGGTATTTTTATAATGGACAATTACCGTTTTCAATTAATCGACAGATCACATTGCAAGTGAAGTGGGAGAAGACTAACCTCGGGCACCTAATAACAGCCAGGCTGTTAGCTCGGACATTCATCGATAATTGTGTGCGTATTATGTCAAAGACAGTGGCAACACAGCATAATTGATGACATTTTATATTGTGCAAACCCAATAATGGTATGAAGAAGAAAGGTACTCGACAAGAATTTCATTTAAAATGTAATCAACCAATCACAGCTTTCAGTATCTGCTTTGAGGATAATTTTATGAAACATTTCACAGACATGTTTTCTTTTAACCTAACAAAAAAGTTAATCTGCGATTTCAATTAATTGTATTTTGAGTGTTCAGCATTGGGTATCCTTTACTCTTGGCACACTTAAACTTTCTAACATATTTTGAAAAATTACACTATTATTCTCTAAAAAAAGATCTGCGGCTGGATTTTGGGCTTTGCTGATTTCGGGGCGGTAATGGCGGTGGGGCGGTAAAGTTAGCGCCCAGGAACAGTTTGTGCCTCAGTCAGTAACATTGGGCAGCTGGGCCCTGAGTCAGGGGGCGCAGCGCTAAGGGAGGCGTTGTACACCTCTCTTGGGCGCTAGGATGGGAAACTCCCGAGCTAAAGAGCCGGGCCGGGAGCGCTCCCAGAGACGCCTGGGGGGGGGGGGGGGAACTAAACCCACAAAAACATTCCCCAAACATTGCCCACGCCACCACAACACAAATCACAAAAACATTAAAAGAACAAACAATCGCACTTACCTCAGGAGCCCATTACTCACCTCTCCGCTGTCGGGATGGTGGGACCGCCCTGATTTCCCGGGCGGTCAGTGCGGGGCGCGCTGCGGGGCGCGCTGCGGGTCGGGCGGGAGTCAAAACTCGCGCCGGTGTCACAACCGGGGGCGTTGCACACCGGGCGCAGCTCTTCCGGGCGGTGCTGCTCCGCGCCGCCACTAAACCCGACCCGAGGATCACCGCGGGGCGCTGGAGGCTGACCGCTCGCCCAGAACACCCCACCCCCGTCATTGTCACCGCTAAACCCGACCCGAGGATCACCGCGGGGCGCTGGAGGCTGACCGCTCACCCAGAACACCCCACCCCCGCCATTGTCACCGCTAAACCCGACCCGAGGATCGCCGCGGGGCACTGGAGGCTGACCGCCCGCCCAGAACACCCCACCCCCGCCATTGTCACCGCTAAACCCGACCCGAGGATCGCCGCGGGGCGCTGGAGGCTGACCGCCCGCCCAGAACACCCCACCCCCGCCATTGTCACCGCTAAACCCGACCCGAGGATCGCCGCGGGGCGCTGGAGGCTGACCGCCCGCCCAGAACACCCCACCCCCGCCATTGTCACCGCTAAACCCGACCCGAGGATCGCCGCGGGGCGCTGGAGGCTGACCGCCCGCCCAGAACGCCCCACCCCCGCCATTGCCACCACTGTGGGGTGAAACACAGAGTGCAGAGGAGCTGAAAAGGGCCTGAAAATCCTTGGCCCTTCCAACACATTTCCTTCGTAAATCCGGGGGTACTGTGGCAGAAGGGTCACAAATTAGGCCAGGACCCAGTTACTTGAGGTGCTGCCCTTGGCTTGGCTGTTTCAGCAGCGCCTTCGCATGGGATAGCCTCTGCACACTCCAAACAAGGCCATCAGTATAGCAGTAGGAGGGTCTGCATCCAGAGGTAGGGTATCAGCAGGCTTGTTACGCTGAACGGAAGCCCGTCCACCGGCAGAAGAACGCGAAGGATCCATGCTGAATTTGCACAGACCCCCAAAGGAAGAAGATTTATTTAAAGTTCAGTCCTTTTACAAAGGGGACTGAGGGGCCACATGTATTTCTGTTCTAGGGCTTGGTAATTCTTTATTCTATACAGAGAGGAGCACGTGGCAAAAAAGCATCTCAACAGAACTTTGCTTTTTGCAGGTCAAGTTGGCTCATAACAGGAGGGAACAAAAATAGGTTAAAGGGGGGCCTGAAAGTTAACCTCCAAGGGTGTAAGGAAATCTCCACAACATGCAACTCGTAAAAGAAAGCAAGATGGCAGAATCCTAACTTTAAGACATCCCTTCCAACAGTTATATACCTAAAATGTAGGTGTCAGCTGTGGCTCAGGTAGCACTCTCACCTCTGAGTCAGAAGGTTGTGGGTTCAAGTTCTATTCCAGAGACTTGAGCACATAATGCAGGTTCATACATCAGTGTAGGGCTGAGGGATCGCTGCACTGTTGGAGGTTAAACTGAGGCCCCGTCTGCCCTCTCAGGTGGGCGTAAAGGATCCCACGGCAACATTTCGAAGAAGAGCAGGAGAGTTATCCCCGGTGTCCTGGCCAATATTTATCCCTTAATCAACATAATTATAACGTATTATCAAGTCATTATCTCACTGTCGTTATGTGACATGGCTGTGTGCAAATTGGCTGTTGCGCTTAATAGAATTACATGGGATATACAACACAGAAACAGGCCATTCGGCCCAACCAGTCCATGGCGGCGTTTATGTTAATGTGTTGAGAAAACTGAAAGCCCTTGGTATTTGTGCAATGTGTGTTTTTTTTTTAAAAACTAGCTTTTAAAATTTGTTTCTTTGTTTAAGAGTTGGGATTTCCACGCTGATTGTGCAGACCACACTTGTAGCACTGTGAACAGTTCTGGTCGCCATGTTATAAAACCGATATAGAGGCACTGGAGAAGTTGCAAAAAAGATTTACAAGGATGATACCAGACCTGAGAGTTTATACCCATCAGGAAAGGATGAGCAGGTTGGGTCTCATTTTTCTTGAAAAGAGAAGGCTGAGTGAGGAGTGACTGAGTTAGAGATCATTAACGTTTTGAAAGGTTTTGATAGAGTAGACACTCCTACTCTTTGCTTCCTGTCTGCCAACCAGTTCTGAATCCACGTCAGCACACTACCCCCAATCCCATGTGCTTTAACTTTGCACATTAATTTCTTGTGTGGGACCTTGTCGAAAGCCTTCTGAAAGTCCAAATACACCACATCAACTGGTTCTCCCTTGTCCACTCTACTGGAAACATCCTCAAAAAATTCCAGAAGATTTGTCAAGCATGATTTCTCTTTCACAAATCCATGCTGACTTGGACCTATCATGTCAACTCTTTCCAAATGACATCCTTAATAATTGATTCCATCATTTTACCCACTACTGATGTCAGGCTGACCTTCTAGCGCCAGAAAAGCCGGCGGACAAGACTTTTGAAGAGCTCAGTAAGTTGATCGGGGAACACTTTAAACCGGCGAGCAGCATGCACATGGCGAGACACCGGTTTTACACGCACCGGCGGCGAGAAGGGCAAAGCGTTCCAGACTTCATGGCAGATCTCTGGCAACTGGCGAGCCTATGTAAGTTCCCAGGTGCATGCAGAGCGGAGATGCTGCGAGACTTTTTTATTGAGGGCATCGGGCATGCTGGGGTTTTTAGGAAACTGATTGGGACCAAAGACTTGACCCTTGAAATGGCGGCTTTGATGGCCCAGACATTTATTTCAGGGGAGGAAGATATCAGAATGATGTTTGACAAAAACCTTGGCTTAAATGCAGCAAATGGACAGGGAGTCAACATTGTTAACGTGGGACACAGTTCTCCAGGCAGGCACGGGCAATCGGACATGCCCGAGCATGTCGTCGAACCCAAAGGGGGAATTCAACAGAGACAATGGCTAGCTGAACGGCGATTCATGCCATCGCAATGGACAATGTGGCCAGTAATGGGGCCATCAACACCTGTCAATGGTGCACTTGAGGACAGTTACAGAGACAGTCAGAGACGATCGGCTGGTAATGGACCTTTTGTTTCCGACAATGGCTCATGTTGGAGGTGTGGAGGCAAACACCCAGTCAGAGCTTGCAGGTATCAGCAATATACCTGCAGAAACTGCAACATCAGCAGTCACTTGGCGCGTATGTGCAGGAAGCCTGCAGCCAGGTTGATGTATGAGGAGGACGGGCCCGATGTAAGACCTACGAGGCCAAATGAACACTGGGGGAAATCGCTGGAAGCTGAAGTTCAGCGAGTTCATGTGGAGCACATATACAGTCCATACACCAGGACGCCACCGATAATGATGAAAGTGCTCCTCAATGGCATCCCAGTATCAATGGAGCTAGACACAGGGGCCAGCCAGTCCCTGATGAGTATCAAACAGTTCGACAAGTTGTGGGCGTTCAAGGCCAGGCGGCCAAAATTATTGCCGATTGACGCACAGCTACGGACATATACAAAGGAGATCATTCTGGTGCTAGGCAGCGCCACGGTATTCGTGACCCACAAAGATTCGGAGAACAGATTGCCACTCTGGATTGTCCCGCACTACTGGGGAGGAGTTGGCTTGCTGTCATGAACTGGAAATGGGATGATGTCAATGCAATTTCTTCTGTGGAGCGAGTATCATGCTCACAGATCCTGGACAAATTTGACTCATTATTTCAACCCGGCATTGGCACTTTCATGGGGGCCAAGGTATTCACATAAACCCGGACGCCAGGCCAGTACACCACAAGGCCAGAGTGGTGCTGTACATGCTGCGGGAAAAGATAGAAGGCGAATTGGACCGCCTGCTGAGGGAAGGCATCATCTCGCCAGTCGAATTCAGTGACTGGGCGAGCCCGATTGTGCCGGTGCTCAAGGCGGATGGGTCGCTCAGGATATATGGCGATTACAAGGCCACCATCAATCGGGTGTCACTCCAAGACCAGTACCCACTACCGAGAGCGGAGGACCTCTTTGCGACGCTATCCGGTGGCAAATTGTTTCAAAATTGGACCTGACCTCAGCTTACATGACCCAGGAGCTGGCGAGTGAGTCGAAGAAGCTGACCACCATCACGACACATAAGGGGTTGTTTGAGTACAACAGATGTCCGTTCGGGATTCACTCGGCCGCTGCAATATTCCAACGAAATATGGAAAGCCTCCTCAAGTCGATTCCAGGGACGGTGGTTTTTCAGGACGACATCCTCATTACGGTTTATGATACTGAAAAACACCTCCACAACCTGGAGGAGGTGCTACGCAGACTGAACCGGGTAGGGCTGCGACTGAAAAAGGCGAAGTGCGTCTTCCTAGCTCCAGAGGTAGAATTCCTGGGGATGAGGGTAGCAGCAGACGGGATTAGCCCTACTGCATCCAAGACGGAAGCGATCCAGAGAGCATCCAGACTCCGTAACACGACGGAGCTGCATTCATTCCTGGGGCTCCTGAACTATTTTGGTAACTTTCTTCCTAAATTGAGCACGCTGTTAGAGCCGCTACACGTGCTCCTACGCAAAGGTCGCGAATGGGTCTGGGGGGACAGCCGGGAAAGGGCTTTTAATAGAGCATGCAATTTGTTATGTTCCAACAATCTGTTAACGCTATATGACCCATGTAAGAAACTTGTTTTAACGTGCGATGCGTCGTCCTATGGTGTCGGGTGTGTGTTGTAGCATGTCAATGCCAAGGGTCAGTTATAGCCGGCAGCTTATGCCTCCAGAAGTCTGTCCCAGGCAGAAAGGGGCTACGGGATGGTAGAAAAGGAGGCGCTCACATGTGTATATGCAGTAAAAAAAATGCACCAGTACCTGTTTGGCAGGAAATTTGAGCTGGAGACAGATCACAAACCCCTAACGTCCCTTTTGGCTGACAACAAGGCCATAAATGCAAATGCATCGGCCCGCATACAGAGGTGGGCACTCACGTTAGCCACCTATGACCAAACAATTCGGCACAGACCGGGCACCGAAAACTGCGCCGATGCACTCAGCAGGCTCCCACTAGCCACCACTGAAGGGGCTACCGAGCATGGTGCTGAGATGGTTATGGCTGTTGAAGCTTTTGGAAGCGAAGGCTCACCTGTGACAGCCCGTCAGATCAAAGTCTGGACAAATAGAGACCCGCTACTGTCTTTAGTCAAGAAATGTGTCCTGAATGGGGACTGGGCAGCCACGTACAGGGCATGCCCTGAGGAATTTAAACCATTTCACAGGCGCAAGGATGAACTCTTGATTCAGGCCGATTACCTATTGTGGGGAAACCGAGTAGTCATGCCCCAGATGGGCAGAGAGGTGTTCATCAGAGAACTCCACAATGAGCACCTGGACATAGTCATGATGAAGGCAATTGTCAGGTCACACGTTTGGTGGCCAGGGATAGATGCAGACCTGGAACTTTGTGTTCGCAGGTGCAACACATGTGCCCAGCTGGGCAACGCACCCAGGGAAGCCCCCCTTAGCCCCTGGTCCTGGCCCGCCAAGCTATGGTCACGCATCCATGTGGACTAAGCAGGTCCTTTCATGGGAAAAATGTTTTTGGTTGTAGTAGACGCCTACTCCAAATGGATCTAATGTGACATTCTTAATTCAAGCACATCCTCTGCCACGGTAGAAAGTCTACCAACAATGTTTGCCACCCATGGTCTACCGGACGTCTTGGTCAGCGACAATGGCCCGTGCTTCACAAGCATTGAATTCCAGGACTTCATGGCAGGAAATGGTATCAACCATGTCAGAACAGCACCGTTCAAGCCAGCCTCAAACGGCCAGGCGGAACGAGCAGTGCAGATAATCAAACAGGGGATGCTCAGAATCCAAGGGGATTCCCTACAAAGCCGCTTAGCACGCCTCCTGCTGGCCAACAAGGGTTCTACTCTCAGAGCTGCGAATGAAAAGGACGCTCAAAACCAGGTTATCCCTTATACACCCCACCATGAAATAAATTGTTGAGAGCAGGCGCCAGTCACAATGTGACTACCATGACAGAAATCTGAGGGTGCGATGTATTGATGTCAATGACCCTGTCTTTGTCCTCAACTACGCTGCAGGGTCCAAATGGCTTGCCAAAGAGGGGAATAGGATTCTGGTAGTTAAACTTACAATGGACAAATCTTCCGCAAACACGTGAATCAAACAAAAAGGAGGTTCAGCAACCCCATAGAAGCAGAGGAATAACACGATATAGAGTTTACTCCACCACAGGTGACCGAACACCGGAACCAAGTGGAGGAGAGCCCAGTCACTGTGGCCAGTCTGGACAGGCCTGAGGCACCACAAACAGCAGACACTCAGGCCAGCGCCCAACAACCGGAGCCCCAACTCAGGCGCTCTACAAGGGAGCGTAACCACCAGAGAGACTCAACCTGTGATCCCAATAAGACTTTGGGGGGAAGGTGATGTGATGTATTATACTGTCATTGTTACTCATGTATAAACTGACCTAAGTTGTACACTGTGAGAACACTGACCACTAGGTGGTGGACTTCTGGGAGACACTCCTAACCTGGACCTTCAGGTATAAAAGGGGGAAGCTCCACCCACCTTCATCACTTAAGTGCTGGCTAATAAAGGTCACTGGTCACAGAGTGACCTTCTCTCAATTATGGACATCTTGTGCATTTGTACTGTATAGTAAGGACATATTATAACCGATGCTGCTAGCCCTCGGGTTCAAATTCAACTTCACTCGAGCCACCTATCTTATCTTCTCTGCTCTTTGCATATGACTGTTCAAACCAATTCAATGGTCTAACGTTCGAGGTCTTCCTTCTACTGATGTTTGATATGCTGGGGTCGAAATTCAGCCTCC
This sequence comes from Pristiophorus japonicus, assembly GCF_044704955.1. Taxonomy (NCBI): domain Eukaryota; kingdom Metazoa; phylum Chordata; class Chondrichthyes; family Pristiophoridae; genus Pristiophorus; species Pristiophorus japonicus. The sequence continues at coordinate 4,165,791 of NC_091986.1, forward strand.
CGAAAATGCGTGCTACCGTCAGAAAGCGGCAGCCACATGGCGGGGTCGAATGGCCGCTGCCGGTAAAATTCTCCTCGGTAGTTTTTCCTGCAACGGCTCACTCGAATCAGCACCAAGTGCACTGCTGAAGTGATGCATGTGTTTGTGACATCCTGCATTGTGCAGCTCTACCTACCACAATGCAGTTGGCAACGTGAGCAATCAAAGAGAGTCAGATCATTTAACGTTATGCAACTCAATGTGCAATGCCATCAGGTCAAGCAAAGGCAGGTCGAGGTCTCATTGTACAATGAACAGTGACCACATTATATTTTTGACAATGATTAGAGTAATATGTAACAGCAAAATGCACGTCTAATCGGTTTAATAGCAAGCTCATCTATTCGGATTTTTGAGCTTGCAACTGCTCTTTGCCTTTTTGCCATTGTTCATTGTTCATAGGTTTATATGTAACCTTCAGGGCTGCTGACCGAGGGCCGTGCGGCTCTTTGTCGGCCGGCGTGGACACGATGGGCCGGAATGGCCTCCTTCTGCGCTGTAAATTTCTTTGTTTCTAACTGCTTCTGTGCACCATAATGTTGCTTTCAATGTTTAAACACGAGTCACAGTCTTCCCTGGATTATGTTCTAAAATTATGTAGTTTAGTCAAATACGAGAGAACAGACTTGACTGGCACAAATGTCACAAAATCCTTCACCATTCCAAGGATTAGCCTCATCTACTTGATCAGCAATGGTTTTAAGGATTAACCGCATGTCGTTTTATCTATTTGATTAGCAATGATAGAAATCAATCAGTAATTCCACATCCATTCCCTGATCAAGAGCGAAGGCAGTCTGTGCAGCTCATTAACAGCCAATTGGGTGAGCTACAATAGTGACACAGGCTGACGTACTCTCCGATTTCACAGCCTCCACTTGGTGAGAGTCTGGAGTGGGAACTCACAGCATGCCAAATTATGAAGCCAAAATGTGACCCGCGCTCCCCGAGACTGGAGCAGGCACAGGAACACAAATAATCTGATCATGCTGAATAAAACAAGGGCAGTCTATTTGCATAGTTTACTGGTGTTCTGGCCACATCCCTCGTGACTCACTGGACACACCGGGTCTATAATTTTGGGTGGCAGCAGGCTGGCTGCCTATAATGCACCAGGCAGTTTTCTGGCAGGGGTAAGGGACATCTCACAGCTGGGCAAGTCGAGGAGGGCACCAGGCAAGATGGCATTCGTGCTGAATGAAAAAGAACAGGGGTACCTGATGTTAAAAAATGAAGGGGTCGAAATGTGGTCCCGCCGTTTTTGAGGCGGTGTCACCGCTTGATCGCTGATTTTACCGCCGGGCGTTAGGTGCAGGATCCAACGGCCAAATTGAGTTTTTACGTCCTAGGATGAGGGAGCAGCGCTAAAGGTGTCATTGTACACTCGTCCTCGGGTGAGAGCTCTGGGGGCCGACTGAATTTTCCCGCGGGAGGCTTTCGGCATGCACGCTGGAAAACGGGAAGTAAACAAAACTCAAACTCCCCCGACCCCCCCACACACACAAACTTCCCCGACACACACACAAACTTCCCCGACCCACACACACACAAACTTCCCCGACACACACACAAACTTCCCCGACCCACACACACACAAACTTCCCCGACCCACACACACACAAACTTCCCCGACCCCCACACACACAAACTTCCCCGACCCCCACACACACACAAACTTCCCCGACCCCCACACACACAAACTTCCCCGACCCACACACACAAACTTCCCCGACCCACACACACAAACTTCCCCGACCCACACACACACACAAACTTCCCCGACCCACACACACACACAAACTTCCCCGACCCACACACACACAAACTTCCCCGACCCACACACACACAAACTTCCCCGACCCACACACACACAAACGTCTCCGACCCCCACACACACACAAACGTCTCCGACCCCCACACACACACAAACTTCCCCGACCCACACACACACACAAACTTCCCCGACCCCCACACACACACACTTCCCCGACCCACACACACACAAACTTCCCCGACCCACACACACACAAACTTCCCCGACCCCCACACACAAACTTCCCCGACCCACACACACAAACTTCCCCGACCCCCACACACACACAAACTTCCCCGACCCACACACACACAAACTTCCCCGACCCACACACACAAACTTCCCCGACCCCCACACACACACACACTTCCCCGACCCACACACACACAAACGTCTCCGACCCCCACACACACACAAACATCCCCGACCCCCACACACACACAAACTTCCCCGACCCACACACACACAAACTTCCCCGACCCACACACACAAACTTCCCCGACCCACACACACACACAAACTTCCCCGACCCACACACACAAACTTCCCCGACCCCCACACACACACAAACTTCCCCGACCCACACACACACAAACTTCCCCGACCCACACACACAAACTTCCCCGACCCACACACACACAAACTTCCCCGACCCCCCCCCACACACACAAACTTCCCCGACCCACACACACACACAAACTTCCCCGACCCACACACACACACAAACTTCCCTGACCCACACACACACAAACTTCCCTGACCCACACACACACACAAACTTCCCTGACCCACACACACACAAACTTCCCTGACCCACACACACACAAACTTCCCCGACCCACACACACACACAAACTTCCCTGACCCACACACACACAAACTTCCCTGACCCACACACACACAAACTTCCCCGACCCCCCCACACACAAACTTCCCCGACCCCCCCCCACACACACAAACTTCCCTGACCCACACACACACACAAACTTCCCTGACCCACACACACACAAACTTCCCTGACCCACACACACACAAACTTCCCCGACCCCCCCACACACAAACTTCCCCGACCCCCCCCCACACACACAAACTTCCCTGACCCACACACACACAAACTTCCCTGACCCACACACACACAAACTTCCCCGACCCCCCCACACACAAACTTCCCCGACCCACACACACACACAAACTTCCCCGACCCACACGCACACACAAACTTCCCTGACCCACACACACACACACACAAACTTCCCTGACCCACACACACACACAAACTTCCCCGACCCACACACACACACAAACTTCCCCGACCCCCACACACACACACAAACTTCCCTGACCAACACGCACACACAAACTTCCCCGACCCCCACACACACAAACCTCCCCGGCCCACGCACACAAACTGTCAATACGTTCATCCATGACAAGGCCCGCGATGGCAAAGGCATTGCTTGCAAGGAAGCACACATTGTGGATGGCAGTGGCTGATGCCCCACTGCTGAGGTCAGAGGGGTGGGGGCGGGGGGTGGGACCAATGGAAAAGATAAGAGGACTGAGGTGTAAGTTATTACATTTAACCCCAAGGAATGAACTGGGCAGGAGGAATGGCAGGGATGAAATATGAGGCAGTTGGATTTACTGCGCTGTGCGAGGTAGAGACGGGAGAACAGGCTGGCATTTTTCTTCTCCTCATAGTTAAAGCTGACAGTCTCTTCCCCCTTTCAACATTCCCAGTTAATGCTGGCACTCTCCTTCCTCCTGGCCCAAAGTGCGACTCCCAGATTCTCCCCATTCACTTCCCCCTTTTCCTCTCCACTTACCTCTCTCCTTCCCTTCCCCTGCCCTCTTCTCTTCACTTCTCCCGTCACCGCCCTGCGTTGCTCTCCCCTTCACTGCCGCCCTGATTGCCGCTCGTACCCTAATGCTGCTGCTACTTGAAGTGACCATAGAATGAGGTAGCACAGAAGGAGGCCACTTGGCCCGTCGTGCCTGTGCTGACTCGGTGAAAGACCTTCCGGCTGACACTTTGTGATGAGACGTTCTCCCCACACTGTGCAGCAGCTGGAATCACTAAGTTGCAGCAGGACTTTGGGTGGGATCAGCTTTGAGAGGGGGCCTGGGAAGTTGATTTTTGTATCCAACGCAAACACGTAAAACAGGCCACTGTCAAACACAGATGATGGACACTTTTGCAAGTAGAGCTTTGTATAAATCCTCAATACCGTTTCCTTAGGAATGAGTGTGAGATTTTTTTTTTTTTTAAGTGTTTACAATAACTGCCTTTATGGATACCAACTGGTGTGATGCAGTCATTTCCATCGATGACCTCTGACCTTATAGAATGTGAAGCTGGATATATCACACTATGTTTGCCATTTCATTCAGCATTCGTAATCAACAGGGATACAGATTGTTCCGATTACCCAGCGATGCAAGCCCTACATTTCTGATATTCAGTGTGTGAGAGCATGGCTCCCAGACGGCAGCGTGGAGTCATAACATTACCCGACAGGAGCGCCGCAATTTTCCTATACTGTCTCAGGCTTCAAATCTCAATTTTGTAAACGTTAAACGGCCACAATTTCCATCGTACACTCGTCAAAGGCATGAGCTCTCACACCATCAGTTACTGATCTCAGATTGGCTGTCAAGCAAAGTGAGGAAATTGTTACAGGGCATGTTAACTGGATGATGTTTTCCACGTGTGCGTCGGTGCTAAGCAACAGTGTCCGCCACCAGCTGAGGAGTTGCAGCAGAGAAAGCTGGAGCGCTGGGCCCTGGAACATCATGGGCTGCCCCGACCTGTGTGAGAACACCGCAGGTCGGGGCTATAAATAGAGCTGGAGCGCTGGGCCCTGGAACATCATGGGCTGCCCCGACCTGTGTGAGAACACCGCAGGTCGGGGCTATAAATAGAGCTTGAGCGCTGGGCCCTGGAACATCATGGGCTGCCCCGACCTGTGTGAGAACACCACAGGTCGGGGCTATAAATAGAGCTGGAGCGCTGGGCCCTGGAACATCATGGGCTGCCCCGACCTGTGTGAGAACACCGCAGGTCGGGGCTATAAATAGAGCTGGAGCGCTGGGCCCTGGAACATCATGGCGAATGAGGGTACAGGGCCCAGAAGAGCCGAGGGCCCAGGGTCAGCACGGGCCAGCCCACACTGCGATATGTGCGCGCACTAGGTTCGTGCAGCAGAGAAGGTCTCCAATCGTCCTGGTTAACCCTTGCCACTGGATAAAGGTCTAGCTCTGTCAAGCCCGTGTGGTGGCTGGTGTGCAATGGTCACCCCACGTTAAAAAAATCCACACACAGGCATCTTCCACCCCCTCCATTGGAGTTCAGGACCTGGAACATCAGGCCCTTCATTGAAACATCTGTGAACTCAGGTGGAAGCAAGTCATCCTTGTTCAAGGAGCAGTCTATGATGATGACAACAGAGTAATTCACCATCCCTCAGTCGGAAAATCCAGCGTGGTCTCGTTAAATAAAATCTACCGGGGGTGGAATATGTCTGAGACTGTTTTACATCCAACGTTCCCTGTAAGCACCGCAGCCACGCAGAGGTCCGGAGCTCCCACGCAGGCTGCTTGCCAGCGTTACAATCGGACAAACCGTGCTCGCGCGGGAATTTGGATGGACCGTGCGGCCGATAAAGGGGCTGCGCACCCCCCAAAAATTAATGGGAACATTGTTCACACCTTGCTCGCTTTTGAAGGCAACGGAAAAGCAAATTGGGCACTGTGTGAAACGAGCTGCTGATTGACTATCACCCGCTTTCCGCCCAAGACCAATTTCACCCTCGCTGCATCTGTCAAGTCGATTCAATTTTCCTTCCCTTTCAGTGTTTAAGTTTTTAAAGTTCTATTTTTTCCATTTCTATATCTTTTTAAAAACCATAATTATGCTTTTGCTATTTGTCAATCTCTTCAAATTTAATTTTATTTCCAATATTATTCCCTCAAAAACAATTCTCTGAAATACCATCACCAAGGCAGTCCCTCACACCCAACTTTATATCACAGAAACAGCATTTGAAACATAATTTAAACACACACAACAAATCACAATCTTCTCCATCCCTGTTTCCCAATCACTCCAGCAACGTTCCCCGTGTACGGTCTAATGCTGGGCTGGGCTTCAGGAACATCCCTAATATTGAACATGCACTTCTTCGCTGCTCCCTGGCTCAGCCTGTCCAGCCGAGGTTTGGAGGTTCTGAGCCAACAACTGCATTGCAGCTCTCAGAAACTGCTGTGTGTTCAGCCTCCATCACAACCAAGTGGAAAATGTCGAATTTCAAGGCCGATATAACAAAGAAACCATGTTACAAATCCTCAATACCACTCGACGCTCCAACATCCTGGTATCTTCCTCCGACATCACGGCAACCCCAACTTCCACATCTCCCACTCTCTCCGAGCTTCAACCTGCTACTATTCCTGCCTCAGCACCACTCCCTGCTCAGGCTTCAGGCCCACATCTACTCGACTTGCTCTCTATCCTCCTTCCCAATCTGACATTACCTTACCTTCTTTAAAATAATTCCATGGACATGTCGTTTGCTTTAATTAAAATACAAGGGCTGGATTTCCGGCTCCCCTGCGCTCCGTTTCTCGCTCCGGAGCGGTGGCAATGGCGGGGGTGGGGTGTTCTGGGCGGGCGGTCAGCCTCCAGCGCCCCGCGGTGATCCTCGGGTCGGGTTTAGCGGTGACAATGGCGGGGGTGGGGTGTTCTGGGCGGGCGGTCACCCTCCAGCGCCCCGCGGTGATCCTCGGGTCGGGTTTAGCGGTGACAATGGCGGGGGTGGGGTGTTCTGGGCGGGTGGTCAGCCTCCAGCGCCCCGCGGCGATCCTCGGGTCGGGTTTAGCGGTGACAATGGCGGGGGTGGGGTGTTCTGGGCGGGCGGTCAGCCTCCAGCGCCCCGCGGCGATCCTCGGGTCGGGTTTAGCGGTGACAATGGCGGGGGTGGGGTGTTCTGGGCGGGCGGTCAGCCTCCAGCGCCCCGCGGTGATCCTCGGGTCGGGTTTAGCGGTGACAATGGCGGGGGTGGGGTGTTCTGGGCGGGCGGTCACCCTCCAGCGCCCCGCGGTGATCCTCGGGTCGGGTTTAGCGGTGACAATGGCGGGGGTGGCGTGTTCTGGGCGGGCGGTCAGCCTCCAGCGCCCTGCGGCGATCCTCGGGTCGGGTTTAGCGGTGACAATGGCGGGGGTGGGGTGTTCTGGGCGGGCGGTCAGCCTCCAGCGCCCTGCGGCGATCCTCGGGTCGGGTTTAGCGGTGACAATGGCGGGGGTGGGGTGTTCTGGGCGGGCGGTCAGCCTCCAGCGCCCCGCGGTGATCCTCGGGTCGGGTTTAGTGGCGGCGCGGAGCAGCACCGCCCGGAAGAGCTGCGCCCGGTGTGTAACGCCCCCGGTTGTGACACCGGCGCGAGTTTTGACTCCCGCCCGACCCGTCCGCCCCGCAGCGCGCCCCGCACTGACCGCCCGGGAAATCAGGGCGGTCCCACCATCCCGACAGTGGAGAGGTGAGTAATGGGCTCCTGAGGTAAGTGCGATTGTTTGTTCTTTTAATGTTTTTGTGATTTGTGTTGTGGTGGCGTGGGCAATGTTTGGGGAATGTTTTTGTGGGTTTAGTTCCCCCCCCCCCCCCAGGCGTCTCTGGGAGCGCTCCCGGCCCGGCTCTTTAGCTCGGGAGTTTCCCATCCTAGCGCCCAAGAGAGGTGCACAACGCCTCCCTTAGCGCTGCGCCCCCTGACTCAGGGCCCAGCTGCCCAATGTTACTGACTGAGGCACAAACTGTTCCCGGGCGCTAACTTTACCGCCCCACCGCCATTACCGCCCCAAAATCAGCAAAGCCCAAAATCCAGCCCAAAGTGTCTTGAAATAAAATCACAGATAAACTCCTTTGTAGTATTAACGTGTTTGTAAATTATTCCTTTGCTATTTTAATGGAAGAGTTAATCTGGAGGTATTAATCCTTTAAAATAAGTATGTGAAAACTCATAAAAGTAGCTGAAAGAGCATTTCATATTATCACATGAAACACTCAAATGCTATTATCCTGAGGCTTAATTCCAAGGTAAAATGAGATGCAATTACAATTGCTAACGGGCAGGTACATCATTTAAAAACAAGTAATGAAATACAAATGTAATTATGTACAAGTAAAAATGTTTGAAAGCAACAGGAGGAATCATTAAAGATGTAAGAGAGAGCGTCTGATTTTGCCCACCTTTGAACACTGTCGCAGATGCAGGCTCAGCGGGACAATGCCAATGAGAGAAGACCGTATTCCCAGAGTCCTGCTTCAATTCCTGGCCATTGAGGCCCAGAGCATCAATAGTGCTGGCCAAAACAGAGGAGGACTCTTCATAGTCCCTCGTAGATGACAGTGTCAAAGGCCTTTGTAAGGTCAAAGAAGGCCATGTGCAATGGTTGGTGCTGCTCCCTGCGTTTTTCTTGCAGCTGTCACGCCGTAAATATCACGTCTGTTGCACCCGTAGAGGACGAAATCCACACTGTGACTCCGGGAGGAGCTCCTCAGCCACAGGGAGAAGACAGCTGAGGAGGATTGAGGAAGGGCATCCGGGAGGGCGCCGAGTACCTCGAGTCTCGTCGCCGAGAGCGTGCAGAAACCAAGCGCAGGCAGCGGAAGGAGCGTGCAGCAAACCAGACTCCCCACCCACCCTTTCCCTCAACCACTGTCTGTCCCACCTGTGACAGCGATTAAGGGGGTGGGAGCTGGGCCGGGCCTCGATCGCCGGCACGGCACTGAACCGGCGGCGGGAGCTGGAGGGAAACCCGAGCTGGAGAATTATCTGCAGCTAGCTGCGGTTAGATCTGTCGGCGGAACACGACGCTCCGCTGCTCGCCAACCGTTGTGGGCCGTGAGGGCGCCATGTATCGGCTGGCCCTGAGTGACGGCTCCCCAGGCAGGGTAGGTGCGCTGTGTGTTGTACATCACTGTCCCACAGCATGGCTTGCCGGGCCACCACACAGCCTGCTGTCAGAGAATCAGAGCAACTTACAGCGCGGGAGGAGGCCATTGGGCCCATCGTGTCTGTGCCAGCCGACCAAGAGCTCTGCCGCCCAGCAGTCTGCGCAGCCCCCTGGCCTGCGAGCACCATTGGAGCAGGCCAGAGAGCGGAAGGAGCAGTGTGGCGGTGTACCACTCCAGGGAGCAGCACGTGCTGGAGCAGGAGAGCAACGGCAGTGAAAAGGGACGTCACCAAGGTCCAGGTCGGTGCTTTGGAGCGTGGGCAGGTACAGCAGGAGCAGCGAGGTCGGGGCGAAGGAGCGGTGAGAGACTGTAGAGCGATGTGGTCGGGGCCCAGGAGAGGCGTGCGTTCAGGGCCCAGTTGAGCCGAGGGCCCAGGGACAGCACGGGCCCAGCCCACACTGCGATATGTGCGCGCACTGGGTCCGTGCAGCAGAGCTGGTCTCCAGTTGTCTCGGTTAATCCTTGCCACTGGGCCAAGACCTAGCTCTGTCAGGCCCGTGTGGTGGCTGGTGTGCAACGGTCACCACACGTTAAATAAATCCACGCACAGGCATCTTCCACCCTTCAGGGTGTAGTTCGGGATCTGGAATATTAGGTCCTTCATTGAAACACCTGTGAACTTTCTGACCAGAAGAAAGTCTTCCTCGATTCCGAGGGACTGCCTATGATGATGATGAAAGATGGCAGCAGGCCCTGAGCTGGGAGTCCCTGCCTCCTTGGAGTGCTGTGTCTGAGAGGGCCTGGCAGTAATGCGAAGAGGAATGGAAGGTGATGTGGACCATTGGGCTTGTCTGTGTGTGATTTGTTGTGCCCGTTACGTTATGTAACTTAGCTGTTTCAGTTTGCACACGTATGGTTACAGTCCCTCCGTTAACAGTAGATTACATTGGCGAGCGGGCACACAACATCTATATTAGAGCACTCAGCATCCACAAGGAAACATGATTAATATCATCAATAATTAGCAAGAGTGTAACAGATTTGCACTGAGACCAGAGGCAGTCAGGTGAGCTGAACAGTGGCAAAATAAGATCCCCTTGCCTGTTCCTGGAAAACACATTTTTATATTCTTTGTTTTTGTAATGATTGTACTGTGAGAATTTTAATTCATGCAAAAGAAAATAATTAATTTTGACAGGCTCAAATGAACAATCATAAATAACTTGTGATATTGTGGAATGAACACTTCAGGCTTAATGAATTGGACATTCATTGGGCCAAGATATTAACCAATAGGTATTAACCCTTTAGCCTTTACTTGTAAACTTGTACTGCAGTCAGTACACCTGGGTTCTTTTACATATAATAAAATACTTGGAACATTTCCAGGAAAAATTAATTTTAGCTGGAAATGCACAATTACAGTAGGCTCCAAAATACCAGAAAATGTTAAAATATTGTGACAAAAATCAAAACACTCTGGAGAAGATAGAATCATATAGAAATTTACAGCACGGAAGGAGATCATTTCGGCCCATCGTGTCCGCGCCGGTCGGCAAAGAGCTATCCAGCTAAATTTTGAATAAATATAAATTAGAAAAAAATCTTCAAGGTTTAGTTCATGAAACATTAGAAAAATTAAAATGATTTAATTTATATGCACTTTTAAAAGCAAAAGACAAATTTGATTTCACATTTATGTATGAGAAATTTGCCAATTAACTGAACCCCTTGTATGATGTACATATTTAGGGCTCATGTTTCGGCCTGAGTTGCTCCTATTTTTTTGGAGCAACTAGTTTAGAATGGAGCATCTTAGAAATTGCAATTCTCGGCATTTAGTTTGCTCCAGTTCTAGTGAGTTAGAATAGTTCCATTTTAGAACAGTTTAGGCTGCGAAAACTTACTCCAAACTAACTTAGAATGGAGTAAGTGTAGATTTTTGTATGCTACACTTACAAATCAGGCATAGGGAACAAGAGATGGGGGAGTGGAGGGGGGGGGAAGGGAAGTTTACAAACATTAAATACTTCACTTTTACAAATAAAGAGCCATCATCAATAATAAATGATAAATAAATCAATAGATCAAAAAGAAATTAAAAAAATATTTAAAAAATCAATAAATAAAAAATTAAGTTTCTACTCAGCACCGGGAGCCCTCCAACAGCGTGCTGGGACGGGCCCCGCCCAGGAGATGTTGGTCAGGCAGACCCCGCCCAGGAGATGCTGGTCAGGCAGACCCCGCCCAGGAGATGCTGGTCAGGCAGACCCCGCCAGCGACGACAAGGCCACTCCGAGATGACAGGCGGGCGGGCCCTGCCCCCAACGCAGTCAGAGGTGTCAGGCCACTCGGCCCGGGATAGGGGCGACGTCCCTTTGGCCAGGGATAGGGTCGTCGCCCGGAGACAGGACGCACTGGGATGGCCAGGAGCGACTGCGCACGCCCGCAGCTGCCAGCACTGTTTTTAGCGCAGCGCTATAGCTCCGTCCCCAGCAGCTCCTGCTGCCCTGCGCCGAGCTGGAAACAGGCCGACAGATATCGGAGCATCGTGAGGTAAGTATTCAGAACAATTTCTGTTCTACAAATTAGGTGGGCCACTCCGATGTGCATTGTTCTAGCGGGGGTCCGAAACTTGGTGATAAAGGTAGTAAATTTACAAGATCTTGCTTCTGGCTATATCAATTTTTCTTTACTATAGCTGTTAGTTATTCTGATGACTGCCTGAATAACCTCATCCACTGGGAGTGCATGCGATTGGATAGAAAATTATAGAAAGCATGCATCCAAATTGTGATCCTGGTAAGTGACATTCCTCACCAGAGCACAATTTTGTGATATTATCCCAATAATGCCATTGTTACAGCTCAACTCTCAGTGCTCTCCCTGCTCCTCATATCCTTCGCCTTGATGGGCATATAAAGAAAAGCAAAGAAAGAAGGAAATTAAAATTCCTGATCCAGAATAATGTCACCTCAATTGTCATGGCAACACCAACGTGTATTTATATAGCGCCTTTAATGTAGTGAAACGTCCCAAGGTGCTTCACAGCAGTGTTATAAAACAAAACAAATAAATGTTACATGGAGCCACATAAGAAGAAATTCCGGCAGATGATCAAAAGCTTTGTCAAAGAGGTTTGAAGGAGCATCTTGAAGGAGGAAGAGAGGCGGAGAGGTTTAGGGAGGGAGTTCCAGAGCTTGGGGCCCAGGCAACAGAAGGCACGGCCACCGATGGTTGAGTGATTATAATCAGGGATGCTCAAAAGGGCAGAATTAGAGGAGCGCAGTTATCTCGGGGGGTTGTGGGGCTGGAGGAGATTAGAGAGATAGGGAGGGGCGAGGGCCATGGAGGGATTTGTAAACAAGGATGAGAATTTAGAAATGGCAGATAACACTGACACATACAATTGGGAGCTCCAATTTTTTCAAAATGATTGTATCCACTGTAACGGAGGGGCAGTGCACACTGTATTGTAAATTATACACAACAATGAGTTTCATTGATATAGCACCTTTAACATAGTAAAACAATCCCAAGGCACTTCACAGGAGTTATCAAACACAATTTGCGATTGAGCCACATAAGGAAATATTAAGACAGGTGACCAAAAGCTTGGTCAAAGAGGGAGGTTTTAAGGAGACAGTGGTTCGAGGCAGAGAGCTTTGGGGAGGGAATTTCTGAGAATCGGGGCTACGTGCTTGCACATGCACTGCAGGGAAGGAAGCGAAAGTTCCCATTGTGCAAGGCAATTAGAAATTATTTCCTGCCGCAAGAGTCTCGACATTAATGGGAGGGCGGGGAAGGGGGGCGGGGAAGGGGGTCGGAGAAGCCCAGTAGTGGGCAACAAACCCGACAAGGCTCTGTTGATTTTAACTGGGGGGTTAGAATATAAAAGCTGGGAAGTCCTGCTACAACTGTACAGGGTATTGGTGAGGCCACACCTGGAGTACTGCGTACAGCTTTTGGTCTCCATATTTAAGGAAGGATATACTTGCTTTGGAAGCTGTTCAGAGAAGGTTCACTAGGTTGATTCCAGAGATGAGGGGGTTTACTTATGAGGATAGGTTGAGTAGGTTGGGCCTATACACACTGGAGCTCAGAAGCGGTGATCTTATTGAAACTTGTAAGATAATGAGGGGACTCGACAAGGTGGATGCAGAGAGGATATTTCCACTCATAGGGGAAACAAAACTAGGGGACATAGTCTTAGAATAAGGGGCCGCCCATTTAAAACTGAGATGAGGAGGAATTTCTTCTCTCTGAGGGTTATAAAGCTGTGGAATTCTCTGCCCCAGAGAGCTGTGGAGGCTGGGTCATTGAATATATTTAAGGCGGAGATAGACAGATTTTTGAGCGATAAGGGAGTAAAGGGTTATGGGGAGCGGGCGAGGAAGTGGAGCTGAGTCCATGATCAGATCAGCCATGATCGTATTGAATGGCGGAGCAGGCTCGAGGGGCCAAATGGCCGACTCTTGTTCCTGTTTCTTATGCTGTTAATTTAAATAACTCCGCTGATTCCCGGTTAGATTGACTGACTGGCCGGCAGGGGGATGCAGGAATTTAGCGGCTGGAGGCCACAGTCAGGGAACGGTGGGGACAGCGGGTGTAATGTATTTGCTTCACGGGCTCTTTGCTTAAGAATTCATAGCAACACGTTGCTTCTCAGAACTAGTTGGTTGATGAGCAAAGGTTTAACAATCACACTACACATTACCAGTTCATCCACCAGGCTCATAACCACCTGCCTCATCGTGGATCCCCCGAACCCAACTGGCTGGGGTTTTATTGAGTCTTGTGAACATCACGTGACTGGCTAAGCCACTCCCAACTCAACAACCCCACCAGCCTGTGAGCATGCGCACAGATGCTTACATTACAGCGGGCAGCCATGGGAATGGTGGCTCCGCGGCAGTCAGTGGATGGCGGACTCTGCAGGAGTCGAGGGTCAGGAGATCAAGGATTGGGGGTTCCAGCGAGTCCGGGGGGGTGGGGGGAGGCCCAACAGCTCCTTGAGGGTCCTTTGGGGAGCATGCCTGCTCCTCCTGGCCCACAAAGAGTTCTAACAGGAGCAGATCTTTAATACTTACCTCGCCGGCCAGTCCACATCTCCCGCCTTGGATCTGCTGCTGGGCAGCCCACACCCCAGGACTCCACCCAGCGTTCAGCTCATTTTACTACACAGCGTCAATGATGTTATCAAGCCTGGACTTTCGAATGTTAACTTGGCCCCCACCTGCTTGTTTTGCGGGAGTCTCATCGATCGCCCGCCTTGGGTGAGTGAAGATTGAAACTGCCGGGAAGGTGGCAGGTTGGAGCGGGGGACAGAATTTTTACATTTTAACCACTCCCACACACCATTCCCGCTGGCGGGGGGGGGTGGGGAGGGGTTAAAATTGGGGCCAAGGAATCAGAGAAATGTTGAGAGATTGGTATAAGCAGTAATTTAAGTGTGTGTCAGGATGTTATTAGATAATAAGCTGCTTTTTGGAAAATGGGGATGAATTTTTGCTGTTGGTGTGGAGACTTGTGCAACGGGAGCTTGGGTGGAGAATCAGGCATGGAGACTGGAATGCGTAACATGCGTTACTCTCGATTTTCTAGTTACTGGTACATCTCTAATCTGTTCTCCCGTCGGGAGAGAGTCTGCACTGAGCGTGGAGTCTCTGAAAATTTCCCCTGTGGAGTACCCTGGCTCTCGCTGTTAAAATGGAGCTCACAAAACATTACTTGATCATGAGAATCTTGGGTTAGGCTGTTAATGAAATGTGCTTTCAGTGAAGATTTTATAGAAGCGTTATGTTGCTTTAACATGGGACAAATATTGTAGAATAATAAGGTCGAAAAACCGAGGGGGTGAAATTACCCAGCGTCCCACTTGGGGGCGGTAACCAATTCGGGGTGGGACTTCCTGCGCTGGCCCAATCTCGTGCGCTCCACTTCCTGTTGGGGTGGGTCCGGGTGCACTACACAGGCACATTAGTCAGTGCGACGCCGCTGCTCCGCAAAGCGCTGATGCCTTTCAACGATTAAAGGGGAGGGCCACTGCACACTCTGCCGGGACTCTGAGGGCCTCCACTGGATCCCCAGGGCGGGGTGGTGCCGAGACCACAGCCCGACATCCAAACGGAGTGCCGGGCTGCACGGCGGCGGCCCGGGCCGCGCCAGAGGAAGACAGGAGGGGCCGACCGGTGAGTCGGCCGGTAAAAAATAAACGTCGGCGCACTGCACTCCCCTTTAACTTCCAGCCCGGGAGCGGAGGTTGGCCTGGTCCGTGACCCGCGAGGCTGCGCTGACACCGCCCGTGGCAGCTTCGCGGGGCGCTGGACAATTTCCGTTGTGGGCCGCGGGAAGGGGTCGGCACACGGTGCTAAGGGGACGCCACGCATGCAGATGACGTCATTGCCGGTTGCGTGGTGGCTCGGGGTGCTACTGGCGGGGCTCGCCGCTGCCATGTCAGTGCCTCCGCTAACTCCCGCGCAATTTCACGGGTGCTGGTAACGCCCCCCACCCCTCCTCCCCCTCAACATGGGCAAAAACAGTTTCCTGTCCCGTTAGCGCCTCCTGGAGGCGCAAATGGGAGTCGCTAAACAGGGCAATTTCGACCCCTTAACTTGTGAAGTGCGTTCTCTCTGAACTCTGTACTCTCGCAATCACATTGTTAACATTTAAGGAGCTTCACTTCAAAACAGTTTTTTTTGACACCATAAATAAGTTCATTTACTTTGTAAATGTGCTCTTGTATATTATTAAGGATTTCAAATACATAATTTGTCACGATTCGCATAATAAATAATGAATGACTGTCAAGGCATCCATGATCACAGTACCACCGTGACCTAATTTATTATTTACAAATATGCATTCTTAAAAACTACCCAATTTCTGTAACATTAAACATTGATTTAACATCTGTAAAAACTTGTCAAAAAAAGTGTCTATAACATTTGCATAATGAATGAATCATGAGTGAAACAGCTGAGGCGTTCAGAATATTCCTGAAGGATTCATCTGTTCTATTAAAACAGAAATCAAATGTAGGTTCTGAATAATGAGACAGCACTGAGAATTCGACACACCTCCTAATAATATGTGTAATGTATGCCCCAGTGAGGATGCTCACAGGTTTGTGGAGCTGTTGAGTTGTGAGTGGCTTAGCCAGTCACGTGACGTTCACAAGACTCAATAAAACCCCAGCCAGTTGGTTCGGGGGATCCACGATGGGGCAGGTGGTTGAGAGCCTGGTGGATGAACTGGTAATGTGTAGTGTGATTAGAAACATAGAAACATAGAAAATAGGTGCAGGAGTAGGCCATTCGGCCCTTCTAGCCTGCACCGCCATTCAATGAGTTCATGGCTGAACATTCTTAAACCTTTGTTAATAAACCAACTAGCTCTTAATAGCAGCGTGTTGCTGTGTGTTCTTAAGCAAAGAACCCAGGAAGCAAATACATTCCAATATGCAACTGACATTCTCTGAAGAAAATAATATATTAAACTGTACTGTGATTCATTAAAATATAGCCCATCAATTTAACACAGCAAGCTTTCAACAATCCTATAATAGCAGAGTTGCAATCATTTTTTTATATTTCAATATAATCTAACCCTATACAGAGAACATGGTCTGTAATATACTTAGAGGTTGAAATTCACTTCCAAAGTGCTGCCGGTGAGCACCGGTGTTAGTCGGCTAATGGACGGCAAAGGCCGACCTTCGTCGGTAAGTGGCATCGACGCCTTGTCCTAAATTGAGTCGGCTCTTTGGCAGAGGTGCCAAGAGGCAACGCAGCGCCAGCTAACGCCACTCATGTGGTGCCGTCATCCCGCGTGCAGCGCCACTTTAATGCCTCTGTCGCAACATTTGCTTTGTACGGCGGCCGTATCAGGAGGCGGCCGTTCAGCCTGGAAAAAGTGGTCACAGAAGAGTGGATCTCGGGCGGATTGGCCCAGAAGGGAAGGTAAGTTTTTCTCTAATTATGTCTGCACATTTTCATTCATTTTCTGAGTGGCGAAGTGTGTGTGTGGATCGGAGATGTTTTAGTTTTTTTTTTCTTCCTGTTTTTTTGCCAGCATGCCGGCAGCCTCCCGTGGGGAAAGTCAGTCGGCCTCCTGAGCTCCCGACCGAGGATGAGTGTGCAATGACACTTTTAGTGCTGCTCCCTCAATTTAGGACTTTGAGGCTGTGCCTAATGCCTGCCGCTAAAATCAGCATTCAGGCGGTGACACTGCCTCAAACACGGCCACAACCAATTTCGATCCTGTTATACATGTGGACTTATATTTACTCTGTACAGCCACCAGAGGGCTCATCCCCTGGAGTCTCAAGGGATCCCATAATCCTTTGGGAGCACAGGTATTTAAGGAGGCCTCACAGGTTGGAGAGGCACTCTGGAGACCTGCAATAAAAGACGATGGTCACACTTTACTTTGAGCTCACAGTGTTCAGTCTGACTCTTTCTCCACACACAACACAGCCCCTTACTCTGTGATAATCAGGAGAATCTAATTCCATTTGGTTTCCGTAACTCGACGAGAGGAAGAGTGATCACACTGACATATCCAGCTTTGCACCAAACTGTGGATGAAAATAATAGAAAATGAAGGGACCTCATTAGGGAAACCCACATTTTAATTTAAAACGTTGAATATTGGAGAGAAAAAGCTACGTGTCCAACTGCTTTCCCATCCGATCTGTCCCTTGTGTCCCAGCACCATTGGAGTTCCTTATCTGTGCTTGAGGTGAAACTGGCCTATTCTCACTGGAAGGAAATAGAGAAAAGTTTCACTATTGGAAAGGTCCAAGTGGGTATGCGAATACGGTATAATTAGTTGAAAAAGTTTTTCTTGATCTTGATGATGGCTGTGACTGCTAATGCTCCATCAAGGAACACAAATTACATTGAATAAGGAAAGTAGAAGTTTCAAATGTGTATTGCTGGATTTCCAGCTCCCCTACGCTCCGTTTCTTGCCCCGGAGCGGCGTCAATGGCGGGGGTGGGGTGTTCTGGGCGGGCGGTCAGCCTCCAGCGCCCCGCGGTGATCCTCGGGTCGGGTTTAGCGGTGACAATGGCGGGGGTGGGGTGTTCTGGGCGGGCGGTCAGCCTCCCTCCAGCGCCCCGCGGTGATCCTCGGGTCGGGTTTAGCGGTGACAATGGCGGGGGTGGGGTGTTCTGGGCGGGCGGTCAGCCTCCAGCGCCCCGCGGTGATCCTCGGGTCGGGTTTAGCGGTGACAATGGCGGGGGTGGGGTGTTCTGGGCGGGCGGTCAGCCTCCAGCGCCCCGCGGCGATCCTCGGGTCGGGTTTAACGGTCACAATGGCCGGGGTGGGGTGTTCTGGGCGGGCGGTCAGCCTCCAGCGCCCCGCGGCGATCCTCGGGTCGGGTTTAGCGGTGACAATGGCGGGGGTGGGGTGTTCTGGGCGGGCGGTCAGCCTCCAGCGCCCCGCGGTGATCCTCGGGTCGGGTTTAGCGGTGACAATGGTGGGGGTGGGGTGTTCTGGGCGGGTGGTCAGCCTCCAGCGCCCCGCGGTGATCCTCGGGTCGGGTTTAGCGGCGGCGCGGAGCAGCACCGCCCGGAAGAGCTGCGCCCGGTGTGTAACGCCCCCGGTTGTGACACCGGCGCGAGTTTGGACTTTTGTCCGATCCGTCCGCCCCGCAGCGCGCCCCGCACTGTGTGGCATCAAGCAGCCCGAGTAAAACTGAAGTCAATGGGAATCAGGGGGAAAACTCTCCACTGGCTGGAGTCATACCCAGCACAAAGGAAGATGGTTGTGGTGGTTGGAGGTCAATCATCTCAGCCCCAGGACATCGCTGCAGGAGTTCATCAGGGCAGTGTCCTAGGCCCCACCATCTTCAGCTGCTTCATCAATGACCTTCCCTCCATCGTCAGGTCAGAAGTGGGAATGTTCGCTGATAATTGCACAGTGTTCAGTTCCATTCGCAACTCCTCAGATAATGAAGCAGTCCATGCCCACATGCAGCAAGACCTGAACAACATTCAGGCTTGGGCTGATAAGTGGCAAGTGTTATATATGTAAACTTGTATTTACTCTGTACAACCACCAGAGGACTCATCCCCTGGAGTCCCAAGGGATCCCATAATCCCTTGGAAGCACAGGTATTTAAGGAGGCCTCACAGGTTGGAGAGGCACTCTGGAGACCTGCAATAAAAGACTAAGGTCACACTTTACTTTGAGCTCACAGTGTTCAGTCTGACTCTTTCTCCATACATAACAGCAAGTAACATTCCAACAAGCGAGAGTCTAACCACCGCCCCTTGACATTCAATGGCATTACCTTCACCCACCATCAACATCCTGAGGGTTACCATTCACCAGAAACTTAATTGGACAACCACATAAACACTGGGGCTACCATAGAGGGTCAGAGGCTGGGTATTCTGCGGCGAGTGTCTCACCTCCAGACTCCCCAAAGCCTTTCACCATCTACAAGGCACAAGTCAGGAGTGTGATGGAATACTCTCCACTTGCCTGGATGAGTGACGCTCCAACAACACTCGAGAAGCTCGACACCATCCAGGGCAAAGCAGATGTTTGATTGGCACCCCATCCACCACCTTCAACATTCACTCCCTCCACCACCGGCGCCCCCTGTCTGCAGTGTGCACCATCTACAAGATGCACTGCAGTAACTCACCAAGGCTTCTTCGGCAGCACCTCCCAAACCCGTCACCTCTACCACCTAGAAGAACAAGGGCAGCAGGCGCGTGGGAACACCACCACCTCCACGTTCCACTCCCAGTTACACACCATCCCGACTTGGAAATATATCGGCCGTTCCTTCAT
The DNA here is from genome assembly GCF_044704955.1 of Pristiophorus japonicus. Classification (NCBI taxonomy): domain Eukaryota; kingdom Metazoa; phylum Chordata; class Chondrichthyes; family Pristiophoridae; genus Pristiophorus; species Pristiophorus japonicus. Next base: position 4,185,395 of record NC_091986.1, read on the forward strand.
CATCGTTTGGTCAAAATCATGGAACTCCCAGTGATTTGGAATGTTAATTAGTGAACAAAAATGGGATCATTATGCAAAATTACAGAGGTTCCAGGCCGTTGCAAGTGTGCACTGTTTATAACAGCTAAAGAGCCTTTATATCATTCCATTTTTGCAGCTGGGAGCTTGGCTAAGGTAGTGATTTGGAAGCCTGGCTGGTGCTCACGCAGCAAAGGGTAGTAACTTTAATTGTCAGCTCAGTGGGCCGATTACCCAAGCTCACCGGCCGCAAAGTCTGGCTCGCACTCAATCCCTGACACAGTTTAATGGGCAGCAGATTTCAGATGGGCAGCCCATCCACCTGACGTCAGCATTTTGGGACCGAGCGGATTTTACCTGCTGTGCCCAGTTAACGTATGATTGGCAGGCCGCACCGAGGATGGGCGACCACCCACTGGCAGGGGGTGCTTCCCCGCGGGCCCGAGGCAAATAGTTTAACTATGACTTTCACTGCCACAGGCAAAGCATGGCCCTTCTCCTTGAGGCCTGTCACCACGGCAAATCGGCAGTCACGTTTGGTGGAATGGCTGCTGGTAGCCCAATTGCCCTCCCGAGGTCTCCCGGCAGTGCTTCGATCCGTGGTAAGCGTGACATCACCGTGCGCAGCCGATCTACCCCCACCCCAACCCCCTCCCGACAGCGAAATTTTCGGCTCGCCCGGCTGGGCCAAAACCTGTTTTTTCGCAGTGGTCCAGTGAGGCTGTGGCCTTCTGTAGCGGCGGGGTGGCTTCCCTTAAAGGGGAGGCTTCCCTTAAAGGGGAGGGCGCACTGTCGCTGCCGCCATGTTATTTATTTGTCGGACGACTCTTGGGTGCCCAGCCGAAACCCTCCCTGGCGGGCCCAGTGTTTTCCACTGAAGTGGCTGCAGAGTTCGCAGCGGCCCTCCCCTTTAACTGCAGGGGGGAGGGATTTTGTGACGCGCCAGCACGATGCGTCACGTCTGCATTGCGCTTGCATCATAAGCGTGGCACTTTGACTTGGAGTGACGGCCGCTCCGATCCGCCCACACTTCCATCCCTCACGACACCAACATCGCTCCGATCGAAAACAAGAAACAAAGTGCTGAAAATCGCCGGATTGTCCGCCCCACGCATTGGGGCGCATGGAACATTTACAAATCGCTAGATGCGCCCCGTTTTGGCCCCAAGATAAAGCACGCAGCAAGACACGTGTGATATTCAGTAGCAGGTATGAGGTGCAAGGGTCTGTGTTATTATCTCCAGATCATGCTACTGTTTACAACATGCATTTATATCGCGCCTTTAACACAGATATACACCTTAAGATATATTATAAAATATATAGATATATTCCCCACCAACACCTGGGAGTCCCTGGCCAAAGACCACCCTAAGTGGAGGAAGAGCATCCGGGAGGGCACTGAGCACCTCGAGTCTCGTCGCCGAGAGCATGCAGAAAGCAAGCGCAGGCAGCGGAAGGAGCGTGCGGCAAACCAGTCCCACCCACCCTTTCCTTCAACCACTGTCTGTCCCACCTGTGACAGGGATTGTAATTCCTGTATTGGACTGTTCAGTCACCTGAGAACTCACTTTTAGAATTCCAAGGGACTGCCTATGATGATGACACGTCAAGGCACTTCACAGAAGCGTTATCCAACAAACTTTTACTAGATATTGGTAAAAGGTAGAGTCTGGACAGTAAGGAATGCAAAGCCTGCTTATTGCAGTGATACTGGACCCAATAGAATATCTATTGTATAACCAAGAAAATTCTAACAAACACGACTTTCAGTAAAATACTGGAGTGACTACAGAGAATAATAATTTTATTCTGGTACAGTCAGCAGGATGAGCACTCATAGATAAAAATTATTTAGCAGAGCAAGGTGATGTTAGTTATAAGTGCGATGACTGTACGTGAGGGAATTTAATGTACCATGTTACAAAGTCCCACAGCCTCCTTTCCCGCACAAAGAGTCGTCCTTGAACAATCTCAGTTCCAAACACCTTCTTTTAAATGCACATAACACAGCAGAAAGCAAAGCAAGAACCCACAGCACATTCTTCAGCTCTTCAATTCCCAACCTCGTGCAGCGCCTACTTCTATAGAAGCAAAGAAAATAGGTGCAGGAGTAGGCTATTCGGCCCTTCGAGCCTGCACCGCCATTCAATGAGTTTATGGCTGAACATGTAACTTCAGTACCCCATTCCTGCTTTCTCGCCATACCCCTTGATCCCCCTAGTAGTAAGGACTACATCGAACTCCTTTTTGAATATATTTAGTGAATTGGCCTCAACAACTTTCTGTGGTAGAGAATTCCACAGGTTCACCACTCTCTGGGTAAAGAAGTTTCTCCTCATCTTGGTGCTAAATGGCTTACCCCTTATCCTTAGACGGTGACCCCTGGTTCTGGACTTCCCCAACATTGGGAACATTCTTCCTGCATCTAAACTGTCTAAACCCATCAGAATTTTAAACGTTTCTATGAGATCCCCTCTCATTCTTCTGAACTCCAGTGAATACAAGCCCAGTTGATCCAGTCTTTCTTGATATGTCAGTCCCGCCATCCCGGGAATCAGTCTGGTGAACCTTCGCTGCACTCCCTCAATAGCAAGAATATCCTTCCTCAAGTTAGGAGATCAAAACTGTACACAATACTCCAGGTGTGGCCTCACCAAGGCCCTGTACAACTGTAGCAACACCTCCCTGCCCCTGTACTCAAATCCCCTCGCTATGAAGGCCAACATGCCATTTGCTTTCTTAACCGCCTGCTGTACCTGCATGCCAACCTTCAATGACTGATGTACCATGACACCCAGGTCTTGTTGCACCTCCCCTTTTCCTAATCTGTCACCATTCAGATAATAGTCTGTCTCTCTGTTTTTACCACCAAAGTGGATAACCTCACATTTATCCACATTATACTTCATCTGCCATGCATTTGCCCACTCACCTAACCTATCCAAGTCGCTCTGCAGCCTCCACGCAGCTCACAATGCCACCCAACTTAGTGTCATCCACAAATTTAGAGATACTACATTTAATCCCCTCGTCTAAATCATTAATGTACAATGTAAACAGCTGAGGCCCCAGCACAGAACCTTGCGGTACCCCACTAGTCACTGCCTGCCATTCTGAAAAGTACCCATTTACTCCTACTCTTTGCTTCCTGTCTGCCAACCAGTTCTCAATCCTTTTCAGCACACTACCCCCAATTCCATGTGCTTCAACTTTGCATATTAATCTCTTGTGTGGGACCTTGTCAAAAGCCTTCTGAAAGTCCAAATACACCACATCAACTGGTTTTCCCTTGTCCACTCTACTGGAAACATCGTCAAAAAATTCCAGAAGATTTGTCAAGCGTGATTTTCCTTTCACAAATCCATGCTGACTTGGACCTATCATGTCACCTCTTTCCAAATGCGCTGCTATGACATCCTTAATAATTGATTCCATCATTTTACCCATTACTGATGCCAGGCTGACCGGTCTATAATTCCCTGTTTTCTCTCGCCCTCCTTTTTTAAAAAGTGGGGTTACATTGGCTACCATAGGAACTGATCCAGAGTCTATGGAATGTTGGAAAATGACTGTCAATGCATCCGCTATTTCCAAGGCCACCTCCTTAAGTACTCTGGGATGCAGTCCATCAGGCCCTGGGGATTTATCGGCGTTCAATCCCATCAATTTCCCCAACACAATTTCCCGACTAATAAGGATTTCCCTCAGTTCCTCCTTCTTACTAGCCCCTCTGACCCCTTTTATATCCGGAAGGTTGTTTGTGTCCTCCTTAGTGAACCAAAGTACTTGTTCAATTGGTCTGCCATTTCTTTGTTCCCCGTTATGACTTCCCCTGATTCTGACTGCAGGGGACCTACGTTTGTCTTTACTAACCTTTTTCTCTTTACATATCTATAGAAACTTTTGCAATCCGTCTTAATGTTCCCTGCAAGCTTCTACTCGTACTCTATTTTCCCTGCCCTAATCAAACCCTTTGTCCTCCTCTGCTGAGTTCTAAATTTCTCCCAGTCCCCGGGTTCCCTGCTATTTCTGGCCAATTTGTATGCCACTTCCTTGGCTTTAATACTATCCCTGATTTCGCTTGATAGCCACGGTTGAGCCACCTTCCCTTTTTTATTTTTACGCCAGACAGGGATGTACAATTGTTGTATTTCATCCATGCGGTCTCTAAATGTCTGCCATTGCCCATCCACAGTCAACCCCTTCAGTATCATTCACCAATCTATCCTAGCCAATTCACGCCTCATACCTTCAAAGTTACCCTTCTTTAAGTTCTGGACCAAGGTCTCTGAATTAACTGTTTCATTCTCCATATTGAATCTTCTTTTTTACGTCTCCACCCACTCCAGGTGCAATAATCGTAAAAGATGGAGGTTCTTAAAGGGACCATACCCTTCCTGTGGAATCGGGGTCCTCGTCTGCCTTTGGATGACATATCGACCCTCAATTACCTTGCTACAACTGACAACGATTGAAACAAGCATTATATCCGCAGTTTGCAGAACAAGGTTGTGAGGACTTGTGATTCTGCTCGAGTGGAGGAAAACCGAGAGCTAACTATGTACTGTTGGAAAAATGAAATTCAACCGAGTGCTCATCCCAATTTTACATTTGGTCGGTTATATAAAACTAGGGTGCAGTCTCAGGCAATAGCGACACGAGCAATCTGTCCCTGGCAGTTCTTGGGAGCAGAAATGATATGGGCCTGGAATTTGCTGGAGGGGGGTGGGGGGCATCTCATGGCGTGCCCACTTAGTTAGACTTTTCCTCGCACCCTTCAGCTTAGAATTGTCATTCCCTTTAAGTCGCGGGAAGTGTGAGCTCATAACAGCGTGCGCGATGGCAACATGGGACCTAGCACCTTGGTTAATGTCAGCACCAACAGTGTATCTCCAAAACCATTGCGATTGAAGGAGCGAGAAATAAACAGGGGAAGGACTGAGAAGCAGGCTGAATTAGAGTGGGTGAATTCAATGTCAAATCAGGTACAGAAAGAGAAATATGGGCTCAACGTTCCCCAGTGATTTGCTCCTTTTTTTTTTGGAGCAGGCTGTTCTTTTTGGCCTAAGTTGAATAACCAGTTTCCCCAATCAATTTGCACCAGTGTAACTCAGTTAGTTATGATTTTTTTGGTCAGTTTTTTTTTCAGCCAAAGTGGGCGTAACCAGCCACCCATCCCAATTCTGACCATTTAGGGAGGTTTGGCTAGCTGAGAGTTACTCCAGTTGTGTGTGTGTGTGTGTGTGTGTGTGTGTGTGTGTTTGAGAGAGAGAGACCCCGAGACTGAGAGAGACTGAGAGAGAGAGAGCAAGAGACCGAGAGAGAGAGACCGAGAATGGGAGAGACCGAGAATGGGAGAGACCGAGAATAGGAGAGACCGAGAGAGAGAGAGACCGAGAGAGAGACCGAGAGAGAGAGAGAGAATGAGAGAGAGAGACCGAGAGAGAGACCGAGAATGGGACCGAGACCAAGAGAACAAGAGAGAGACCGAGAGAGAGACCGAGAGACCGAGAGATGGAGAATGGGACCGAGACCAAGAGAGAGAGACCGAGAGAGACCGAGACCGAGAATGGGACCAAGACCAAGAGAACAAGAGAGAGACCGAGAGAGAGAGAGACCGAGAGAGAGAGACCGAGAGAGAGAGAGACCGAGAGAGACCGAGAGAGAGAGAGACCGAGAGAGACCGAGAGAGAGAGAGACCGAGAGAAACCTAAAGAGAGAGAGACCGAGACAGAGAGACCGAGAGAGAGAGACCGAGAGAGAGAGAGACCGAGAGAGAGAGAGACCGAGAGAGAGTCCGACAGAGAGAGATCGAGAGAGTCCGACAGAGAGAGACCGAGAGACCGAGAATGGGACCGAGACCGTGAGAGAGAGACCGAGAGAGAGACCGAGACCGAGAGAGAGACCGAGAGAGAGACCGAGACCGAGAGAGAGAGAGAGAGAGAGAGAGAGAGACTGAGAGAGAGAGACCGAGAGAGAGACCGAGACCGAGAGAGACCAAGAGAGACCAAGAGAGACCAAGAGAGACCGAGAGAGAGAGACCGAGAAAGAGAGACCGAGAATGGGACCGAGACCGAGAGAGAGAGAGAAAGAACGAGAGAGAGAAAGAATGAGAGAGAGACCGAGAGAGACCGAGAGAGAGAGACCGAGAGAAAGAGAGACCGAGAGAAAGAGAGACCGAGAGAGAGTGAGAGACCGAGAGAGAGAGACCGAGAGAAAGAGAGACCGAGAGAGAGAGAGACTGAGAGAGACCGAGAGAGAGAGTCCGAGAGAGAGAGAGAGACAGAGAGAGACCGAGAGAGAGACCGAGAGACCGAGAGAGGGAGAGACCGAGAGAGAGAGACCGAGACCGAGGGAGTCCGAGAGAGAGACCGAGGGAGTCCGAGAGAGAGACCGAGAGAGAGAGACCGAGACCGAGGGAGTCCGAGAGAGAGACCGAGAGAGAGACCGAGAGAGAGAGACCAAGACCGAGTGAGAGGGAGAGACCGAGAGAGAGAGACCAAGAGAGAGAGAGAGACCGAGACCGAGAGAGCGAGACCGAGAGAGAGAGACCGAGAGAGAGAGACCGAGAGAGACCGAGATGAGAGAGAGAGACTGAGACCGAGAGAGAGAGACCGAGACCGAGAATGGTACTGAGACCAAGAGAGAGAGAGACCGAGAGAGACCGAGACCGAGAGAGAGAGAGACCGAGAGACAGAGAGTCCGAGAGAGAGAGAGTCCGAGAGAGAGAGAGAGAGAGAGAGAGAGAGAGAGAGAGAGAGAGAGAGAGAGAGACAGAGACCGAGACCGAGAGAGAGACCAAGAGAGAGAGAGAGAGAGACCGAGAGAGATAGCGAGATGACCGAGAGCGAGATCGAGAGAGAGACCGCGAGACCGAGAATGGGACAGAGAGAGAGACTGAGAGTGAGAGAGTCCGAGAGAGAGAGAGACCGAGAGAGAGAGAGAGAGACCGAGAGAGAGAGACCGAGATCGAGATCGAGAGAGAGAGACCGAGAGAGAGACCGAGAGAGAGAGACCGAGAATGGTACTGAGACCGAGAGAGACCGAGAGATACCGAGACCGAGAGAGAGAGAGACCGAGAGAGAGAGGCCAAGAGAGAGAGACTGAGACCGAGAGAGAGGGAGAGAGACCGAGAATGGGACCAAGACCGAGAGAGAGAGATCGAGAGAGAGAGGCTAAGAGAGAGAGACTGAGACCGAGAGACCGAGAATGGGACCGAGACCGAGAGAGAGAGAGAGATTGAGATGGAGAGACCGAGAGAGACTGAGACTGAGAGAGAGAGACCGAGAGAGAGACCAAGACTGAGAGAGAGAGAGACCAAGAGAGAGAGACCGAGACCGATAGAGAGAGAGAGAGATCAAGAGAGAGAGAGAGACCAAGAGAGAGAGAGAGACCGAGACTGAGAGACCGAGAATGGGACCGAGAACGAGAGAGAGAGAACAAGAGAGAGAGAACAAGAGAGAGTGACCGAGATCGAGAGACCGAGACCGAGAATGGGACCGAGAACGAGAGAGAGACCGAGAGAGAGAGACCGAGTGACCGAGAATGGGACCGAGAACGAGAGAGAGAGAGACCGAGACCGAGAGACCGAGACCGAGAGACCGAGAATGGGACCAAGAACGAGAGTGAGAGAGAGAGAGAGAGACCGAGATCGAGAGATCGAGAGAGAGAGACCGAGAGAGAGAGAGAGCGAGACCGAGAGAGAGACCGAGAGAGAGAGAGAGAGAGAGAGAGACCGAGAGAGAGAGAGAGAGAGACCGAGAGAGAGAGAGACCGAGAGAGAGAGGCCAAGAGAGAGAGACTGAGACCGAGAGACCGAGAGAGAGTGAGACCGAGAGAGAGAGAGAGACCGAGAATGGGACCGAGACCAAGAGAGAGAAACCGAGAGAGAGAGAGACCGAGAGATAGACCGAGAACGAGAATGGGACTGAGACCGAGAGAGACCGAGAGAGATCGAGACCGAGAGAGAGACCGAGAGAGAGACCGAGAGAGACTGACCGAGAGAGAGAGAGACTGAGACTGAGACCGAGAGAGAGAGACCGAGAGAGAGAGACCGAGAGAGAGAGACCGAGAGAGAGAGACTGAGACCGAGAGAGAGAGACCGAGACCGAGAATGGTACTGAGACCAAGAGAGAGAGACCGAGAGAGACCGAGACCGAGAGAGAGAGAGACCGAGAGAGAGAGAGTCCGAGAGAGAGACCGAGAGAGAGAGAGAGAGAGAGAGAGAGAGAGAGAGAGAGACAGAGACCGAGAGAGAGAGAGACCAAGAGAGAGAGAGAGAGACCGAGAGAGAGAGCGAGAGACCGAGAGAGAGAGACCGAGATCGAGAGAGAGACCGCGAGACCGAGAATGGGACAGAGAGAGACCGAGAGTGAGAGAGTCCGAGAGAGAGAGAGACCGAGAGAGAGAGACACGAGATCGAGATCGAGAGACCGAGAGAGAGACCGAGAGAGAGAGACCGAGAATGGTACTGAGACCGAGAGAGACCGAGAGAGACCGAGACCGAGAGAGAGAGACCGAGAGAGAGAGAGGCCGAGAGAGAGAGAGGCCGAGAGAGAGAGAGACCGAGAGAGAGAGGCCAAGAGAGAGAGACTGAGACCGAGAGAGACCGAGAGACTGAGAATGGAACCGAGACCGAGAGAGAGAGACCGAGAGAGAGAGACCGAGAGAGAGAGACTGAGACCGAGAGAGAGAATGGGACCGAGACCGAGAGAGAGAGAGATTGAGATGGAGAGACCGAGAGAGACTGAGACTGAGAGAGAGAGACCGAGAGAGAGACCAAGACTGAGAGAGAGAGAGACCAAGACTGAGAGAGAGAGAGACCAAGACGGATAGAGAGAGAGAGACCAAGAGAGAGAGAGAGACCGAGAGAGAGAGAGACCAAGAGAGAGAGAGACCGAGACTGAGAGACCGAGAATGGGACCGAGAACGAGAGACCGAGAATGGGACCGAGAACGAGAGAGAGATAGAGAGAGATAGAGAGAGAGAGAGAGAGAGAGAGAGAGACCGAGATCGAGAGACCGAGACCGAGAATGGGACCGAGAACGAGAGAGAGAGAACAAGAGAGAGAGACCGAGATCGAGAGACCGAG